>NC_090721.1:5763708-6074916 GCF_040954835.1 Lepisosteus oculatus | reverse complement strand
CTTTATATAAGCCAATAAGTTAAAAATACTCAACCCCAATTTAAAGACAAACAAGGGGATCTTTCTGTTTTTACTAAAACACCTTCTACACCAGCCCAAAATACTAGCAGTCTGCTAATAACTATACTAGAGGTGTATTGTGGATCTGTATGTATAGACACATACAGTACATAACAAATAACAGCTAAAGGGTAACTTTAATTTTAGTTACTTTTATGATGAAAAACTATTTGGTTAATTTATTTATCAACTAAATTACTTAAAAAAAAACATTTGCGTTTACTAAGAATGGTATCAGACTAAACTCTGCTGAGGTTCTATTTATGTCTTTAAATACAAAGCTGTACTCACAACCCTTAATGCACTCTGTGGCTTTTTCTGTACAATGAATAACCTAATTTCCTATCGGTACACTAGATGTAACAAGCCGATAATTTGCAACTAAGATAGCACAGTACATCACCATATGCAAGCCTGCACTATGGGGACAGAGGTTTAAGGGCTGAAGTCAGATAGAACAAGTTCCAACAGAATCACCTGTCAAAGCAACAGAATAAGAAAAAAATGAAAAAACTTGAAATATCACTAATCACGTAAAAAAAGATCTGGCCTGTACTAATCATGTTCTTAGTGAAAACCCTCCTAGTACTGTGCTTTGTGATTTTAAGCTCCGTTCTGACAAAAATATCAGGGGAACTAAAGATATCAACTAGGTGCATCCTGTACTCCCATTGCTCCACTATACAGCATGTGCTGACTAAAGGAGAACCTTTATGGTCTTTTTTTGCCTTGATGATCTAACTTCAACCTGAAGTTTAAGCCACTTTATTCTAAACTGCTGCTACTGTGTTCTTTGTAAATGTACCTGATGTGCCACTAGAAATATAACTGATGGACCTTACATTGAACAAGTACTGAGTATAGGGCCACAGTGACACTGAGTGATGACTCACTAGTCCGCAGGAGAGAGCTCTTCCCGGTGATGTTTAAAGAACCGCAAATTACAAATGACAAAATACCTCAAGAGTCCCTTTTTGAACCCCTTGGGCTTCGAATGTTTGCTTGTCCTGCCTA
Source organism: Lepisosteus oculatus (assembly GCF_040954835.1). Taxonomy (NCBI): domain Eukaryota; kingdom Metazoa; phylum Chordata; class Actinopteri; order Semionotiformes; family Lepisosteidae; genus Lepisosteus; species Lepisosteus oculatus. The sequence goes on along the minus strand of NC_090721.1, from coordinate 6,073,842 downwards.
CACATCACTCCAGGCTTGTGCAATCTGATTTTACTAAAGCTCAACCTTAATTCATCAGTTTATTCAGGAGTTTGTCACACCTCCACTTGATCTGCTATGTATTGGGCAATGGCAATGAATGGCTGAAACTTTATATGCAGAACTACACTTAAACTAATGAGCTACATAGCACATGAAAAGCACTGATGAAGGAGTTAGTCACAGCCTTAGGTTTTGTTCATATTCAGTCAAACCTTGAGAAGCGTCTGAAGTTGTGGACAGCAGTGGTAACAGTGTGGTACAGCCAGTTAGGGCTCTGGTAGTCGAAAAGTTGTGGTTCTAATCCCAGGTGGAGCACTTGTGTTGTACCCATTAGCAAGGTACAGTACTTAAGTCAATTGTTCCAGAATGAATGATGCCCAAGTATAAACTGTAAATGTGTACAAATCTAAAATTCTTTGGATAAACGTTTGGACCAATAATAATGAAGTTATGAACTCCTGGAGATTATACAGATCTAACCTGTTTTATGTGTTATACATGTTAAATAGTACTGTATGAACCCTCACCAGGTGGTCTTTATAATATAATTGGTTGCAAAGCCTTCTTGTATCATAGTGTTCTATGTCCTTTTGTAAAGAACTAAACTGAAGAGTTGGTGAAAGGAATGATATAAGCTTTTAGGAATGCAATTATAGCATGTATCTTGGGTGTAGCATCAGAGGAAATTATAAAACTACAATCTGGCTTTCCACCCAGAGCAGCTGCAATTGCTCTGTTGAGGTTACAGTATTTCTGTGCAGAACCGGTTCGATATTTATAACACGCAAGATCAAAACTGTAATACCGTAAGTCCTGAACTGAAAGATCACACTGCAGAGAGCAGCATGGTGAACTACATTTCATTTCGCATTTGTTAAAAAGTTTAATTACTTAAATTGCAACAACATTATAAACCTGAGTGTGCACCAGGGAAGCAGAGGAGTGTCATGTTCTTTATCAACATCAGCAAGTTACAGAGCAGAAAAAGGTTCATACAGCAGATTCCACAAGCTCTGAACAATACAGAGGCTAAAGTATTGCTGAAACACTTTCTTTAGTTTACATCTGCAGCACTGGAGAAAAACAGACATAAACAGACCTGGCTATCCTAGCCCACAATGCAAAGATGTTGCAATGAGCTTCACAGTGAACTAAAAATACTGCAGTCTTTCTAGATAACTATATTAATAAATTAAGGTCCCCTGAGTGACCATCCTTTCAAATTCTGGCAGATCTTCAGGTTTTTAAACTAGTTAAAAGCCAGGCTGTACCAGTCATTGACCGTGGACAGGTACTCCTAACAGACACAGAAAGTTACCCAGCTGCCACTGGTGCCAGAAAAGACTGAACCAACCAGGAAAGGATCATCAGCTAACTGTACAACCCAGTACGACTAATAACTGACGAACTTTCTGTTTGACAGACTGTTAAAATACCAATCTTGCTGTGGTCTCTGGCTGGTGCCAGATTATGCTGCTAAGGTATGCGAACAGTCTTTTGAAGAGCAGAGGACCAACACACAACCTATGTGCTTTGAGAGGGGACAACAGGCTGTGGTTGTGGGGAGTGGGGGCCCAAATTGGTGGAGATGTTTTTTCTATCAGTTGTGAAACTGAAACGGGGTGGGCGTGGTGGGTGTGGGGACCAGTCTAGATTTTCCACTTTCATTGTGAAATAACTGATCAGTTTTGTTCCGTTTTAATAGATTTTCTTTAGCGTGATCTGCACTCATATGAAAGCTTGGTCACCACTGTTTCCAAAGCCCCAGCTCTTTAACAGGTAGGAGTTTAGTGTGAACAGAAGTGGGAGGTGTAGTGGGGGGAGATAACAGTGGAGTGAGAAAGACAGCTTGTGAGCTGGTGTGAGGTTGCTGTTGATTGTCCCTGGTCTTTGCTGTCTGCTTTGAAAAGCATCACTAGGAGATCGAGACATGTCAGAAACCAGCTGGAGGTACGCTGCATAATGAGGGAAGGTTAAGACAAGGTCAGCAGGAGACACTTATCTGGCAGTGACTGTTGTCCTGCTACAAGGGCTACAGAGACAAGCAGACAGCGGGCAGTCTGCTGTTCCAGGAAAGGTGTTTTCAAGGTGAAATGAAAAGCATGAAAAGTGGGAAATCTCTGCTGAAAAAAAAAATTCCTGCTGCAGAAACATCTCTGTACAGCATATTATCTTACACCTCACAGATTTAAAGCCAGCTTCCGAGGCACAGACACCGAGCGTTCTTAATATGTAAAGCTTTGAAGTATTAAGGGATGACAGAGCACATGTGAAAATCAAAGCTTTGAAGCTCCTTCCTTCTCACAAGGTGGATTAAAAGGGCTGTGAAGCGTGAAGGGGGGTGGCACTGCCTACTGCCAGGCATCGTGCCAGTTCTATCCCCGATAGTGTCCACGATTATCACAACAGACCCATGTCCACACTCCAGGCCCTGCCTGTGCTGATGAGTTCACTTGAATAAAACACTATTCAAGTTTCTATTTCTATAAGCTCACTGATTTGAACTCAGTTGTTTGAAGACCACAAAATTAAATTCGGCTTATGATTTGTGGGGAACCTTTTCCCCATTTTTGGTGTACTTGCCACCTTCCTTCTTTTCAATTGTCACAACCCATCTGGCCCCTTCTTAATATTACTTTCTCTCCTCCGATATACATAAATGAAAAAGGAACTTCCAGTACATTTGCTTATAGGGAGGTTCAAACACAAACTACACTTCTTTGTCTCCTCATCCTTTAGAGTTTATTAAAATCATCCCGCATTACAGCGTGGACAGAGAGGTGTGCCTGGTATTCTGTCCTCCTCTGGGAGTGTTGCTTAAAAAGGAAAACAGCACTGCCAGCATAACACAGCCCAGGAGGAAACTTCAGGGGGAGCAGCACCAACAAAATGCTGAAAAAACGACTCTCAAAACAACTGCATGCAGCAGGGATGCAGCTGAATCCCTAAAATAAGATAAAGAGGAGGAAGGCTGGGTATAAATGGGGAATATAAGATGTTCGGAATGTAAAAGAGGAAATCTGCTACTTCCTGATTATCTTATTTTCAAGTAACTTGAAACTTTTGGCTTTCTCCTTAAAATGTAAGTTATTGCTGCCTGAATTCCAGTCAATACTGGAATAGGAGACCACAAAAAAAACAAGGTGACAGCTGCAAATGGTGTTAGTGGACCAGTAGGTGGTGCTCTTTCCTCTGGATCAGAACTACCCAAAGAATGCCCCATTAAGGTGACTGGGGACACTGTGCTGTAGGAAATGTTGTCCTGTGGGTGAGATAATAGACAGAGGTCCTGACTGTGGTCCTGCGTGATCATTAAAGATCCCATGGCACTGCTTTCAAGCACAGGGATGCTAACTCCTCCATCCTAAATGTGGCTGCAAGCCCTGATAATGTGGTCTTTCACTCTGATGTGTAGCAGTTGTGGGATGAAAGCCACTACGTTACGCAATGAATAATCATTTACATTAAATAGCACCCAGATTAAAAATATAAAAAGAAATTTACTGAAGCTCAAAATTGTTACAGATTTCTGTAAGACAGGGTTACAGTCTGACCGTGTACATGACAACATATATAAGAAGACATTGTTACCAAAGAGTGGGATAACTGATGGAATTTGGTCATAAGCTCATATATATAGATACGTGTGTGTGTGGTACAGGACTGCCAGGTTTGTGCAGAGGGTTGTGTCCACATGACTCCCAGGCTGCAGTCTCACCATGATGAGGCCGGTGGTGATGGGCTCGGAGCAGCCATGGCACAAGTCCCCAAACTTGGCCCAGTAATCCTTCTTGCAGAACAGCCGCCCTTCCTTCTCATAGTACCAGTGTGAGAGGGAGGCATTGCACTCGCAGCACCTGCGGGCAGAAACGAGACGTCAGTGAAACAGCGCTTCCAATATGAACACCTTACTGCCACTGCAGAAACGAAACTGCGCATTAGCCTGAAGTGAGCTTAATTCCTCACATCCAGCTTTCATCAGAAAACTGCTTATTCTCTCTCGTACTCATAGTAAGGTCACGTTAACCCAGAGCCTATCCCAGAAGAACAGGACATAACATGGAACTACTGTACAGGCATTATTTCCAGACACATGGGGATCTAAGGTTTGTCATGACAATGGAAATAAAAAGCTTCTTTAACCATTGTTATAATCACCTCTACCCCTTTAAATTTCCATTTTACTTACTATATAAACCAAGTGCCTCTACCTTTTAACATGCACCCCCAGTCAGTTTAGGATACAGAATGGTAAAAAGCCTCTAGCTAGCAAAGGAAAATGGTCCAGTTTAAACTACAAAACACATACAGAAGAAATAATGACAATACTAAGACTTTTAAAGCCAAAGTATTACACACAGTTTTACTGTAGTCATGTAGTTTTATGGAGCCATTCAGATGACACTAAAAATGACAAGATCTAGGACAAAGGTACTCCACTTCAGCATTTGGAGTAGACCCTTTCTCATATCTAAAAAAATGAATGCTTGTAAAGATCTGTTGAAAACAGGCCTATTTATAAATTCAGCACCTGGTGAAAATAACTGAGAAGATCTGGTTTTGGTATTTGACCATAAAGACAGAAATCTGCCTCACTTCCTTAATCCTTAAGACTTGGAGAAAAACAATCTCTATACTGCAAGAGGACACAAAATTTAGGAAACATTCAACAATTTTATTTTTGTTTTTAATTGTCTCAGCTCAAGGTATTAACGTCCAGTATTAAACAGCATATCCATATTAGTGTTCAGTGGTACTAATTCTAATGAGATGCACTAATCTATTTCAATCTAACATGATTAAAGCTGTCAAAGTTAAATAAAGTATTTGTTTAGTTCTGTAAACTATGTGCTGAGACTCAATGAGAAATACCGGTATGCAAGAATCAAAAAGTTACATATGCTAGTACTGCATACTGGACAGTACAGGTCCTAACCCTAAATACAGGAGCTCCTCATATGGGTATACATTCTTTTTCCTATGGTTAGAAAAAGAAAATTATGTATTATAGTGACAACTTTTGTTAAAGGCGGCCATAGTTAGGTCTGAAGAATTTCTAGTTTTCTCTCAGGCAGGTTTAGGTCCAGCAGATTCTCTCATTTCGAGAGGCTTTCTGGCTTCTATAGCTAGAAACTGAGGCCCCTTTTTCTTCATGACCAAAAGCAGTTCTGTGAAGATGTCACACTTTGTTTCTCCCCAGACTTTGTAGCATGAGATCTACAGTAGGTGTTGAAACCCATCAACCAACTGCCAGCAAAAGCCAAACTTTTGTCCAACATAATGGGGAACAAGCTTTTATGATTAACACCACTTAGAAAAAATACTCTAGAATTGTGTAAAATAATCAACTTTTTTCATTCTTAGCAAATTGCCATAGATGGGTTTCAGGTTTCTGTTACAAAGCCGCACCACCATAACTGATGTATTTTAGTAAATGTGCTTTAATTTCTGAGCCTCTGTTTGAAGGCTTTATTGTAACACCCATATGAAGAGTTATGTTTATGTTTGTGGTTGATCTTGTGGCTGAGTTTCTGTACCAGAAAGTCGATATTATACATACTGTATATAGATACAAATGAACTAATTGTGTTGTTTTCATTTTTCTGACAGAACAAGTCCAAAATTCACTATTTGAGTTTCGAAGAAATTTAACAGTAAAGGTCAGCACAGAAAATGTACAGTATAACCAATGGGTAACATATGAGGAAGTGGAAAGGTCTATCAAAGCATAAACTTTTAACTGTTGCAGTGATTAAACATTACATGGTAATAATAATATGCTTAAAATTATATTCAATTTATAGCAGCTTTCATTACATATCATCTTGAGGTGTTAGTGGCTGGGTTAATTAATACAAACTCCTTGAGAATAAAAAATAACTGTGTTATGCCTCTATTCGCAGGGGCAGGAGATGGATTATAGAAGTTAAACAAAAAATGTAAAGAGCAAGGAATGTAAGAATAGTTGGCTGACCGGGACTCGTCTTCAGCCCGGAGTTTAAAGGATTCTAGAAAAATAATTAAACAGGAGCATGACCCTATAAAAGATCACAGAAGAACAGGACCTTCGCCTTAACATTTTGCGGGTGTACCAGTCATAATCAATTATCATTGTGAATGTGGGGTGCCAAAGAAACGTTTGACAACAAATTCACATATTTCAAGAAATTACAAATCCAGCTGTTCGGAGTTCAGAAAGCAGAGCAGGTATGTGCAAGCTTCCTGTAGCATAGGGAAATGACACATTAGGAACTTCCTTCTCCTTTTTAACCTGCCCTCTATGTCTCCTCACCTTTTCTTTCTATTGCATCCCCAGCTCCCTTTTCCCTCATTGCACTGCTCTCTCCACCTCCCCTCTGCACACCTTACTTAGGATTGAATACTGAAACATTCTGTTCTGCGCTCTCTCTACTCCCATTAATATGTGGTAAAAAAGCAGCACTCTGTACTTGTGACACGTTTTGCAATACTTTAAGTTTGCATGAAGAAATTCCTGTAAACCCTTCCCCCACAAAAAGCTAGTTGTTGCCCAACAACAACGTTTAATCACACAGTGAAAAATCCAAGAAAGATAGGAATGTACAGGCTGACCACAAAATACAAACACAAGGTATTTTTTTCCAATGTGTCAATAATTGTAACGGGGAGGGGGGATTCTGGTAGTTGTGAAAAGCTCAACATGCTCCATGTTTTCTCTGGAGAGAGGAAATGCAAGCAGCAGCATTGAAAATGAACGAGGACTGCTTTCACTACCAAAGACAACATCCCCATTTAGGCCTAATCGATCTGCAGCCGAACAGCAACACAGAAGGCGCACTTTACTCGGGTATTTAAAACGCACCTGTCAGAACACTCACACCCCAGTCTTAAACCTTCACTTCCTTAAAAATGAGAACACATTATAAAATCAAACACAAAGGAAACATAACCTGCTCAATATCAGCTCATGGGACTATACAGATTGATCACCCAAGAAAGAATGTGCATCACAAACTGCTAAAGGCAAAGGTTTTTCTTAAGTGTGCCACTAATTAATACAACACATGCATAAATTAAATGAATCCCCTGGGTCACCAGCTTAAGGAGTCCGCTGTGGGAAAAGAATGCATGTGACCATCAGCCTACAGTATGTCCTCTGACCGGCTTCTGGTGAGTTTCCACATTACCGCACTGCTCGTGTCCAGATCACATGGCACTGCACAGTGAACAAACAACCGCAGGTGATCACAAGAGGTACAGATGTAAAATGGGGCAGTATTGAGCCATGCTGGCCACTTCCACGATACCTGTTCAAAGAGCACGGGAGCAGCATCATGCCTCTGAACTGAAAAGCACTTGGTTACCTTGTAATAGCTATAATAGCAGTGCTATTGGTTTTATTTATGAGGGTTGTGTGGATGGAAAAGCACCATCATGCCAGGAAGGACGCAATGTCCGGTTGCATGAGAACTGCATTTATCTTCGGAAGAGTAACTGTAATAAAGGCAGTGTGGAAATGCAACAAGGCCACCTCATACTTTCCAAAGTAGACCCCAGAATACAGAGCCTTACTGGCAGCATTTCATTCAGAGTTGGCATTTACTCCTAAATAGAAGCTTAAACTTAAGTATGACTAGGTTACCACTCCACCACCTTCCATAATTCTGTGCAAGTTTCGCTCACCCTGATCAATTTGGTCTTAGTTATTGAGGTTCTGCAGCCAATAGCAGCCAACAGGAATGTCTGCAGTTTTAAAAAGAACGTTCTGCTTCCTGCAGATCCTAAAAATTATGATCTGCTTTTGAATTAGGTCAGTAGTGATCAGGCAAAATATATCAGACTGACCACTTTGCAGTAAAAGGTCTGGCAGGAATGCATAAAAGAACATTTTCCTGAGTCATCCAAATTATTTTCCTTTTAGCTAATGACAATATATGAGTGCACATTGTAAAGTAGATTAACTAGGAGCTGTGCTTCTTGGGTAACGGGCTGTCATAGTGTTAAGCTTGAACCTTATTTACAGAGCTGTAGTGTGGACCATTCAGCCATCAGTGGACTAGCGTACCAGCCATCAGATCTGCAACCTTAAGAGGCTTAGCAGATTTGAAAAACTGGGAGGGTATCTCTGAGGCCTATTGTTCTGCTCCTACTGAAGGGAAAGACTGTGGCTGGCTGACTATGAGCACACACTGGGTGAGACTAAGCTAATAGAGCATTTTTCTCTACACAGCTATTTTGCACATTGCTTTGTCTACACATTACATTCATAGCTTTTCGGGCATAGCAGCGTTAACCCTACTGTATATACAAATACGAAATTGATCAGAAAACAAAATGCCAGGATCCAATCAATCCTTACATTTGACATCACAACAGTGTACCATTTACCAACAAAGTACAAAATAACAGGTCAGATGTAGAAATAGCACCTTGCTAGCCAAAAAAAGAAAAGTCATAGTCAGCTAAATTCTATTTAATTTTTTTTGTATAGCTCTGTTGATCAGCAATACCTATTACTACATCAACATTTTTATATTTGTCTGAAAAGCTGCACTTAATTAGTACAACCCTTTTCTCTGATTCAACACTACTGCAAAAACAAACTAGTAGTCCCCCTAGAGTAAGACATAAATGCACTATAAATGCAATGGAAAACATATGAAATATACAGTGTATGCATTTAAGACTTCTTAAGCTAAATGATCAACGTCTTTAATACTATCTGGAGCACTGCAGGATCCAGCGCAAATTACAGATGAATCATTGAACACATTTTTCCAATTACCAGCTCTCTCGGTTTAAGTCAGAAAGTGGTATGCAATACTAGACTAGAGCAGAGGGCCTTGAATTAAACCCCCTCTGTCTTGAAAGATTTAATGAGGAGGTCCATACTAAAACTCAGATTTCCTGCTCTGGTGTCACTAACGGATTTTTGAGAAATGTAATTAAAGTAAGCCGCCAACCTCATATAGACTCTTCTCTGCTGCACTGTAGCATTGAACTCTGTCACATTTCTGTAATTTAATTTTTGCAGATACAATACTGAGAAATGGCTATATCTAATTTTGGAGTACGACACAAATATGATTATCATTCTGCCCCAATTCATATATTATAAAACACAGTCAGTCAGGAGTTTTATAGTCATATCTATCACACTTAGAACACATGTGGGCTAAACCATGGGAACTGCCACCTTAGAGTCACAACCACATCTCACAGGCAGAGCAAGAACCAGACTCGTCCTTCCTCTTTCACATGAAACAGTAAAAAAAACAACTGGTCAAACCTGTAGGCGATACTGTACTGTACATGTAAAAATAGAAACATAATTTTGGCTGCAACAGTCCAGTAAAATTTCTTCCCTGGCCAATGGAAAAATGTAAAGCTCATCCAAAAGACAGCAACACAGCAACACATTTATTTTCTGCCCATGCTCTGCATGTTTGCTTATCCACAGTTTTTTTTTACAGTTTTATTCCCTTTATACAATACAGTGCCTCTCCAAACACGATCACGCACTCACCATGGTGTAGGAGTGACAAGTTACAATGGATTTCATGCAAAATCTTTTAACTTAAAGAAAAACCTGTTTAAGAGCGCAATTTCTGGGTCTTTGTAAATGACTTGCTGCATTAGCATATGCAAAAAATTCAGTTTTCTATAATGCACAAAGAAATGAATTAAGTACAAGTCAAAAACTTCTCAACATCCAACCAGTTACCTTTTAAAAAAGGTCAAATCAAATTATTAAGGAGAAAAGAGCCTGAAAGGCAGACGAAGGGGACGCTGTTAATGATGTTGCTCATCTGGCCAGTCTGCACTGGGAGAGATCTAAGACACTTAACAAAAGCCCATTGTTCTCCGGGCCCATGCAGACCAGCTTGTGTTGTTCTCAATGTGTAGAATTAATCTACAAGACGAGAGAGGTTGCTGTATCTCATTCATCATCTTTATTGTCTGGGTTGCTGTACAAAAATGCAATATAACATTTCATTCAAGGGTGAGTATAATAAATTACACCCTCCTTATAATTCACCTTAACCCCCTGACCTGAGCTGACTATTCCACTATCCCAGTACACCCTACACAATTATAATAATAGGAGATGCCTTTATCCATACAGCTCCCACAATGCATTTAGCAGTGGAAGCTTTATAATAGCAGCTAAACCACTATGAAAACTACATTCTACCCTGTAATATTTGACCTCTTTAGTCGGCTGCAGAGACAGTTTTTCACTTCTCCCCCTGATCTGCCACACAATGACATGGTGGGTGCTGCACTTCATTGGTGGATACAGTGGGATTCTTCTTTCTATATGTAATGTGTTTTGGGATTCTGTGGGATGAGAAGCATTATAAAAATGCAATCAATTCACGGAAAGGAATGAACGGCAGCTAATGCAAATAACACTATGCAAGTTGCATTCCTCGCTTTTTTTCTTTGACTTCAATCAGCATGTTGCTTCAGCACTATTAATGGGCCAGGATAAAGGCATCTGCAGATACTATAGTTAACTCATCACAAAAAAGGCTGTTTCTGTTCGTTTCCACGAGCTGTGCTTATTAGCGCAGTTACTACAGAATATCTTTGTCTTTCAGTACTGTACATATCTCTGCACTGAGATATAGTTTGTGATCCAATTGTAGCATGTGATAAGCAAAATACCAAAACACTGAGCAAAGACATTTATCTGTAAAACATAAAGCCAGATTGCCTGTTAGAAGACATGAGGAAGGCTATGAGAGGAGGCCATTCTGCCCATAGAGCCCATCTGGTAGTTAGTAACTAATTGATCCACGGATCCCATCCAGCCATTTCTTGAAACAAGTTAGGCTATCAGCTTCGACTGCATGGCTGCGTCCCACAACCCTAAGGCAGATTGAATCAGACAAGCCAATCCTTTCATCATCTTTTTCAATTCCGTCATGCAGATTGAGAAACAAGAGAAGGCCACCTCGCAATTAACACTTTTTGAGTCTCGTCACCTGATGTTATGATGAGTTTAAAGAAGAGAAGCGTTGGAAATCCCCCTAAATTTCCTTCAGCCACCCCTCATGGGACACTCACTGTTAGCATAAAACGCCTTAAGAATGAGTGGTAATTTTCAAAAGAACTGCCAAGATGTCTTCACAGGTTGATGTTCAAGTATAAGATGAGAAACTTATTTATTAGAGTTAATAAAGATACATTTTAGAAACAAGAAAACTTGCAGTGAAATATTGGTCTAAATCCCTTGGCTGTATTAAGTATTTAGTAAGATGAAGGCAAGTCATTACAAATGTATTGATCAATACTGGGGGAAATGGACTTCCTACAGGCTGTGCATCTATATCAACACCATGATGGGAAATGACACTTCAGCTCATTCGTGGGACTAGGGATCACTTTCACAATCAGTGATCCTCGATAATCCCTAATGAAAATGAGACTCATTCATAAACAAAAACAGAGGGTACTTTTAGCATGACTGGCATGGAAATTTACATGACAATTCCTTGCCAGACTTTCTGTAACTGGTGTCACAACTGTAACTGTCACAAGGTTCTTGGAAAATAACATCAGAACAACCTTCTTGAAGCTGCTTTTTTGTGGTTTGAAGACTGACGTTCAGATCTAGCGTAAGTGGATGCAACATGTTTTTGTCCACCAAAAACAATGTCCCTGAAGAAGTAGCTTGCCACTCCCCCAATGACAGCTCAAAGCTCTAAAGTAATATTTGTGTACAGGAAGCAGAATTATCTATGGAACATGCAGCTGGTTCTCACTGCTCTGCTGTTACTATAAATTGCCTCACTCAACAGGGTGCAAGTTTCCTATTATGCTCCCTGAGGGTCATATTGGGATCTTGTGTTGTGTTGCAACAACACGGTAGCGTTTGTAGACACTGGACACTGATACAGGGAGGAAGTACGTTCTGCTCTGCCACACAATTTCTTAGGCGGTGTATGGTTTTATTTCACTGTGAACTGGTTTCATCTACTTTATTGTGCACCTTCTGTTTGTTATTAACAGGTCATTTCTAATGCATGTATTCTTGTATGCAAGAAGAAAAAGCAGGAAGGCCATTTTTTAAATGTAGCAATGTGACAAAAGAGAAAAAAACAATTAGAAAGTTCTGGAATTTTTCAGAAACAACACTACATTCTAGAATAGAGAGGCATGTGGTTAGAGCTATGTACTCTGGGGAATCAGGGCAGGCTGTCTAATACTGCATATACGTTTCGCCATTTCATGCTTTCTGCTCTTCAACCTACAAACGCACATAATGACAAAGTGGGTAAACTATTGTAAAGTTTCTTTGAACCGGGCCTCCTGGATTGTTAAGGAGGACAGATATTGAAGGATTTAAAATAAATTACATTTTTTTAAATGAAGACAATGTAACACAACAGCTTGTAGGCTGAACTGTTTTAATCAGTTTTTAAATATCTAATAGGCAGATCTCTGATTAAAATAGAGTTTTATTAATTCCATTTTCTTCCTGCTTTTGAAAATGGAAATTTCACTGGCAAAATGAGAAATCAACCAAGCAAACCAGGGGATAATTTTTATCCGAAGTCCTTACACAGTAGGAATACAGAAGTACAGGAACTGTAAAACAAGGCAAGATAAATATTTGTAAAGTGTTACTTCTAGTTTCTAGGAATACAATGTAACTGAGTTTGCCAGACCACATTTTGAAAACGGAGGATCTAGACTCGGGTTAAAAAGGTATTCCCCTGTGAAGCGGGGATTTCTTTAAAGCCCATCTAACAATAGGAAATTTTCCATCCACAGTAATTTGGAACAAATAATACATGAGGTGATGAAAGATGCTGGCACAGTCTCCAAGTGCAAGTTTTGAATGGCATGCCTTTGGAAACTGGCACAGGCCCTGAGGCCTCTATAGTGCAGCATCGAATGTAGAGTGTTCTGTGCCAGCAAGTGTAAAGTACAACTATAAATCATACCCCCACCCCCCCACCCCCAAACTCCATTCCAGGCAAGCACTGAATGAGAATGAGGGGAAGACGTCATCTGTCTGCAGAAAGCAATTACATCATCTATTGCATGGGTTTTCCTGATTGGTCTGTTTAAATCCACCCAGGGAATCAAAAGCCCAATCAGGGAGCAGCAAACACAATGCACACTAGAGCAGCCCAATTAACTCCTAAATTGCTGCATTGGGATTCAGCCAATGTGCATCTTAAGGTGAAGAAAATAGAGCAGGTCATATGCATTGATTGAAAAATGGCAGCAAGAGCACACTAGGGGTTCTCTGTAGCGGAACAAATCAAAGTGTGCTATTTGAGTCTGAAAGGGATTTGCCCCAGAATGTACAAAGTCATCTCTGAGGAATGTAAAGTCTAATGGGCTGTAAAACCATCCCAGTAATGTACCAGTGGGCAGTTTTATTGTTTAGGGTTAGCCCTCGCTTCTTTTCAACGTGTCAATGCTCATTTTGTTTGTGTAAAAAAAAAGGCAGTCATTATTCTCCTGACCCAGCACTATGACAAGTCAGTTCACGAAAAAATAATGTTTGCAGACAACAGACACCAGCTGAACCTTTCTATTGCAATGGGTTCACAAGACCTCATGCCTATAGTTTTTTGTAATAATGCTTGACTTAAAGCATCACTAACTTCTGTTAAAAAAAAAATTAAGCAGAACAAAACCTTGAATGGATTCCAGTGGCTGAACAATCTTTCAGATGCAGTTTTGTTCATTTTTCCTATATCAGATTGTCATATCAGAAGTTAAATGACACACACACAATATCTCATTTCTACTTTTCTAAAAGGTATGTGTTGTGAATCAATGCACATCCAAAGAGCAGGTGGAGAGGTCAGCTTAAGAGTTAGTGGAAAGTGACTCCCGAGCATTGGATGTTAAGAAAGATCTTAGATCTGACTCTCCTGAAAAGAAACACTGACTGCTTCACAGAACATGTCTTCTCAGTGGTCCCGCATTCACATTCAGTAGCATTCCAGCAAAAACTATGGCAATTAATGAGCTATGACAGTCCCGCATTAATGTGATAATGATCAAGTATTATTATCATTGGTATAATACACTATTAAATATCACTATTATACACTCCACAAAAAGCACTTTACAGGTAGTGGGGATCTCCTCCACCACCACCAGTGTGCAGCCCCACCTGGATGATGTGACGGCAGCCATAGTGCGCCAGAACGCTCCCCACACACCGGCTCTCAGTGGGGAGGAGAACATAGTGATGAAGCCAGTTCAGAGATGGGGATTATTAGGAGGCCATGAATGGTAAAGGCCAAGTAGGTATTGGGCTGGGGTACCACAACTATTTCAGCATGTTTCATTAAACTTAAAGATGAAGAAATATAGGACTGTCCTCATCCATGTGCCATCCCTTATTCACTTTGACTTAATCAGCTGAAAGGAAGGCTATTTTACCTAGCCTGTAATTTAGCAAGCCTGAGGCTGCCAGGCTCCTTTATCATTTGCCATACAGCTGAAGGCTTTGGACCACAATCCAGGCATTTTGCTTCTGTTTTTCTGCTTCAGATAACATCAGACATCACCGCTGTCAGACGTCTTCCACAAACAAGGTTTAATCCGCGCAGAACATTACTATCTCCTCAAACCAAGCTATTTATGGACTCTTCATTGAAATTACGTCAGTGAGAATTTGTTCTCAATTGACTTCTGATTAAAAGATTAAACAGAAAAAGTTGAAAGAAAGAATCAGCGTACTTTAATCTCACTGCTGTATGGCTTAGGTACCCTCACATTTGTCCCAGGACCGTCCCTCTACTAACCCTCTTCCAGTCTCCGAGATCCAATTCCTCTTGCTGTCCTCTTATTTTGCACATATTTGAAACACCAAGTCATCTACTTCTCATTCTTTGCTCTGTGCACCCTACCAAAATATGATTGTAAGTGACACACAGAAAAAAACAAGATTCTAAAACAGCCTTAACGACAATTTATTTTTCTAGGTAGTGATTGGAAAAAAGTCACACACAGTACTTTAGCTTCTGAAAAACATGATTATGCAAATCCCCCACTGAGTGTTGCTGCTCATTGGGCCCAGGATGCATTAATATCATCTACATACAGAACACCTGGCCATCCTGACGCAATCCAGACTAAGGCATTTAGCTGGCACTGAGATTTCTTTTGACAGGGATGGAAGTCGTGCCCTATTACTGCTGCCCTAAAAAAAAGGGAAAACAGAACAAAATGCGTCTCAGTTGCTATACTGTGCTCTATAGAGCCAGTACATGATCATCATCAAGCACTGTTTACCGTTATGAATCAAAGCCTAATGAAAGCCAGATGATCATATACAGATGCAGAAACAAGAAGCCAAAGACAGCAGCAGAAGCCTCTCACTGCTTCTCAGAAGCATGTCTCCCTCTCTGTCTCGTGACTTTCCTTGCTGAATAGAAAGTACAATAAATGTGATTATCTGTACCACATTCTTCCCTCCATTGTAAGCAAAGCCAGTCAAGATACAGGGCAAGTGCTGATTATTCTTCCTTAATTTCCCACAACATCATATACACAACCTCTCACAACATACCACAGCTTTCCAGATCATAATATTCCACAGCCTCACGGAAAATAATACTGCACACCACAACCTTTCAGAATACAATACTGTATACCACAAGGATATACATGTACCACAACCTTCCAAAACATTATTGTTATGTAAGGTTGTAGTACATTATATTCCACAGCTTTCCAGCACAGAATATACCAGAACCATAATACATCAAAACCATTCAAAAGTAATGTTCAGGCCAGCTAACCCTTAAATGTAATGTGGAAATTGCAACTCCTACTCACTCAGCCCATGTGCAGGCAAGCTGTTGCTCCAAAGTAAAGTAGCCCACAGAGAAAATCAACTTAATGCACCCTCTGACTCTAAGGTGGGACAAAAATACAATGTACTCTTCACTTTGTATTTTGTTAGATCTCAAATTTCCCCAGTCATGGGAGCATTACAAAACAGATACAGAAATCAAGTGCGAAATGTAATCTTCAGATTGAAGTCAACAAAAAATCTATTACTCTAACGCACAAATGCTGCCAAAGCAGAGTTTAGAAGAAACAGAACTGCACACCCTACGTGCACAACATGTCAGAACAAATGAGGAATTAAAATTGCACACATTGAAATAGTTTCAGATCTTTAAAAGTAATGCTAGACTGAACATCAAGCCAACTAACTAGAGCGCCTCTTTGAAGGTATACAGGCATACAGATGTTTCCATGCTATGCAAAACTGCTCAACATTTACCGTTATCTGACAATTCTTACAAACTCACTTTTTGCCCGGAGTTCGGTTTCGATAGCGCTGGTCCCTTCGAGACATGTCCGCTGTAAAAGACTGCTCAGGAAGCTAGTTTGTCCGCAAGCCAGATTTGAATTAAGCCTTCTGCGTACTTAAACATAGTGGTATGTATCGCTGCAAGCAATCAGGATAGTTTTCGGAGTTTGCAGCTGTACGAAAAACATTGTGTACTACCATTTCCTTTTCAGCTTGCTCACTCACAGCTTCCTTTGGAGATGTCATGACCTAATGAGATCAAATCCTACCCAGCCCACCACTGCCGACTTATAGGAAAGGGAGGATAAAGTTTTCTAATCTCTCTGAGAACACCGCATATTTTCTGAGGTGTAAAGTATGAGTCAAAATCTGCCTGCCGTTCTTGGTAGACGAAACCGGGGACAAATGTTTAACTCAGCTCCTTGTATTTAGGCAGCCGAGTAGCTCCCCAAACTGTATTTTTCCTTAACTCACCTTCTTTTGAAACGCAGGTTTTCCATTTCAAGTGAACAGTTGTTGAAACACCACTGATTCTTCACCGAGGGGGCGTCAAATCCAGCAAATCAAAAACGATACTCCGCCTGCTACTTGAACCCAGGAGTGAAACATTTTTGTGAACTGCTTGGAAAGGAAAGCCCTTTGAAGTGAAATAAGCCAATCCAGTGTGAGGTTAACGTTCGGCAGAGGTTGGCTAAGACTGTTTGGTGGTCTTATCAGTTCCTTTCCAGAATTCTGTCTCAACACGCAGCTTCATGTTTTTTACGCCTGGAGACAATCAGAGAAGTACAGTGGTATTTGAAGCGTCACACAAAGAGTTAAGAAATAAAAGCAAATCACAAGGGGATCTACAAGTGAAACTCAAATGATTGTTCTGATTTTTTTTTATTCAAGGATTTACAGCTTGTTTAATCCACAAACATTTTTGTAGTAACTCATTTATATTTAAATAATCCAGAGATAATAGTCCATAAAAGCCACACTATTAAACAGGTATAACATGACCGCATGTCAGTACATGTTTGTATAACCTATAAGATAAAGGGTTGTCTAAAATTTAATACAGTCTTCATACACAAAAAATAAAAAGGGATATTTAAAACAAGAGTTACTGTATGGGAAAAAATACATTTCAGCAAAGATCTCTCAGGGCCTGATGTGGGAACAGCCGCTATTCAAACAGAGCATCACAGATTATATCATTTTCTAAAAACAGTTTCTCTTGCTTTGTCAAGTGTTGTTGCTCTTCTTCGAAATGCGGTCAAAAACGAGTTCAACCCTGATCCTCTTGCTCTTGTACCGTGTAGAGTTAACTGCATAATGTAGCATTGGCAAAGCGCCTCTGTTCTTTTCAGCATCGCTGTCCTCCGCAGGAGACGCTGACTCATTCTGAGCTTTTAAGAGAATTAAAAGGCCTTATAGCATTTCAATGCACTGCTTGCGTTTCTGCTGGAAGTGCTTCTGTAATTTTTATTAGTCTAACCAACCTAAAGCCTTAAGCTGCTTGTCAATAAGATATCACTGTAAGGGGGCTAAACAATCATGTGACGTGTGTGCATTCTAAAACAGCAAGTCATCACTCAAGCGAATGTCAAACGAAGCAGAGCAGCACTGAGTAACAGATGGCAGTGAAGAAATAACTAAACGATAAGCCAATATGCAATGATGAGCTGCTAAATTTATAATTTATCTAAGAAGGGAGTTGTACTTGCTCCCACATAAACAAATTGTAGGCTGTTCACATACCATGTGAAATCAGTAGAAGGCTGATCAAAATGTGGAAATTATTATTTCCTAGAATAGATCTGCTGCTTTGTATTTGAGACTTTGGGGAAAAGAAAAAGTTCTCAAGAATTCCTGTCAGAGCCTTTTGGAAGACTGAAAATCCCCATATCTTATCTGAAAGAATTCTGTCCCCCACAATCTATTTATTTTTTCTTTCACTCGGAACACGACACTTCTAATTATGTCTTTAGAGAGTTTAAATTGCAGGAGGGTATTGTGGCCACTGTTGTTTTCTCCTGAAGTGAACTGATCTGTTATGTCTGTGTTAACCAACTCACGGAGCAAATGACCCTGAGAAGGGGGATTTGATTCCACAAGAGCTGCTAAACAGAAAGATTAAATTCTTTGTAATCTGGCCTCCACGCGGCTTTCTAATTTAGAGGAATGCTGAGGCAAGTTTGCGTCTGTAAAAAATTAATGACTACTTTCTTGTTTATTGTTTTCGTTTTTTCCAGATGCCCCCTGCCCTGTATTAAATTACAGGATGGAGCAGGTTTCTCTCTCTCTCTCCATGGCTTAGAGACAGCGTGACCCATCATGTGCTGTGGAAATCCACTCATGAGGAGCACTGACACACTGTGGTCAGTCTGTTTCCCTGTGTTGTGTCCTTTCCCCCTGGAGTCACTGGGACTCAGGGGATGGAAATTATAACCAAACGAACATGTGACAATAAGCAGACGGGCTTTCCTCAGAAGACTGGGGGGAGGTTGTTACAGCATTTAAGGGGAAAGTGCTGGCCAGTCGTAAAAAAAAAAAAGTTAAAAGGATTAAAAGTGCTAAACCTGCAGATAAAACAGCTCCCAGTGTCTCAAGATAGAGCACAATGCTGTAAAACCTCAAATAGGCACAACCCGCTTCTGTCAGAGAATAAAGGTCTCCACAGACTAGACCTGGTGTACGGCTCTTGTTTGAAACTGCTTAGCATCACACTTCCTCCTCTGCACTAGTTAGCACTTAGCCTTGAATATTATCCTTCAGGACTCCTCAGCGCCACTGGAAGAATTGCCTGTACAGTTTTGGAAAGTGTTCTTCCACAGCCATTTCAGATCTTTACATTTTGTTTTAGACGTGGAAGAATTAGGAAAAGCTGTGCACAAGGAAAAAAAACGCCACGCTGGATACAATTAACTTTAAATTAATTGCTTCTTTTTTAATTTAGGCCTTGACTGAATTCACTGTTGGCACCGCACCGAGTTCCCTTCACTGATCTTAAGCACAGCCAGTGTCTGCTTCCTCGGCACTCATACCGGCCTATAGACAATAATGTGACTGACGTGCCCTACAGACTATATGCGGTAATCCTGCTGGTTTTTATTTTATTTGTTCTAGTAAGGGATTTCAGATTATATTTAGACAAAGCTCTGTTGTTCCTTTTCCTTTTTACTTGGAATATGCACATCCAAGTAATCATTTTACTTGGAATTTATCCATCCAGTCACTGGTCCTGGCCGTTAAACAGCAGGATTTCTGCGAAACCCAATTTTGAGATGGCAGGGATACCGCAACTGAAGTCAAGAGTTGCCACCCGGAAAACAAAACAGAAGGAAGATCTTGCTTTATCTTTTTCCAAGTAGAAATGCGAATCTTGCAGAGTATATTGAAGTCATTTGCCTTGCATTCTCCAGTTTGAGTGGTTAGCATGCGTACTACAACATTCGAAAAACAGTGTTAATTCAGTAATTCTGCTGGAAGAGCCCACTGTGTTGCTCTATTCAAATTGATCAGTGGCTGCTCCCTGAAGGATACATTAGCTAATTGGCTAGCTGTTACTTCATTTGGAGTGCTTTTTTAAAATAAAACATAACATTAATGCAAGTTTTGCCACCTGTTTACATACTGTAGATTCAGTGTTACAGGTGAAAAGTTTAAAGTCGTCCTTTGGCCAGTCTGCATTTAAAATTACAGTGCCCCTATGGCAGAGCACAGTAAGCTTACAAATAAGACTGTTTCAAGCAGCCGTAATATACCAACTAAATGCTGAACCGTGACTAAGTCTATGTTTATTTTGCTTTCAGGCATAGACAAAGTAGAACTATCTCTGATTGAATGTGTGATCTTTTTAACCTTTCTAAATAATTGTTGTTTTAGCACACCTCGCCAAGACACTTTTTAAAAGAGATCTCTCCTCGAAACATGATTGATAGTGGTGAAAGAATAAATAGGAAACAAAAAATTTTAATTTGAGATCCTCCATACGTGTTCAAAAAAGGGCAACACATCTTTACCAGTTCTGTAAGAAGAGAAGCTGTATCAGCGTAGGACTGGCTCCCGCTGAGTTCTCATTTGAAATGCTAGTACTGTAACTCACATCATGCTATACTGAGAGAGGAAGGAGGCTGATGAGAACCCTAGCCACACTGTGAGTAGCATTTTCCCATGAAGCTAAGTGCTGCTGGCATTCTCCAAGGACTGCTGTGTTTTTCCATCCTTGGGATGACTGTCATCTATCAGAATGTTTTCAAATAAACCCAAGGCCGCCTTCAACCAGTAACAGAACTGCTGTCTTTTGTAGAAGATCAGTTAGGGCTTCTATTTACAGTCGAACAAACCATCAGGCTAAAGGTTCAGAGTTTTTCTGAAAAGACTGAAAAGTGAAATATTTCCATAAACATTTTTTTTTACTGGGTACGCTTTGCTCCAAGAATGGTACACCCCTTCTTTTTATACAAAGTTAACCACAAAACATTGAAGTTATTTGTTTACAAAGAAATACTTAACTGTTTTCAAAAGTCTAAGACCAGTTTTGAAGGCTGAAGTAGGTAGCTTCCACACACCCAAAGAAAGCTCCACAGCTGAAACGTTGTGTTTCCTTTCTTTACTTTTCAGCCTGGAATAAACCTTTACATGTTCCTTTGCAGTTTTGAAGGCGTCTAACTATAGGCATTTACGCTAAAGAGCTACAGTATGTAGTATATCTAACCTTAATAATTTAAACCATTTCACAAAGTTGATGACTTCTGGATGAATGGCTCTTTCTTCATTAACGCTTTTTAATCCACAAATCAGTTTACAATTAGGTCTTTAATATTTTATTCAAAAATTGTAATAAGAGAAATTTGGGAAATTTTGGTTTTAAAATGTTGTCAATTTCTATCATTCCTCTTTAACGTTCTCAGACAATTTATGTAAATCCATGAACAATTCTTATGATTTTCAGATTGGTAAGCAACCCCTTTTTATTTTGTGATGTACAACCCACTATGGAAAATTATGAAATTCTTAAAATCTCCTGTGTTTAATATAATGATAGGAGTG
Organism: Lepisosteus oculatus; assembly: GCF_040954835.1. Taxonomy (NCBI): domain Eukaryota; kingdom Metazoa; phylum Chordata; class Actinopteri; order Semionotiformes; family Lepisosteidae; genus Lepisosteus; species Lepisosteus oculatus. The sequence goes on along the minus strand of NC_090721.1, from coordinate 6,052,502 downwards.
TTAAAAAAAACAATACATTAAACACAGTATATTTAATAAAAACCCAGACCTATAACTCCCCCCCCAAAAAAAAAACCTCAAATAAAATAAGCACAATGTGTCTAAGCAATAAAAGTGTTGACTTCCAAAATGTATTTATGATTTTGTCCCCTGGAATCACAGAATAGAATCTGATCACTAACACAGCCTATTCAGAGACCTAGATCACCTCCACAAGGTTTCTTTAAAAAAAAAATCAGGTCAGGGAGAAAGAAAAGCAAAGAGGGAAACAGGGACAGACATCTTGCAGAAAATGTGCAAAAGGTTCAAATCTGTTCTCTGCCGGTCTCCACTGGGACATCTTAGTTTTCCTAGACAAATCAATGTAAACAACTTCCGACGGATAAGGAAAGAAAGAATGCAGAAACGTAACCTAATCGCCTCCTGCCTCAACAAGCAGTGTCCGTCCTATAACAACCACGGAACTCAGTGGGAGATTTCTTTTGACAGGGATGGAAGTCGTGCCCTATTACTGCTGCCCTAAAAAAAAGGGAAAACAGAACAAAATGCGTCTCAGTTGCTATACTGTGCTCTATAGAGCCAGTACATGATCATCATCAAGCACTGTTTACCGTTATGAATCAAAGCCTAATGAAAGCCAGATGATCATATACAGATGCAGAAACAAGAAGCCAAAGACAGCAGCAGAAGCCTCTCACTGCTTCTCAGAAGCATGTCTCCCTCTCTGTCTCGTGACTTTCCTTGCTGAATAGAAAGTACAATAAATGTGATTATCTGTACCACATTCTTCCCTCCATTGTAAGCAAAGCCAGTCAAGATACAGGGCAAGTGCTGATTATTCTTCCTTAATTTCCCACAACATCATATACACAACCTCTCACAACATACCACAGCTTTCCAGATCATAATATTCCACAGCCTCACGGAAAATAATACTGCACACCACAACCTTTCAGAATACAATACTGTATACCACAAGGATATACATGTACCACAACCTTCCAAAACATTATTGTTATGTAAGGTTGTAGTACATTATATTCCACAGCTTTCCAGCACAGAATATACCAGAACCATAATACATCAAAACCATTCAAAAGTAATGTTCAGGCCAGCTAACCCTTAAATGTAATGTGGAAATTGCAACTCCTACTCACTCAGCCCATGTGCAGGCAAGCTGTTGCTCCAAAGTAAAGTAGCCCACAGAGAAAATCAACTTAATGCACCCTCTGACTCTAAGGTGGGACAAAAATACAATGTACTCTTCACTTTGTATTTTGTTAGATCTCAAATTTCCCCAGTCATGGGAGCATTACAAAACAGATACAGAAATCAAGTGCGAAATGTAATCTTCAGATTGAAGTCAACAAAAAATCTATTACTCTAACGCACAAATGCTGCCAAAGCAGAGTTTAGAAGAAACAGAACTGCACACCCTACGTGCACAACATGTCAGAACAAATGAGGAATTAAAATTGCACACATTGAAATAGTTTCAGATCTTTAAAAGTAATGCTAGACTGAACATCAAGCCAACTAACTAGAGCGCCTCTTTGAAGGTATACAGGCATACAGATGTTTCCATGCTATGCAAAACTGCTCAACATTTACCGTTATCTGACAATTCTTACAAACTCACTTTTTGCCCGGAGTTCGGTTTCGATAGCGCTGGTCCCTTCGAGACATGTCCGCTGTAAAAGACTGCTCAGGAAGCTAGTTTGTCCGCAAGCCAGATTTGAATTAAGCCTTCTGCGTACTTAAACATAGTGGTATGTATCGCTGCAAGCAATCAGGATAGTTTTCGGAGTTTGCAGCTGTACGAAAAACATTGTGTACTACCATTTCCTTTTCAGCTTGCTCACTCACAGCTTCCTTTGGAGATGTCATGACCTAATGAGATCAAATCCTACCCAGCCCACCACTGCCGACTTATAGGAAAGGGAGGATAAAGTTTTCTAATCTCTCTGAGAACACCGCATATTTTCTGAGGTGTAAAGTATGAGTCAAAATCTGCCTGCCGTTCTTGGTAGACGAAACCGGGGACAAATGTTTAACTCAGCTCCTTGTATTTAGGCAGCCGAGTAGCTCCCCAAACTGTATTTTTCCTTAACTCACCTTCTTTTGAAACGCAGGTTTTCCATTTCAAGTGAACAGTTGTTGAAACACCACTGATTCTTCACCGAGGGGGCGTCAAATCCAGCAAATCAAAAACGATACTCCGCCTGCTACTTGAACCCAGGAGTGAAACATTTTTGTGAACTGCTTGGAAAGGAAAGCCCTTTGAAGTGAAATAAGCCAATCCAGTGTGAGGTTAACGTTCGGCAGAGGTTGGCTAAGACTGTTTGGTGGTCTTATCAGTTCCTTTCCAGAATTCTGTCTCAACACGCAGCTTCATGTTTTTTACGCCTGGAGACAATCAGAGAAGTACAGTGGTATTTGAAGCGTCACACAAAGAGTTAAGAAATAAAAGCAAATCACAAGGGGATCTACAAGTGAAACTCAAATGATTGTTCTGATTTTTTTTTATTCAAGGATTTACAGCTTGTTTAATCCACAAACATTTTTGTAGTAACTCATTTATATTTAAATAATCCAGAGATAATAGTCCATAAAAGCCACACTATTAAACAGGTATAACATGACCGCATGTCAGTACATGTTTGTATAACCTATAAGATAAAGGGTTGTCTAAAATTTAATACAGTCTTCATACACAAAAAATAAAAAGGGATATTTAAAACAAGAGTTACTGTATGGGAAAAAATACATTTCAGCAAAGATCTCTCAGGGCCTGATGTGGGAACAGCCGCTATTCAAACAGAGCATCACAGATTATATCATTTTCTAAAAACAGTTTCTCTTGCTTTGTCAAGTGTTGTTGCTCTTCTTCGAAATGCGGTCAAAAACGAGTTCAACCCTGATCCTCTTGCTCTTGTACCGTGTAGAGTTAACTGCATAATGTAGCATTGGCAAAGCGCCTCTGTTCTTTTCAGCATCGCTGTCCTCCGCAGGAGACGCTGACTCATTCTGAGCTTTTAAGAGAATTAAAAGGCCTTATAGCATTTCAATGCACTGCTTGCGTTTCTGCTGGAAGTGCTTCTGTAATTTTTATTAGTCTAACCAACCTAAAGCCTTAAGCTGCTTGTCAATAAGATATCACTGTAAGGGGGCTAAACAATCATGTGACGTGTGTGCATTCTAAAACAGCAAGTCATCACTCAAGCGAATGTCAAACGAAGCAGAGCAGCACTGAGTAACAGATGGCAGTGAAGAAATAACTAAACGATAAGCCAATATGCAATGATGAGCTGCTAAATTTATAATTTATCTAAGAAGGGAGTTGTACTTGCTCCCACATAAACAAATTGTAGGCTGTTCACATACCATGTGAAATCAGTAGAAGGCTGATCAAAATGTGGAAATTATTATTTCCTAGAATAGATCTGCTGCTTTGTATTTGAGACTTTGGGGAAAAGAAAAAGTTCTCAAGAATTCCTGTCAGAGCCTTTTGGAAGACTGAAAATCCCCATATCTTATCTGAAAGAATTCTGTCCCCCACAATCTATTTATTTTTTCTTTCACTCGGAACACGACACTTCTAATTATGTCTTTAGAGAGTTTAAATTGCAGGAGGGTATTGTGGCCACTGTTGTTTTCTCCTGAAGTGAACTGATCTGTTATGTCTGTGTTAACCAACTCACGGAGCAAATGACCCTGAGAAGGGGGATTTGATTCCACAAGAGCTGCTAAACAGAAAGATTAAATTCTTTGTAATCTGGCCTCCACGCGGCTTTCTAATTTAGAGGAATGCTGAGGCAAGTTTGCGTCTGTAAAAAATTAATGACTACTTTCTTGTTTATTGTTTTCGTTTTTTCCAGATGCCCCCTGCCCTGTATTAAATTACAGGATGGAGCAGGTTTCTCTCTCTCTCTCCATGGCTTAGAGACAGCGTGACCCATCATGTGCTGTGGAAATCCACTCATGAGGAGCACTGACACACTGTGGTCAGTCTGTTTCCCTGTGTTGTGTCCTTTCCCCCTGGAGTCACTGGGACTCAGGGGATGGAAATTATAACCAAACGAACATGTGACAATAAGCAGACGGGCTTTCCTCAGAAGACTGGGGGGAGGTTGTTACAGCATTTAAGGGGAAAGTGCTGGCCAGTCGTAAAAAAAAAAAAGTTAAAAGGATTAAAAGTGCTAAACCTGCAGATAAAACAGCTCCCAGTGTCTCAAGATAGAGCACAATGCTGTAAAACCTCAAATAGGCACAACCCGCTTCTGTCAGAGAATAAAGGTCTCCACAGACTAGACCTGGTGTACGGCTCTTGTTTGAAACTGCTTAGCATCACACTTCCTCCTCTGCACTAGTTAGCACTTAGCCTTGAATATTATCCTTCAGGACTCCTCAGCGCCACTGGAAGAATTGCCTGTACAGTTTTGGAAAGTGTTCTTCCACAGCCATTTCAGATCTTTACATTTTGTTTTAGACGTGGAAGAATTAGGAAAAGCTGTGCACAAGGAAAAAAAACGCCACGCTGGATACAATTAACTTTAAATTAATTGCTTCTTTTTTAATTTAGGCCTTGACTGAATTCACTGTTGGCACCGCACCGAGTTCCCTTCACTGATCTTAAGCACAGCCAGTGTCTGCTTCCTCGGCACTCATACCGGCCTATAGACAATAATGTGACTGACGTGCCCTACAGACTATATGCGGTAATCCTGCTGGTTTTTATTTTATTTGTTCTAGTAAGGGATTTCAGATTATATTTAGACAAAGCTCTGTTGTTCCTTTTCCTTTTTACTTGGAATATGCACATCCAAGTAATCATTTTACTTGGAATTTATCCATCCAGTCACTGGTCCTGGCCGTTAAACAGCAGGATTTCTGCGAAACCCAATTTTGAGATGGCAGGGATACCGCAACTGAAGTCAAGAGTTGCCACCCGGAAAACAAAACAGAAGGAAGATCTTGCTTTATCTTTTTCCAAGTAGAAATGCGAATCTTGCAGAGTATATTGAAGTCATTTGCCTTGCATTCTCCAGTTTGAGTGGTTAGCATGCGTACTACAACATTCGAAAAACAGTGTTAATTCAGTAATTCTGCTGGAAGAGCCCACTGTGTTGCTCTATTCAAATTGATCAGTGGCTGCTCCCTGAAGGATACATTAGCTAATTGGCTAGCTGTTACTTCATTTGGAGTGCTTTTTTAAAATAAAACATAACATTAATGCAAGTTTTGCCACCTGTTTACATACTGTAGATTCAGTGTTACAGGTGAAAAGTTTAAAGTCGTCCTTTGGCCAGTCTGCATTTAAAATTACAGTGCCCCTATGGCAGAGCACAGTAAGCTTACAAATAAGACTGTTTCAAGCAGCCGTAATATACCAACTAAATGCTGAACCGTGACTAAGTCTATGTTTATTTTGCTTTCAGGCATAGACAAAGTAGAACTATCTCTGATTGAATGTGTGATCTTTTTAACCTTTCTAAATAATTGTTGTTTTAGCACACCTCGCCAAGACACTTTTTAAAAGAGATCTCTCCTCGAAACATGATTGATAGTGGTGAAAGAATAAATAGGAAACAAAAAATTTTAATTTGAGATCCTCCATACGTGTTCAAAAAAGGGCAACACATCTTTACCAGTTCTGTAAGAAGAGAAGCTGTATCAGCGTAGGACTGGCTCCCGCTGAGTTCTCATTTGAAATGCTAGTACTGTAACTCACATCATGCTATACTGAGAGAGGAAGGAGGCTGATGAGAACCCTAGCCACACTGTGAGTAGCATTTTCCCATGAAGCTAAGTGCTGCTGGCATTCTCCAAGGACTGCTGTGTTTTTCCATCCTTGGGATGACTGTCATCTATCAGAATGTTTTCAAATAAACCCAAGGCCGCCTTCAACCAGTAACAGAACTGCTGTCTTTTGTAGAAGATCAGTTAGGGCTTCTATTTACAGTCGAACAAACCATCAGGCTAAAGGTTCAGAGTTTTTCTGAAAAGACTGAAAAGTGAAATATTTCCATAAACATTTTTTTTTACTGGGTACGCTTTGCTCCAAGAATGGTACACCCCTTCTTTTTATACAAAGTTAACCACAAAACATTGAAGTTATTTGTTTACAAAGAAATACTTAACTGTTTTCAAAAGTCTAAGACCAGTTTTGAAGGCTGAAGTAGGTAGCTTCCACACACCCAAAGAAAGCTCCACAGCTGAAACGTTGTGTTTCCTTTCTTTACTTTTCAGCCTGGAATAAACCTTTACATGTTCCTTTGCAGTTTTGAAGGCGTCTAACTATAGGCATTTACGCTAAAGAGCTACAGTATGTAGTATATCTAACCTTAATAATTTAAACCATTTCACAAAGTTGATGACTTCTGGATGAATGGCTCTTTCTTCATTAACGCTTTTTAATCCACAAATCAGTTTACAATTAGGTCTTTAATATTTTATTCAAAAATTGTAATAAGAGAAATTTGGGAAATTTTGGTTTTAAAATGTTGTCAATTTCTATCATTCCTCTTTAACGTTCTCAGACAATTTATGTAAATCCATGAACAATTCTTATGATTTTCAGATTGGTAAGCAACCCCTTTTTATTTTGTGATGTACAACCCACTATGGAAAATTATGAAATTCTTAAAATCTCCTGTGTTTAATATAATGATAGGAGTGTTAAAAAAAACAATACATTAAACACAGTATATTTAATAAAAACCCAGACCTATAACTCCCCCCCCAAAAAAAAAACCTCAAATAAAATAAGCACAATGTGTCTAAGCAATAAAAGTGTTGACTTCCAAAATGTATTTATGATTTTGTCCCCTGGAATCACAGAATAGAATCTGATCACTAACACAGCCTATTCAGAGACCTAGATCACCTCCACAAGGTTTCTTTAAAAAAAAAATCAGGTCAGGGAGAAAGAAAAGCAAAGAGGGAAACAGGGACAGACATCTTGCAGAAAATGTGCAAAAGGTTCAAATCTGTTCTCTGCCGGTCTCCACTGGGACATCTTAGTTTTCCTAGACAAATCAATGTAAACAACTTCCGACGGATAAGGAAAGAAAGAATGCAGAAACGTAACCTAATCGCCTCCTGCCTCAACAAGCAGTGTCCGTCCTATAACAACCACGGAACTCAGTGGGAAAGCAGTAACTTGTTCGGACATCGAAACACAAGTAGGAGGCAAATGCATATTCCTATACCGCTCCATAGGATCCTAAAGCATACATGCTTCAGCAGCCTGCCATACCTGTGCTACTTACTGTATATACTGTATATTTATAACAATCACCTTCAGGTTTTTGTTATGAACAGATATTCAAACAGTGTTTTAGCACCCATTTCTTCCTGAGGCAGAGCTACAATATTCCCTTTTCAGCCAATTATCAAAGGTCTGCCATCACTTATTGAGATTCATATGGTACCTGCAGAGTATACATAACATTGAAAGAAAATGCAGTGGACATCACACTTGGCAATAAACCTAAAACAATACAAAATGATCTTGTCTACAGTCTCCTTCTGTTAATCACTAAGCAGGTGAGGAGACAGCTGAAGCAGTCATTATGCAGTACATGGCCACTCTTTCTGCTTTTCCTTTGGAAATGACTCCTACGTTAAAACAAGAGACCCTCAGAACGCACTTCAGTGGCACAGACGTCCTTGTCAAAACACTTATGTAAAACACTTAGCGTAGAGAGCAATGTCATTTTCAATGTCATTTGTTTTCAACAAAGCAAGCTAGATGGGCCCAATGACCTCCTCTTGTCTGCAACCACTCTTATGTTTTAATGGGTCAGGCAATTTCCACACATTCGTGGAAATGGCGCTAAATGTGTTGAGGTTCATAAAGCAATAGATTCAGAGAAGCTGATGATGCAAGAAGGGGGAACAAAGACTGTCTTAAGTATAAGAACTACAATATGTTGTTTGAATCCAAAATCATTGCTTCCTTTAAAAAACAGCAGGATCTATTGGCTACAGTACCATCAAATACGCTACATGGGACAAATGGCCTCCTCCTGATTCCGACTATTCTGATGTTCCTAATAAGAACAAAATATTTTTCTGACTTTCAAAGAAATAAAGATCTAGAGACATCTTATATGAAGTACTGATCAGAAACACTTTCTATCTCACACCTTCTCTCGCCCTGCTGCTTAAACTCAATTTGGATATTTAGGCACCGAACTTCAGATCAGCAGGTACAATGTTTGTATTTAAAGAAAATTCAGCAAGGCCAGAAAGGGTGCCATTAAAAGTGCATGGTATTCATTTACTTTCTGGAAGGTATTTTAATTTACAATAAAACCCTGTTTAATGGTTTGAAAATGTGCCCCATAGCAATATCAAAATTAGAAACATACTGTACAGTAAAACCCTCTTAATGTGCAATGTTACAACTTTTGCTATTACAGTCAATGTAATGCAGCTTTTTAATATGCCTGGAAATAATTGCAACAAGAATGTGAAGGTACTTTAACTCACTTTGTGCAAACAGAACTCTGTAGAGAGACCTTCAACAAAGACAGAAGCCAATAACCTCTATGTAATATCATGCTATTTAAGATTGCATCCACTGGATCAATCAACTGAATGCAGATGATGCTTTTTGAAAATATGTCAAAATCATCAGCTAACCGAGGACAGCCTGACTAAACATGCAGCTGTGAAAGTAATTCGAAAGATTTGATCAACTGCAAAGCACAAAGCCACCATTTTGCATAATCTCACCCTTCCGACAAATAAGAAATGACAAATTTAGAAGAAAAATGTCTCAAATTTAGATTGTCTTTTTGAAGATGACATGTCTGTTTACAAACTGAAATGTAACTGACACTCCCCACACAACCAGCCATCACAACAGGTATATCTGCTGTAACTAACACTAATGACAGATGGGCAAAACATGACAAAACAATCTGCCAATTCCCAGTTTGTGTGGCAGCCTCCTAAATAATTTTATTTAATATTTTAGCTCACTTCGAAGGGTAAACTGTCTAAATACTAAGCCACTGGTGAACATATGCAGATATTTATATGTGCTAATTTCACTGAATTGAATCAATCTAAACTGATGGAAATTGATTCTGAATGCTAATTAGCACAGTCTTTGGAATGCATGTAGTTAATTTCTGAGAGCCTTGCTTAATCGTGATCTAAGGCCTCAGTAATGGGGCTCAATTGGTACTTGAGCATGTTAAGAACCACATAATAAGTTCCCAGAAACATAGAGCTGGATTCTCCTGTGAGGGGTCCAGCCTTTTGGCATAGAGGAATTCAACACTATTTGGAGAAGGCGCTGAGGGATGGTAACTGAATTCCAGCTGGAGATGAGCTGTGCATGCTGCTCTAAACTTCAAAACTCTGAAAACATGTGCTGCAGTCAAGGCTGACTTGAGCTTGGAACTAAATACTTCTGCTTTTTTAGGAAAATTAGCACAAAGTGGTGTGACCAGACATGGCCAACAATCAGTTGCCAGTGTGTTACAGTACCAACTAATTCAGATGCTAGTTCCCCTGCAAAACTAGATGAAGAAAATGGATTTTTGCCCTGAAAAGAGGAAACTTGAAATGCTTTACTCTTGACATGGACATGAACCTGAGATTCCCTATAGAAGTCAGCAGTGATGGGTACTCAAGAAAGGGTACACCTCACATATCTACTGCATAAAGGCCATTAAAATGAATTAATTTAAAGCATGCAATAACCCAAGCAATCTCTGGAGCCCAAGTTGCAGTGGTGACACAATGTAACAGAAAAACTGCTTATTATGAAGTTAGCATAACCTAGAAGGCAGGTAGCGATTCATAACAAATGTCAGAATTCTGCTCATGGTTTAAGATAATCTCCAAAATCCAGCTGTATAATTTAGGTTTGATTGAAGGATTATCTTCGAGCCATTTATCTTTTCCCACTCTTTGCATTTTTTATTGCCGAAGTAGTCCCTTAGCAGAGATTGCGTCTCTGTAAAGGGAAGAACTGTAAACTTCCAAAATGCCTCATCACATGCAGTATCACTCCATTTTAAAGACAGTGATCATATTAGACAGCAAAAATGCATTAAAAAGCTTGACAGGCAGCTACAGCTCGAATCCAACAATGGAGGCCTCACAGACACCGACAGGAACACAAGATAGGAGTAGTGAGGATTGATCACAGGAAATGTAAAACCTTCATTAAAACTTTCTTTTTTTTTAGTGGTACACTCAACCAACAGGCCCAGGACCTTCAGAATATATTAGCGTCCACTGTTTTGACTGTACAGCAGGGTGGTTTACATTTAATCAATGAACAGAGCAACTGCAGCAAGACGACCTAATTTAGATTTATCTCAAACACAGATGGAAAGGACAAAACCATGCTCAAAGTTCTTCTCTCTTGCCAAATCTAAATGCAAAGTTCTGGGTCTGACTGAGCAGGGGACTCGGCCAGTGTGGGCATGTCATGAGCAATTCCATTACGGTAATGACAGATCCATACAGCAGGGACTCAAGAGTGGCTGAGAGATGCTCATCTGCCACACGCATTATTCAATCAGCTTGTCTTCTCTCTCAGATTGCAAAGGGACCCAGGGCGTAGTTATTAGAGTGACAGTGTTTTTATTACACTACAATGTGAAAGTATAAGTGCCAATCCTTCATGACTTTTAAGGACGCAGATCAATAAGTAAAAAGCCCACCCATGTGTGAAACACCATTCATTCGGAGCTACAAGCACACAGCACTCAAACCCCAAGCAAAAAGAAAGTCAGCCCTCTTCATCAATGCAGAAGAAACATTCGATGTTGTGACTTAACAGAGGTCTGATATAGATCAATATGTAAAACTGCATTTTCATTAAACAAAAAGTAATCATGTATTTTATTTAAAATATTTATTATGTTTATAGTTCTATCTATAAAGAACTAGAACTACAGTGATTGAACAGCCCAAATTTCAAATATTTTGTAAATTTATTTTGATTATTTGCAGTTTTTCTAATTTGAAGATAAATTGAATTATCTTATTGATGAATTTTGATGCCATCTAACTGTGCTTTAAATCCAGCCAGAAACCCCAACCACTCCTCATGTGAGCAAGACGCCGCCGCAGTAGACATGATTCAGAAACAGCTGACTAAACATCTGCCTAATAGGTTATTGGGAAACAAACAATCAGAAGAAAGCCTCTCTACATAAATCAAAGGTTTACTGCAAGACACAAAACAAAGACTTTCCTGTTCAAATAAATCCGCACGTCCGTTTTTTCCAAGAACCTCAACAAGAAGATACAGTAAAAGGAATTTCCACATTCTGCTCTGGATTAAGAGGAGTGACGACACAATTTTGCATGTAACTCCAGCAAAACAAATTTAAGAGCTCAAACTCCAGAGATTAAGCTTCCATGAACCTGCAGCTGACGTGGGTGGACCAATTCTTGATTCTGTTTGCAAGCAGCATGGTGATACACAAGAATGAAAAGCTTCCAGATTAAGAACTGCTAACTGTTCAACTCAATGAAACGGATATTAACTGCAACAGATTTACAAAAGTAAATTTACAACTATCAGCTGCAAGATGAAATAAAATCTTCTATGGGTTGAGAGTCAAAATGAAATCTTCAAAGTGCTTTTAAGGTTGTGGTAAAGGTAGATCCTAAACCCTCATCTAGGATAGAGGCTTTAGAACAGCAGCCTGTAGTGTTAGCCACATTACAGGCTGTATAGAAATAAAAGATTCATAGCTTTAAAAGAAAGATGATATTTGTTTGTAACCTAGGAGTTTATCTAACAGAAAAATCCTTTGACAAATGGCACTGTACATAATTTGTTGGGAAACAGCAAAATATCAACTGGATCTCATAATTAGTGTGTATTTCTAGACACTTAGGCTGTGATAGGTTCAGTTCTCTGTGCAAGCAAGACTGGGAAGCAGAATTATAGCTAGAACATTTTTATTGAAAGGCTATGGTGGAGAGGGGAAAAAAAGCAGGATATTAAATCTCCTGCAGCTCAGTCTTGGGGGAACATCAGTAACGGCTTCTCTTCCGAAATGCAGTCTTCTTCCAGCCAGTCTCTTTCCTTTTAGTCATGAAATAACGCAAGACATATGTTCACCGCTCACAGAATTGTATCCAGGGACAGACAGAACACTAACCTGAAGCAGACCGTGTGCCAGTCAGAGTTGAGGGCCTGTAGGTATTGGTCGTCATAAATGCTACGTCTGCATCCCGCACAGACGGGCAAACTTCCTCCAGCTAAAAAAAAAAGGAATAAAAAACTGAAAAAATGGAAGGCAGAGCTTAAAAAAACACAAAGAAGATAAACAGCACTGACCTCACGCAACCATGAAATGAACAGTGCGCACTGGAACTAGCAAGACTAACAGCTAATTAGCTTTGAAGTCTGTTTTCTGTTCAATACAAGAAGACTCTCTCAAACTAGGAGTCACAGTAAGTCTTTCAGTGGAGCCCTAAATGAATTGGCCTTTGTTTCACCAGTAATTCTGTAAAGCCACCTACAGGCACTTCAGTCACTAAAGAGCTAATGGGTAGTACATAAGGAAAAACAACACCCAACAAGAAAAATGTTTTTCAGAAAACTTATACATGAAATGTTTGAGCTTAACATGCTTACACTGTAGCTAACCACCCACCTGGTTATAAGAGGAAGTCAGGACTCCTTGCAGAGTGAGGAGCTCACCAAGGGGTGGTGAAAATGGTGGAAAAGCCAAGGGGAAGGAAGAGAGGAGCTCACAAAGGCATTTATAGCTTTTTGGGAAGGGAGGTCACGGAGGATTACAAGTCAGAACAGCAGTGGTGAAGGAGACCTAGGGTGCGGTCATTCCTCTCAAAGTTTGGTTAAAACTCCACTAACGTGAATCGAATAGTGCAAAGATCCACCAGCTCATTAACAGACCTTTAGGGTTTATTGTCTTAAATTAGCACAAAAATGCATTTGATTTCTTTAAAACCAATAAATAATAGCATGAATGCAATGGATGATATATTATACAGCCATGTATACCATGCCAAACAACACTTGAGTCAGTCATTCAATGTTTTAATGTAAACAGGAAGCTAAGGTTGTGGGTCTCTACCTGTATAGTAGCTATGATGGTAAGAAAAGGAATGACTTTATCAAGAGACAAAGCCTCCACATCAAATTTCAATTTCATGACCTAACAATCAATGACACCTAAGTAAAACTGATTTAATATCTCTATTTCACACATAAATCTTCACACATTCAATACCCTATGTGAAACAGTGAGTAATTTTAGTCCCAGGATACACTAAGAAAAACAATTGTAAATAATTTATTGTAAAAGCTTAAATGTTTTTTAACGATCAGCACTAAAAGAACACAGGAAAGGTCAGTCATCTTGCGCTCTCAAATGAGATTTGTTGCAGTACGAAACCAATGTAACACCTTAAGAAAGCATTTGAAAATTTTAAGTTAAACATCCATGCCGATGTTACATTAATGCTTGTGAAAAGTAAAACTTGCCTATAAGTTTTGCTACAATGTATCTTGTTGATAATACAATGTACTGTACATTTTATGATACACACTGATTATGACTGAAACATCAGTGTGTGGTGTCACCTTTGTCCTAGTCCTATCAAACCTAATTTTCATGAAACTGCCTGCAACAAAATGCACACTCCAGGTTGCTTTTTGAGTTTAATGACTACAAGGCATGTAAGCCTAAAGCAAAAAAAAAATGCTTTGAGCTGACAGAAGAGAATAGAGATTTAAAACAGTGTCTTGATCTACAACAGCCCAGCGTCTGTCAACATGAGCTGATTTAATATAGTTGAATGAGATGGAAAATTGCAAAGCAAAACAGCCTCACCTGGAAATTCAAATAATAGAATTAAAATACAATACACTAAAGTCAGCATTTTTCCCCCAAAGAGGGGAATTTTTTTAATATAAAAACTAATTTATAAATGTGCGCAGGGGGGAAAAAGGTCACTTCAACCATTTACCTAATGCACCGCAGAAAATAGTGCATTTGTTCTTTTCAATTACCTATAATGCTCCAGGCTTGTTTATACAGTATATCATTTATTCTCACCAGAAATACCATGAGAGAATTTCCATCTGCATTGCCTTTAAATGTGGGCTGTTGGGTTGGAAAGACTGTAGCAGAAAAGCATTCAAAACAAAATACAATCAAGGCTGCCTATGCCATGACTACATTGTAGAGCAGAAATACAGTACATGACTACCTTATAGAAAAAAGCAGAACACTATTACTTGGGAAGAGGAGATGCTGCACCGCATTATAACTGCATTTGAGAAAAGGAAAAGCTGTCATGCTCTAAGCCAACTCAACTCAATTTCTCATGGAGCCTCATGGAGCACTAGACATTAAAACAAGGGTAAATTATTGCAGAGCCATTCATTGGATTACACAAGCAATGTAAACCAATCCAACTGTTTAGTTCAACCCCCCAGTGTCATTATAAAGGAATCATGACCTTTTCAAGAACAAGCCTTAGATATGAATCATTCTAGGAAGTTATAAAACACCTGTGGTGTCTCTGTTACCATTACAAGCACGCTACAGCGATTGAATAGTCACTCAGCTCTGTGTTTATTTGCTTATGCTTGGGTTCTGTATTTGAGGAAAAGGAACATGATTACATCCCTTATGTTATCTAAAATCTCATTAATACTGTATACAGGCTAATTTACATCAGAGCGATATGACAGCTTCCGTAAATACATGTAAACTACATGCAAAACCTCCTTAGCGCCTTATTATATATAACATTATACAGAAATAAAACAAGTAAATGGTTTCTGCTTACTGTCATTTCTATTATTGACATATTCACAGAGAGTGGAATCTCTTTGTAAGATTTTGTATATTTCCAGGCCATTAGAGTGGACTCCAGACTTGAAAATGAATGGCTATATTAGTTTAAAAGCTGTGTGGGGTTCTGCTTCACCTCGTGCAATGTACTTCACCCATACCGCTTCAGTAAAAATGCTCTGCTACATCAACAGTGGTTCCGCGGGTCATCAAAGTAAATGAGAATTTGCTCTCAATTCACTTATCTGATTACATTTTTTTTTCTGGTTTACATATTCTAAAACAGCATGGTACAGTAAATGGAGAGCCAAAGGGATTTTCACACAACTTCACATTTTCTCAGTAGTTCCTCATTTTTCCTAGATAAAGGAGAAAAAAAAAGGGCACTTCATTTTATTTTTGTGAAGCAGTTGTTTATCGAGGTTCAATTTTTCAAAACAGAACAAGAACACAACAGGTACTGTACACGCACGGACCAACCCGCTGTATCAGAATGTGTTGTGGGTTCTAGAAGCCTCCTGCTCTCAGAGCCTCCAATTCTCCCTGGGGCAGTGATAGGAAAGGCAAACCGGTCCACTATGTGCACAAGCCATCAGTTACTGTCACAATGCTCTCGCGTCACTCAGAAAGCAAGCCTTGCACATTCTCCCAAAACACGCCTGGCGTTTTCTCCGGGGGACCAGTTGTGCCTAATATGGGTCAGTCTCCAGAATCGCGCAGGCAACCAGGCACGTGAACAAAGACATCAAACTTTAATATAGCGAGATGGTCTTGTTGTTCAAGGATGTGCGTCACGGCTGGATGTCTGTGGATATCCTGTGCTCTTACTTTCTGGAGTGAGGTGAGGAACTGCCTTCTTCTGAAGACATTTCTGCAGGGCGAAACCTGGCTTTGCCATACGACTGGAAGCCTTTGCAATAACAATCGATTTTTCATTCACCTCCAAACTTTTATTTTGGACTCTGTGGTTTCTATACAGCTGCTGTTTAAAATTACAGTTTCCAGTGCTTGTATATCAAACTACCAACACCATGGAATGATTTAATAAATTAATACGTCACAACTTCCCTGTATAACCTAAGATTAATTTCAAACTGCATTTTAGTCTGCCCTTTGCTGAACAGAGATCTCTCCACAGCTACTGTAAGTACTGCAGGATGTCCAAAGAGCTTCCTAAGGAAATGTGATTCTTTTGATTATTCAGAAACCTGGCCAACTTGCCCAAAGACATTCGTGACAGCTGTAGTCATTATTCCCCCAAAAGAATTCGCTGTAGTGCCTCTTTTATCTCCAATTCACGAAACAGGGAGCTACTCTGACACAGGTGAGGAGATATGTCAAAATCTCACATTGATCCCTGGATACAGTCATGTGGTGCTGTGACACAAATAAACTGGTAATCTGTTTTATAAACCAAATAAATAGATTCTACTTCCCATCTAAAACACGTCCTAAGATTAAATGCAAATTCGACTGAAAAAAATCGGAAATGGAGAGAATTCACATTAGCTAAGTGACAAAGACAACACGAGCGATTTCTGTATAATTTAAAGCAAGCCTATGAATTACGTGGGATTCAGTCTTTTCTGTATAACAAATATTTATATGGATCTGAAGAACGTCTCCAAAGGTATTTTCAAAATCCTTTGTTTATTGTCGAAAAACTTTCGACACTAACCTAAGACTAAACAATTATTGTTACCATTTACCATTTTTTTAAAAAACAGCCAAAGATGAATTCATGAAAAACGGAAGAGCGAAGGTATTTCAGAGGCGTGAAGTAATTGAAATAGCAACTTTGAAACTAATTTTGAACAACATGGGCAACATCATATGATCTTTGTATCCACTGCGGCGCCGCGTACTGCAGTGTCCCAAACCAGCGCAGGTGTTATTTTAGCCCAAACTGTTTCATCCAAAGTAAACACGAACCAATCTCAACAGATGGTGTTTGTTGTTTTAGTACATAACAATAATTTCGAGATTTAGGAAAACAAATAGCTATTTAATTGCACATTTCAGTCTACTTTATTTTGCGTTTTGTTCTCCAATAAGTGTAAGCACAACGAACATTTAAAAGTCATTTTTATATCTTCCTACATTTTTTTTGACAGTGCACGGTTTACGTGCGCAGCTTCACATAAAAAAGGTGAGAGAACGCTACTAAATAACCGTGATGATTAATTTACAAGTTATTTTGCAAATACCTAAATTGCTTAAGGTCTTCGGATTGAGATGATTTCGGCGCTTAATTGGCGGGTTCACAGCAACACGACCCCTAATTAACTGCCAAATCACGGACACGACAGGTACGTCCCAGGTCGTGCTTGGGTCGAAATGGTCAGGAAATGTAATGCATACGCGTCCTCTCGGCATGGTGCAGAAAAAAACCCAGCAGCATTGTTTTGGCTAGGTTGCTCAGTATTTTGTTATTTAAAAAATATATATATTTTAACTGAACATGATCTATCTGACTGCATGAGAACGCACGGGCCATTTCTCTGTTACCGAGGTCCTGCCAGGCTTTACTCTTTGGAAACGGACAGCAGGAAAATCCAGGTACGAAACCTGTCAAAATAGCACCGACTTCACACTGGGTTGTTTTTCCCACACTCACCTTCCTCCTCTCCCATGCGCTCGTCCTTCCAGGTGCAACAAAGCAGCATCAACCTCATTCACCGTCCGACCGGGAGCTCAGCGAGAGCCTGAGAGAGAAACAGCTCCACCGTTTCACAGAGTCTCCTCCTGTAGAGCCGTACTACTAAGCAATAGACGCGAGAGATACCGCGGCTAACTCTGCAGAGATAGGATGGATCAAATCAAACGAGCAAACTGGAATGGGAGGAAGCCATCGAGTTGGCCAACCAAGCGGAATCCCTGGGAAATGGACAAAGTGAGCCAGCAGGCGTGCTCCAATGACGTACTGACGGACACTAAAAGGAGAAGCGATTTTTACGGAACCTTGTGCTTCAAAAGCGTCTTTGCAGTATTCCTCTTTTACTCTACCATCCATCGAAGTGCAGTTAATTATTCAGGTAAGACATTGTTTGATAACGGAAAGTTAAACATAAACCTTCAATAGCTCAAACTGAGGAATGTCTCATTCAAGAGTCCCTTTATGACAACCCAGAAAAGTGCCTCCTAGAAAGTTTTTTATGAGGTGGATTGTGCTTGCTCGCGTTTTAGGCTTAATGCATTGTAAAGTCTCAGTTGTTTCTGTTAACCTTTTATTTCCACGGGAAAAAAAGCCAGTTTCCGCCTGGCATGATATCCCCTCAAACATTTTGTTATATCTCGAAGTTGATACAGTAGAAACCTGGTTTATGGCTTAAATTAAAGGTAAACAACGAAATTATTTTCCTCTTATCTCCTGGTTACATTGATTTAAGAAATCAATTAAGGCTGGTCAATACTGGGAAAGAAAAAACCTGGTTTCTTTCCCAGGAAAGAGTGTTGCTCTAACATGCCAATGGACCACTTCTCTCTGGACAGAACTTCCAAATCCACCTTCCCAGTGATGCTATAGGAGATGCATCTTTCCAATGAGACATGTAAGCATTGTCCTAACTACCTGCTCATTAAGGATTCTGTGGTACTGTTTGGAAAAAATTCTCGCTTCACTACTTAGCTGCTGTGCAGGTGAGCTGTGGGTCCAGAATGACTGCCACACATCACCCAGGTAGGGGTATAAGGAGATGGGCCCCCTCCTTTATGTAAAATGCCTTGGGATTCTTTGGGACAAAACGCCTTCTATAATAATTAATAACACATTTCCTGATTTTTCTCATCATTGGAAACCCATCTTTGCAGCGGTCTTTGCAGTGAGAAAACCCTTGTTTCATCAAAATCACAGGGACTTGTAAGAGATTTTTCAAACAGGCACGCTAGAGCACTATTTTGAGTTTATTGCGTGTTTCTTTTTTTAATGAGTCTGTATACATTTTAAAAATTGACTATAAACTTTTATTAACGTAGATGAGGACGGTAGTCAGCATTGTGCACATCAAAAGATTTAGACACAACAGATTTTTCAATAAAATGTTAAGTTTATTACTTATTTATTTAAAGAAGCTGTATAAATGTTGGTCTTTTCCAATACTATTTAAATGTGTTTTTTTGAAAAAGTGCAACATTCTCCTAACCGTTCACACACGTAAAAAAATACAATGATAAACACAGAGAACTTTATGGAAGGACCCAGCACAGTCCAAATCCAGTACTCTTGGTTTAAAAATAAGGTAGAGACAGTAATTTTAGTTATCCTTATAGGTACAACATACATAGCTGTCAGATATGGGCTATCACCATGGAGAGAACTATGCCAGGGAGTGTGTCTGTGAAGAGTCTTTCATACAGCAAGTTATTTAGTAATATTTGTTGCTATTTTGCAGGAGACACACTCAGCAAATTAAGAAAAAAACACAACATAATTTTCAAGCAATAGGAATTATTTTATTTAAACTGGCACATTCACCCATTTCAGCTCCATAATCGTGGGTTGGTGGGAAAGGAGAACTAATCACAGAAAATGGCTCCCCGAAATCACGACAAATAAAAAACTTTAAGCGGAATATAAGAACAGTTCTCCACAGTAACTGAAAAAATTGCACAAGCAAAGAAAAAAAAACTACCGATCTTACTTTATAATTTACACAATTTTGGAAGATTTTTTTATGTCAAGTTCGAAATGGTGAAAAATTCTATCAGGAAGAAATAGACCAGTACATTATAACAACTCAGTTTCTTTATGATCCATCATGAAAAATATGTTGAAATTGAAATGCAAGTGTAAACTATTAAATGATTATGATAAGACAAACATCCAAAGTTGAATGACTTAAGCACCTAGTATTCCCCTTTCTGGGGTTGACAAGATCATACAATTAATAGCTCTAAAGTTGTACTTCAGACACACACAATGTAGAGGTCAAAACCGTGTTTTGGTAGTCCTAATTTACCTTTTGTTTCAGCGACTTGGTTGTTACATTCTTTAATGAAGCCAGAAGAATTGGTTTTCAAAGATAGATTCACTGAAGCAGGGCCAAAGTGTTTTTAAAAACATTTGTATTTCAGGATTTCAGCTTAATAACTGGTACGTATTTCCCCTTTGTTTTCCAATGTTAGCTTATCAACATCTAAGAATCAGAGCAGGAAGCTCATCATATTTTAACTATATGCAAAGTAAGCAGATAAAAAATACAAAGATGCACAACCAAGGGACTCTAACCCGCCAGTCAAAATTCTACTGTGCTGTTATTTCATTTCTTAAATGGCACAGTGACTCTAATAGATAACCAGATAACAGCGTGCCAGGGGCAAAATCCAAAAATACTCAAAGTATATCGGTCCTCAATTAGCCCCTGCAGAGTCCCATGCTCTCATAAAACAGCCACGTTTATGTTCACCTACCATATTTTTCCAAAATATTAGGATACAGTACTTATACGTGCTCTTTAGAACGTGTGCTGATCAGATAGCATTATCTGCTATTGGGTAGCAGGGTAGACAGGCTGTAATTCATTGAACAGCCTGTACTGTAAGTATTCTTTTCCTTTTTCAATAGAAAATAAAACAGCAGCAGCTGATACAGCAAAAGAAAAAAAAAATCAATGTACTTTTTACTACAAAGCAGTAACCTGATCATTTGCAATGCACAATGAAATGTTGTATTTTAAGTTTGCAAGTAAGTTGGGCTCAGTTACATGTACATCACAAAAAGGTAACTTTGTTAGTGCTTTGATACACTGTGCTTTAATATTGGGATTGTTTACACTTAGGCAGCATACAAATTGGTTCCAGTTGTGCCTAAAATGCTTTAGATATACTATAAGCTTTTAAGGGGTATGGTAGGCAATTTAAAAATATTTAACAATACACAGTTGTATGTCAATTATAGAATGCACTACACTTCTAGTAATCTTATAATGTAATAAATTGCTTGTATACTAAAATAATCTTGTAGTATCGGCATACAATTGGCTTCTGCTTCAGTTTTTTTCTTCAAGTCAATCATTCTTCTGGCTTTGCAGAGATTTAATATTTTTTAAACAAAGAAGTCACAGAAACTTTGAGGTGTGTACATGAAAAGGGGTTGTTTTTTGTATAAAAATGTACATTCTAGATCATGCAGTAGCACCATAATTTCTTGAGGTCACTTCATTCTCAAGAGTCTTTTATTTTCTCTTTTTCCCACAGTATTTGCCTGCTGGACACCCAGCAGCCCCTAGGAGACAAAGGATAAAGATAATTTTAGTACACTATAAAAGGCTTACTACACTGTATGTCTGAGAAGACTGCATGAAGACTGTGCTCTCTGAGTCTTGAGTGCCTGCTGAATTTATATGTAGGCAATTAAAGCAATTATCACCCTTTCTTACTGTTTCCTACTGTAACAAGCAGTATTGGGGGACTACGGTGGTTTCCGAAGTTAATTTCATCATGTTCAGATTTAGCTATTTCAACCCAGGAGTGTCATTTACTGTAGGCCAACACTGTTGTCCATTAGGCTGCTAGAATTTATCTATTTAGAATTTATTTGTACTGTTCCCAAGCAAAGCTCAATAAAACATCTGTAAAATGCCAAGGAATATTTTATGTTGCAGACGAAAGATTGGCCTTGTCTCCCCACCTTCATATGGTAATGTGCTTTTTTCAGTCAAGGTCTAAACACATCATTTCTTAGCAGCCAGCATGCAAAGGCTGTGCAAAGAAATGTTTATTAAACTATGATAAGACAGTGAGAAGAAAGACAAGCAGGACTATCTGGGGGGGGGGGGAGAATTCTTCATGTGAGCCAAGCGGTGCCTGATTGAAGCCTCAAGAGGTCAGCTCTCTTGAGAGATGTCTCTAGACTGATAAGCTTATTCTTTTCTTTCCCTCCACTCAGTATTGGTGGGTGATGGCTATGGAAAGGTCAGTAAAATGGGGCTATTGAGGTGTGAAACTATCCATTTCATACTAGAATTCTGGCTTTTTCTAATGTATCCCTCATGTTTTAGATTTTTTCCGTGTTGGCTGCACTTCAACCACAGCTTGGCTTTGACGGTGGTGGGCCATCACCTTGTGTTTTTGAATACTTGCATTTGTGTGGCACAGAGAGGGAACTGTGGGTAGTACTAAAATCACAGATCTTGGAAGGGTAGCATGAATATCTGTTCTTTCACTGCTTTGTTAACCCAATGTTCAGTGGTTACCCAATGCTTGATGAAGCTTAATTATGAGACCCTGTTAGAGATATTAGTTTTCGCTAATTAAATAAGGCCTTTCTCCTAGAAAATAATATCTATAGAGTGGTTAGCATTGCTACTTCACAGCACAGGGACTCTGGGTTCAGTTCCTGAAGAGCTGTCTATATAGCGTTTGTATGTATGTGTTCCCTGTGTTCATGTCTTTGGAACTGTGTTTTCTCTTACAGTCCAAATACATACAGCATTGGCCTTCGTGTGAGTTTGTGTGTGTGTGTTTGTGTGTGCCCTGAGATGGACTGGCATCACAGGGTCTATCCCGCCTTGCATCTGTTGCTTGCTGGATTAGACTCCAGCATCCCCTGCAACCCTGTACTGGTTGGACGAATGTGTGTGAAGATGCTTTTTGATGTGGTAGAGCAACCCAAACATTTATTTGGTTACAAAGTCATTGTTATAGAGATTCCCTACCTGTGTATCCGCCAAGCCTTCCTAACAATCCCCCGTACTGTTTGGGAGGTTTACCTGAAATAAACCAATAGAAAAGTGAACACAAATATGAGCATTTGCAAATGTTGAGACAGTTAACAGGAAACTTCCTTTTGTAATCCTTTCAGTAACATTAATGGAATGTACTTGGTCTGTCATTAAATAAGTAACCTTGCCAGAACTTGGAACAATGTGCCTTTTATAGCTGCATTGTGTGTGTCTACAGTGTGAAGAAACTTCACGGACCTTTACCTATCTGGAATACCATAAGGATTTCCATGACGAAATTATCACAATGGGCTGTGAAGTTTTTTTAATGGATAGACAAAGCTGGTAATCTCTGCCGACACCTGGATCTGTGAAATGTCACTTCTTGTCAAAGCTGAGTCCGGAACACAGATTTCAGTTTTCTGCTTGGGGCATATTTGGAATTTTGCTTTCAGCTCTTAAAGTGTGACCCGGGGTTTGAAATTGGTATCAGCCTAGCATATTTCTGAGATTCTGAGACCTGTGGTTGAGAGGGCGGTCATCCTCACGATAACAATGTGGTACAACAATACAGCTGCCCAAGAGAGGAAACAGCTGGAAAGAGCCGTACGCAGCCATTCCAGAATCACTGGACGCAACCTTCCCTCTGTTGGCTCTATGTACAACAGTCGCATCAAACAGAAAGCTGGGAAGGTGTCCACAGACCCTCTCACCTTTTTTAAATTTCTCTCTTTGGGGAGGAGGTGTCCAAGCATCAAATGTAGTACTGCGCGTACATTTTAATATGCATATCTTGGATGTTGGATTGACTTGATAATATGTCCTGTGTATGTGTAAGTGTAATATGAACTTTGTTGTTTTTGATCATTTTTTTTTATCTGGGCTGCACTGGAGCAATCTCCAATCAACTCCGTTGACATGGTAATAAGGATAAAGAATGGGGCTTCAGAAATGCCTTTGTTCAGGTGTGTTTCCTGAAATGTAACCAATAGAATCTCTGCAGAAGGAAGACCCACTTCCTTCGGTAGTGTCATTCCCACCTGTATCTGTCCAGCATCAATGAAGCTAGAGCTGTTTAATCAGAAGTAATGGCAAACACATGGAGGACGGCTGTGTGATGGTCTGTGAGCTGCATTTTTGGAAACGGTACCCTTGAAGTTGGGTATTTTTTACACTCTGGACTGATGAGGTAAATAAGAAAATGAAATAACCGAGCAGATCAGTTGACTCATTACTTAGCACTGGAGATTTAGACCTCAGCTGGAACGAAAACCATCAGACACAGTGTTCCTCCTGGACCAGGGTTAAAAAAACCACTGCCTGATACCAGTGAGATTTCTAAATTCTCTTGGGAAAGTAAAAGGGAAAAAGATCAGTTACTAAATATAGGTTTGGCTGAACTCACCTAACTGAGCACCAATGGGAACTTGCCCATATCCTGCGGACAAAAGGAATAAGTCTGGTTAATTCTCAGAAATGTAGAAAAACACCTGAAAGGGACATTTGGACCACAAAAATGGAGAGCTTTAGAAAATAGCACCTCATAAAATGTACAGCAATGAGAGTTAAATGATTGTTGAATATGTTAAAGAAAATATGATGAATTCCTGTACAGTATATCCAGTTCAGCTGCTGTGGATGGAACTTGCTGAACTATTTCCCTTTTGCTAGTTATGCACATTTATACATACAGTAAAATCCAACTTAAGTATCTGTCAATGTCTTTCTTTTTCATGGTTAGCGATTGGTGAGGGAAACAGCACAATCGTAACAAGCTGTCCATCCCTACATTTGAGCTTAAAATGCACTCTAAGAATGAAAGACATTTTTGCCATTGTTTAAAACAACAAAATATTTATGTAACTATAGAGTGAAATGAAAAAGTATGCACATTAGATTTTCAGTTATATCAGTTCTTAAACAATCAGTTGTGGGAAAGACTATTGTTTTATAAAACTGGTATGTAATGTTCTAGTAATTATTTAATGATCAGGTGAAAAGGTTTCCCATTCTTAACCCTTGGGACTACAGTTTAAGGTAAAAAATAATTTGTTTTTAAACTTATTTCTACTTATAAAACCTGGATTAATAATTAGTGGATAACAGTAGAAACTAGCTGAATGTAGTAATGACTATTTCTTGCAGGATGCAGATGTTTTGCTTTTCTGTTATCATCTTGTGACTTATGCAACCAGTTAGTTGATAGTAATAGAAATGGGCTCTAAAAATAGTCTGCCGAAACACTGTGAAACAGAGCCACAAACAGCCAGCGGAATGGCACATGAGCTTACCCTGGGAAACATTCTCTGCGTGGGCCCTAAAACCCACAAGGGTTGTTTAAGATTAAAACACGTGAGGCAAAATGCTGTTGAAAATCAGGAAAACAACTGGGAAGGAAGACAAAGTCTCTGGCTTTAGGCTGAAAAGTAGTTGTGTAAAAAATTAGAGGAAAGAGGTGCCCTAATCTTAAACAGTATTTTTGTCCATAAAGAAACACAATTACTTTGAAAATCATTACCTCCATGTCATGGGCTGAAAGTTGTTTGGTATTCCCTAAGAACAGATATTCTGGAGGGTCCTTATGGGGTAATTGCACTGGCAACGCAGGACGAAACCAAGTAGCTTTACTGCTCGTCCTGACACAAAAACCCTGCCTGAAATCTAAATAGAAAACTGACGGGCAGGAACAAAGACCTGGTGGTGTGAGTTTGACAAAGATTTTGTTCATCTGTGACAATAACCGTGACTCTGAAACAAAAACAGTTCCTCCACTAAATCCTGGAATCTCGCTGTTCCTCCCGGTTCCCATGACAACCATGTTCCTTGGTGCGCTGCCTTCCTCAGAGGCAGCCATCCACTTAATGAAGTGGCGCAGTTGCCAAACGGGGCATCGTTTCAACTGCAGAGTGGGGAATTTAGCTATGCGCCAATGCGAAAGTCGGCGTACAGTATGTCATCACGCAGGGTGAGGGCAACCTCTCAAAGGCTTTTGTTTCGTTTTTCGGGCCGCGCAGTACCAGCTCAATGCCTTTCAATAAATTCCCCCTCCATCTCAGAACTGTTGTTTTTGTAACCTGACAGGAGGAAAACAGTCCTTCGACGGAGCAAACACTGGAACAATTTGAAGATCTTGTCTTCCAGAAACATCCTGAGACCCTGACTTGCTTACACCCTTTCGATTTCATACATTTATACTGTCTTACGCCAATATCAGAAGATTTAATGCATTGAGAAAGAACCAAACAAGATTTACAAGCCAAAAAAAGAGATGAGCACTTTTTAAGAATCTCAAAGCAGTGTGTGTAGTATACTGTACAGTATAAGAAAAATGGGGTGCTGACCACTTGAAAACCCCATCACCTCAATTACTTTACTGCTACTGTGATTAGGGACATGTTATGGTTAATTGCATGCTAAAAAGAAAAAGAGACCAGCTGAAACATGTTTTTGTTCTTTTGTTCTACTTAACAGCATGGAATTAACCTCTATTTATCCCTTTACACTCTGCACTCTCATGCAGACTCATTTTCGCTGCTGCTGTGATTATGTTTATTATAAGATCTGTGTACATTCTATGTGAAAGCACTCAAACAGAGCACACGGTTTCAATCCAATTACTCACCAGCCCACACTGTCTCCTTAAAACAATGACTGTCAGACATATACAGAGGCCGTTTTTGTTAAGGTTTTCGGTTATTAGTTGTACAAATCATTGTGTTAGATTTAGGTGATTGTGAATTAATGACGCCCCTGTTTAAAAAAAATCTTTGATATTTTCACTCAATTTCTAGGAACAAATGTGATTTATATTACTGAAAAGGATTATGATGATATGGATCACAAAATGACGTGGATCAGAGTGCAGTGTGTTGTTGTAATCTGGAAGGCTGGTTATGAAGGCCTGGGAAAGCATGGAATAGCTGAAGATAAAAGGCCAACGAAACACCTGCTTCAAAAACACTACAGTGTGTCCAGGCCCTGGTTATGTCCACTGCACAGACCGCAAGTCCTGATGTCAAATACGTTAGTCTGAGATATTTCCTCTCACTAGAAACGATGACTGGCAAGCTCAATAGGAAACCTACAGCCAAAAGATCTTTTAGATAAATTAGAATAGCAGCAAAGTGAATTGAACTGATGCTATCATTACACTATCCTGTTCCAATGTAGTCAGTAATATAGACAATTGTGCCTGCATTGAATCAACGTTGATTTTGCCAGTGCTGCAATTTCAGGAATAAAGTCTGTATCTCAGCAGTTTGTGTCCCTCTGAAGCTTTCTGCACTTCTCAATTGAGATCATCCCCATTATTGGGTTCTGCAGGTGAGAAGTTGGCCTTTCAGCTTCCCCAACCTGCTTCAATGCCGTGTTTCCCTCTCCGTCACAGCTGGTTAAGAATGAGGAATTGACCAAGGCAATGTGAGAGCCACCAGCATACAGTACCTGTCTGAGTGCATTTCTGCTTTGCTCCTGCTCCTAATCCAAAACATGAGTGTAAAAGATTTTAAGCCATTGTTAATAAGCAACGCGATTTGGCCATCAAACAATGATTGTGGATGAGTAAGAACGCCACAGTTAGCCCCTAAACAGTCCTGATTAAACAGTCAGACCCCCAAAAATTGCCATCTACCACACACACTTTTCCACAGCAGAACTGATGATCTTTATTAGTGACAGGGTGTCACCAATAGAGAACCTTCTACCTTAATACATACCATTGTTTAAACAAATGTATAATCCAAAATGATCTATTAGAAAGTAATTTTATTCTCGCAATGCTCAGTGTCAGCTTTTTATTAGCTTAAAAAAGATAATGCATTTTGGTTCTGTGTTAAAGACTGCAGACTTCGGCAGGTTGTTATACTCGGGCTGTCTCCTGAATGATGAATGATTAAATTGTATATGCATGTACCACTCTTGACTCACAATGCCACAGCCTTTCCTCTAGGAAAGATGCTCTTTTTGCCAGTGTCACTGAGGTCTGGAATAAATTCATGGAGACTGCAGAGCCTGGAAAACAGGCTGTAGGTCTCAGACACCCTGATCATCTTTCAGCTGGAGAAGTGAACACAATAATGAGCCTGGACCTGCCTCAGCAGCACATCTGGGTATGGAGTCCTAAAGTCCTAAAGCTTTCTGAGGCACCGTTTACTATTTGGTCCAATCTGAGCCTTGGTTTCTGTTTGACAAAGACCTCGGATTCTCAGTTCTTACCTGGGAAAGCTTGCTGGTAGCCACCATAACCTGCATGGAAAGAAAAGGCTCATTAGTTTCAAGCTACAGTAATCTAGAATAACTGTTTGGCACTGTTGATAAATGAGAGGATGGGTTAACATACTGTATATACAATACACTATACAACTGCATACAGTGTCTTGGGACCCTTTTACATACATCCAGGTACAGGCCAGGCTCACACTTGCTGAGCTCCAGTGGGTTATTATTACTCACTATCCAGACCATTGTTTTAATCATAATTGCAACTCACTGCAAAGACAGCCTGTACTAACCCACTGCAAGAAAACAGCTCTCTTTGTTTTTGCTGCTCCTTAAATATACACATGCAACATCCTACTGAATATAATTATAATGCAAAATCCTACTGAACACCTGCTGTGAAAAAGCCTTGGGCATCTTTTAATTAGTTAACTCGGTCTCAACAGTGCCAGATTCCAAACTGGCTTGACATACTGTAGCAACTTATACAGTACAGTAGGTGGAATAAAAGTGCACAAATTATTTTCTATGTCCAGTGTTAGCTCTAATGTATTGGAATCTTCCCGTGACCTGCTTCATCCCAGGCAAAATCAGCATCTAAGATCATTAAAGGTTAACAGATTATTAAAGGAAGGCCCACGAGTAAGTCAAAATGTAAATCTTTTGTATCAATGTATTGAGGTACAGGTTATTTTTTTAGTTTTTGATTTTTTTTAGTTGAGATGCAGCATAAGTAACAGATGTAGATATACTGTACAAAAATTCTGTATATATAAAAATAATAATATTAATTATATAAAGTAAGAGGCTTAAATATCTGTACATATATTAATACATATATTTATTTAGTATTTGTTAAGGAGAATTGAGAGTACAACCCTTAAGGTCTGAGACCTTACACTATACAAACACAGTGGTTTCTTAAGTAAACTGGATGTTAACAGTAGCACAATTTAGGGATGACATGGTTGGTTATGGCAAACAATCTGAAAAACTCACCTGGCCCAAATCCTCCACCCAAAGCACCATAGCCTGAAAAGAAGAAAAAAGAAATCTGAATGCAGAAGTCGGATCAAATAACAGACAGAAAAGCACAGTGAAATTTAAAGACATTTCACTGTTTTTTTAGTTACATCACATCTGTGAGATCTTCCAAGAAAAGGGATTCTAATATTTCCAGTCTCACAGTGGGATTTGCTTTAGTGCACAGTTGAAACATTTCCTTTCTGTGTGAAACTCAGTCCTGGAATCCCCCTGAAGGACTAGTACAGTACAGCTTATGTGCTTGATGTTGGTAGTGGATCTACAGTACAAATTCTTCTTTGAACACTGATCAGTTTCTTCTGTGAGTGTCTCTTCTTTCTGATTCTTTTAGGTTTTCTCATACTGACTAGAAAAGGCTTAGAAACACTCTGCCTGTCACGTGTGCCGAGCAAAAAGGTAGGGAAACAGACCCTTGCGGAGTCAGAGAGAGAGAAAACAACTGAATTCCTAAGGCGGACATAATCCAAATCGTCAGTCTAGAGCGAGGTCAGAGATCAGGAGCAAAGGGTCAGAAATCCAGAGGGTCACAAGAAAAACGAGAGGTTGGACTAAGTCGCAAACTGGATACACAGCTCTGGCTGAGGAAACCACAATACTGAGCGAGGACGAGTTGCAGAGTGGGAGTTTTAATAGACAAGGTGAGTGAAGTTAATTAGTGAGTGATCAGGATGCTCATGGGAATGCGACGGTCTCTGTGTGCCTGTGTACGGTTTGTGACACTGCCTGCCTGAAACATTTAGGGCATCTGGAGTGCTGGAGGACCAGTGTCTGCAGGTCTTCTAGGTTTTTCCACCTGAAGATCTTGTAGAAACTGTTCCAGTTAAGCCAATAACGAGCTGATTCAGCTTGTTACAAACCCAGCTGGGACTGAAACCCTGAAGACACACCAGTCCTCCAGGACCGGATTGGGAATCCCTGCACTAGAGACTTACTAATGAAAAGAATTAATGAATGTCAAAAGATTTTCTCTTTCTAAATATATAAAAAACTCTGTTCCCATAATCTGTTGTCTAAAAGACCCCCCCCCTTTCTCTTGCTAAAGCAAATATTAACCATACCCGGTTTTGGCGGTTTAGCTCCCAGTCCTACACCAGTTGGATACCTCAGACCTGAAAAGCAAAATAAATCTCAATAACAGAGGAAAGGTTTCAAACAAGGAGAGGCCAATTAGGTTGCCAGTTGGTGATTGATCGGAAGCCTGCTTGCAGCTGTTTCGTGAAAGAAGCCAGGGTATCAGTTTGAACAACATAAGCTGGTAGCTTGTTCCAGACTCCCACAACCCTTTGTGTAAATAGGTGCATCCTGTTCTCAGACTTGAATGCCTTCCCCTTTAGTGGAAACAAAGCCTAGAATTCAGAACAACTTGCAAAGTAAAGTAAACAATGAATGAATGGCTAAAATTATCCTACATACTAAGTGCTCTAAATACATTTTTGACTCTTTTAAAAGAAACACTATTCTTTGAGTGACAGGGCCTATTTATGCTGTAGTTTTGGTGAATAACATATCGTGCATCCTCTCTCTGTACAGTACGCGCTTTATAATAAACAATAATGAGTGAGGAGCTCCCACTGCTCTGTACACTAAAAGGACACATCAGTGTCTGTTTTTTTTTTTCTTTTTGTCCCTGCTGGGCGGAAATTCTTCATTCCAGCTGGCACAGGGTGGATCACTTTCCTGGCAGAGTTTCTGTCAGCTACATGAAAATAAGCTCTGTCCCCCACCAGGAAACTATAATTGATAGCTCTTCCTGGAGAGACTGGTAACTTTCTGCCTGTGGGGATTAGATCCTTTTGCTAACAGATACTGTACCACACAGGAAAACAAAGCTTTGGGAGGACTTTCTAAATAAACTTGACAAAGGGCTCAGTAACTATAAACTAGAGCAGCACTATTTGTAAAGCACAGACATTTTAATTTGCTGTGCAATGCACATTCTAGTACTGATTAATGTTGCTATATGTAATATTTGCATCACAGATTTTTTTTTTTTGCATAAAACCTGGCATTGATTGTTTCCTCTCTTTTGATTGCAACAACAGGTCAAGGAGGAGTGCGAGAGAATGGTTTTCGTGAGCTGCTGTGAGGTTAGGCCCTGTCTCATTAGAATTCAGTGGATCTGCCACTAGGCTCTCCTTGTCCTTGTGCACTACTGTATGTTAGCTCAGACAAAGAAAATAACATTTCTTGCTACAGTACTTGTATTCTTACTGATGGGGTTTTGGTGGCATATCAGGATCTATTTCTGAAACCTGTCATTATTTCTCCTCCAGGAACTTGTTTTCAAATCAGATTACAATCAGATTACAAAGTAAACAACAAGAACAACTTGTATTTATAGATCAGGTCTTCTCTCACTCCAGTGTTACAGAGTGAAAGAGACGCCCAGCTGTAGTACCTTGCTGTTGACATACAGTACTGTAAGTCTTTTCATTCATGAGGTGACTAAAAGACAGCAGCCCTTCTGCATGAGCACCTGAAGTGTCTGACCAGAAGAAGGACAGACAGTGTGACTGAAACTGGTTCAGAGGATCAGTGAGACATTGGCCAATGTTGACAAACAATGCTTCTTTCACCATGCTTCTTTCTGGCTAGGACAGCGCAGGTCAGGAGTATGCTAAGCCACAGAGCAAGAGAAGCTGTCCTCAGCAGTGCATGTCAACAACATACAGTACATTGTAAAATAAAATGGTCAGATGTGGTAAGACATGAGGAAAGAGGAAGCATTTTTTACACACACACAGCTTGGGTATTTAACCCAGATATTTCGTACTTAGCAAGCATTTGTGTTTTGTACTACAAATTGCTAAACTGAAAGGCAGACTCATACAGTACCTCCTCCTGGGAGCAGTCCGACTCCAGCTCCGACTCCGGCTCCGACTCCAGCTCCGACTCCAGCTCCGACTCCAGCTCTCCCAACACCTGTATTAGAACAGAGCCCACTGAGTCACAGCCTCTCACTGCTACTAACACCTGTGCTACAGTCTCACTGTGCTGCAGCTGTACTATTACTGCATATCAGCTGAGCAGATCATGAATGAACCTAATCTACTACTGCAAGCAGCCTCTTTCAAAGCATGAATAAAAATAATACTTCTTCTGTGCTCTTTCAGTCTTCTATCTCATTTTTGCACCAGCTAGCTTCTCTTGGTTGTTTATTTTGGGTTCAGTCAATTGCAGATAATGATATTCTGTTTTCTTGCACTGTACCAAAAAGTTCCCATTTGGTCTGGGTGATTTCTTTTGCCGTTTCAAACTGTTGTTAAACCAGTTTCATACCTGGGGCTTTCAGTGGTTTGGCACCTGGCTGCACCCCTCCATAGTAAGGACCTGCTGTAGAAGCAAATTTCAAAAATCAGTTTAATTAACTAAATTAAATCTAGATCTACTAAATCAAAAGCAAAGTAGATCTAATGTACAGTATTTTCATGTAAAAGCATTGCTATTCTGTGGTATGCAAATTTATTAGAACATTAAGCTATCAATTTTTTGTGTGCAAAAGTTAAAATAGCAATATGTGCAAATCCAGGAAAATAGTCATTTTTCACGTCTATGACTTAATTTCAAGTATTTCAGCATCCTTGGGTTTAGAAAGGCACTTTATAAAAAAAGTTATTATAGCACAATTTACATTTAGACATTGGATGTTAGATGTATGAACAAGTTACTGGGTAGGCTGCAGGGGTCCATCTGTAAAGATGGTGAGGGAGTTTAAATACGTTTTTAATATTTCAGTAGTTGAATATTGCAATCTTAAAATTGCAAAATAAAAAATAACTTGTTGTAGCCCCTGCCAGCCGCTAGAGGGTCCTACACAACCGTGCACAGCTGGACAAAACTGATGGCTGGTAGACTCCGGGCTGTCACAGGCACACTCCTCTTTGAGCATACCTGTTGCTTGTTCAGGCACCCTATTAGCCCTGAATTCCAACAGCCGCCCTTCATCAGCTGTTTCACTCTCTACAGAAGCTTGCAAGCTGTACCCTGGTGACCATAGAATTGAAGAGCCAGCGAGATGCATGCTGATTAAAAAAGACTGTTCAGCTCCTCTCTTTCCATTCATTATTTTAGTCTGTTGAAGTTGAAATCTGCAGAGGAAGGAGATTCTTCTGTGTAATTCAAGTCAGTTTTGTGCTGGACTTGCTGCACTTATGGTCTGTTAGGACCGAACCCTGTTACACTCGCGAAAATTGTGTCTGCGCAAAGTTAAATGTCAAAACATGTTCCAGCCCCCAAAGGCACTTGCACTTGACCTTCCTGTTTGAAAATGATAATGGTTTTGTTCTTGTCTGCCACTGAGTCTGGAGGTGGTGTGCTGCAGGTAAAGTTTTAGGGAGGTAAGAGTTGAAATGGACATGTAGGGATACCCCTCTGGTATTTTCCACTGGCAGGTTATGTCTGAGGCAGTTATGTCTGACTGCATGTGTGCCTTACCTCCTGGAACCTGGTAGCCTCCAAAAGGATATCCCCCTGAATGGTGATTTAAGAAGAAACATTTTGTACTCAACATCATTCAGAGTTATGACATTTTTTCATTTGCAGGGGCGGCTGTAGTTTTATAGGTTTCTGATAGCCTGATGGCAATCATAGCACAATTGTTCAGAAATGGAATGCGTGTGTGTCCAGTTCTTTTAATAAAAATGAATTGTGTTGCATGTCTCTGTGTGCAATCAGGGCAGTCAGAAGTATGGTGCTACTCTAAAATGATCAAAGTGGATATTATTAAGATGTTGCATACACACCAGACTCATTAGCAATTTGATTAGACTGTCACGTGAGAAATCTATGATGACATACAGTATTTAATACAGAAGATTCACCATTTCGTCATATGATTAAGCACTAATGTGTAATTTTGCAATCTAAAACACAGTGTTTGATCATTGGTGATGGAACAGTTTTGGGGGTTTATGATCACAACAGTTCACAGCCCTGAGACTAGATATAAGCGATCACTTACAACACATGGACATTAAAAAAGACATTAACCTGTAAGACTCCAGCAAAAACATTTAAGCTTCAGGCCAGTTTAAGGGTGTGTGATATTTAAAAATACACGTGTGAATTTTTTAATGGTTAAATTAAATGATGTGATATTTATCACGGTAGTGATACATATTGATGAAGGTTTATTTTAATTGTGCTTGTAGCATTACTGTAACTGTTTATTACAAAGGGGGCAGGGAGGATTAATTTGTGACACATTACATTTTAAACACTTTCCTTAGAGTTGTGCAAGATATTACAGACTATAAAGAGGGAAAATGGATTTACTTTGATCTATTTAAATATTCTAGCTTCTAGGCAAAATTATTATTTTACAATATAAAGCATGTTATTATACAGGTAATGTACAGTAGTTAGTACTAATGCAACAGATAAATGACATGTAAAGTATATGGCAATTATAAAAAAATATCATTAATTCTGTGTGCCAGTAGATCACAGACATCATTTAAAGTACAGTAGTTTAAAATCTTAATTTTAGCCAGTTTGCTCATTTGCTAATTAAGCAAAGTATTTCAGAAGGCTGAAAAGTTCTAAGGTCTTGATACAGGTAGGTATTGGAGTGTCTGAAACATATATGAATCTGTGGCAATCAGAGATAGCTTTAATTACATGATATAAAAACAAAGAAAAGTATTGTATTATAATAGCATTGTCAAAACAATATCATAATCATATTTCTCAATATAAATTTGATTAATAATATAATCACTATATTAATATTGCAAATACAAATTATATACTGCAATGCTATACAGTAGATGACCATCACATCACTTAGTCCTAGTCCTGTTATTTAATAAATGTTGGACAATTCCAGGCAAAGGGATAATAAGGACATGCCTGCAAAACTTAGAGACCTTTTCCAGCAATTATTTATTCTCTGACAAAGTGCCTCCTAATGCTCCTGACACAAACACATGCTCACTGGGTGCTGTGATAGCCTGTTCTGTAAACCTAATCTCTTTCAGGGAAAGGAATGAGTTGAAATGGCCTTTTTTTCAAACATGACAATGAGATGGCTTCAGAAAGCTTTTTCCCTAAATGCTGCACCAGATTGAGATATATTGTTAAGGCTGTATTTGAACATGGATACAAAAAGTGCCTTTGTGCCATTATCAACTGCATGGGTTCAGTACAAAAGAAAACATGACCCACATCTGCTAGTGCTTTTTCTCTGTGCAATTCATATCGTACATACCTGGTTGATAAACTTGACCAAGCGGGTATCCACCTGGATTGTGACAGGAAAAAAACACTTGTAATTTCACCTCAGTGAAGAGCTGAAGAACCACATTACATTTTTAGTTTCTTTATGCTAATATTTCTCTTGCTCCAGCACTTGCAAACAACATATACAAAGCAGTCCATGCTCATGGAAAGCACAGAACTGTTATTTTACTAAGATTGTCTCTTGCCCTTTTCTCAATATCATGTCCTCAGTTTCAGTTTATTCTGCCCTGAGCAAGAGTGCATTATTCCTGTCAATGTCGGTCTGCCAAAGAACCTGAAAAAATGAGCTGAGTACAGTGGTCGTGCTCTAGTACAATTACGCTGTCATGGGAAAGAGAGAAAGGACAGCTGCCGCATGGATCTGGATTAAAGATATCTTGTACAGGCTGAATTAATGAATATATTAATAGTGCATAAGAAAGGCAATTATTTTCCTCACAGTGCTGAAGTTAATTGAACTGCCCATTGTTCTTTATTAGGACATTACAAGAACCAAGGAAGTGTGAGCAGATACAATGTCATTCATATGTGAGTCGAAACTCAAATTTGTATGCGATTTGTATTTATGGCACATTTACTTAAAAATGTATAAAAAAATTGTTAAAAGTAATCCAACACTGGACTCAACCAAAACAATGAAATGATAGTTGGACGAGACTTTCTTTTTCAATAAATTAGATTTGAAGTGAGTCCTATATCACCGTTATCATTATACAGTATATCATTATACAGAATAAGAGAAAGAATCAATACCTGCAGGTTTTGGAGCTTTAACACCACCTGCTGTTGTTTGAAAAAACAAAACATATTATTATTATAAAACTGCAGTTTGTGAAACACATTTTCACCATAAATCTATACTGACATGATTTTGTCTCAGACTTTATTGTCAGGACTACACAGTATAAATTATTTTTCTTGCTGAAGCAGCAAAGGAGACATTGTATATACATGTAATGGATGACAGTGAACAGAACACACACTAATTATATTAACTGCAGTTGCATACTTTACAAATCTACAGATTCTTTAACTGCCACTAGATCTCTGACATAACACCCCGTTTCCCACAGTGCTCACAGTCACCGGAGGGACTGTATGAATGCAGTGGGAGCAGGCGTGCCGCCACGATCAAGAAAGTACAAAGTCTTTTGGCTCCATCAAGTGGAGGATATACATACTGCACCGTTTACATAGAAACTATTCTATTGGAGACATTTTCTTGACACCATTATTCCAAGACTCAGATGAACCTTCTCAAAATATTAATTGAAAAAGAAATACTGAATGTGGTTTCCCCAACCAAATGGCCAAGGGCAGCTAATTAGTGTTATTATTGTTGGTGTACTAAGATGCTTGACAAGGAAGACTTACCACCTATCTGCTGTCCTCCTGGAAAAACTGATGGACAAAGAAAGACATGGAGAAAGAAGGAGAAAATACCATTCTGTTTAGTGTTCTTCATCATTATTGATTTGTTTTTTTCCCCCAAAACACTGACAAGTATTAATGCTGTAAATAAATTGTTTTGGAGCAGGGAAAACGTGTCCATCGGATTCTACTACGAGCACAAGGTGAACACATGGGAGCTTTCCAGCTTTCCTGGCGGCCACTGGAAAATAAAAACAGGGATGAAAGGCATCTAGAGCTGTGAACTGGCAGGTCCTATAATTTATATACAAAGTCAGGAAGCACTTTGAAAGGAAAGGTCAAGAAAAAAAATGCTTTCAGGGTTAGAACATGTGAACCAAAGAGGGGAAAAAAGCTATCCCAGATCAGTATTCATGCTAAATGGTGAATGTGTGAGAGTACAAGCTTCCCCTGAAAAAAAACAAAAGAAACAAGAAAATAAACTGTGATTACTGACACTTGGCTGAACAACCCCTACAACTGTTAGAAAAAAAAGACCATGCTGACTTTCTCATGTATTTCTGTTCATTTGTAACCATGCAAAAGACCCCAGGTATATCTGTAGGGGGTAGCAAAAACTGGAACAACTATGGCAAAGTATTTGGTGTTTAATATAGGATTTTCCTTGAAACTGTTCCACGTATTGTAACAATGCGGATTTTCAAATTAAAAAAAGATGGAAGAGTCAAATGTCATGTATTAAGGACACTGGTTTATTTAGGTTTCCATTCTGTCTTACACTCATCAAAATGAGAGAATTTACTCAGCTTGAAATATTTTTCTAGGTCTTTTACAGCTGATGAATGTAAAAACAAACAAGGCATCTCAAGGCCTTGAGACAAATATTAAATCTGGCAAATGAATTGGAAAACTGGACATATTTGACAACAGACAGCCCAGATGACATTGACATCTTCAAGACACTGAGCATGACATCTCTTGGGTAAATGGATATGTTTCCAAAATTCAAACTCCTTTGTAGAATTAAGGGAAAAAAACTTACATCATTATGACAAATAAACACAACCAGAGGCCATATTTTAAAAAGACCTTACTAAAGGTCCAATTTAAAAATGAGCTCAGAGTAATTTAGTCCTGCTTTTTAGGATTGAAATCCCATTTCAAGAAACAGAAATAGCACAGCACTGACTCCAAATCCAAGGCTTTATTTTATTTGCAAAACGTCGTAGCAAAAGTTTGACATTATTGGCTACAGATTCTGATCTTAATCCCAGATAAACACAAGGGTCTGGATTCAGAGTGACTTTTGTTGCCCCTTTGTCTTTTTGATTGATGGCTTTTTGTTTTTGGCTGCTCTTCTGCTCTGTAGTTGGCTGAGCACCTTCATGCCTTTTGTAAAACTCCATCTTTAAAATAAATAAAGGCACTACTCACCACCAGGTTTCACACCTGTACCAACTGTCAAAATCAAGAAAAAATGTCAGGAACAGACATGTTTTAGTAAAGACCCTATGGACAAATCAATGCCTTATCCGTCATGACAAATTTATAAATCCAGAATCCACAGTTGGCAAAAGAGCTTTCTTGGAAATATATAATGATATTTTTTTCACGTTACAAGGCTTACAAAATAAACAAATGCATTTCTTAGGCATTTCCAGTGAAATAACACATTATGTGAACTGCACTAATTAAAAAATAAATATTTCCATTCAAATGATAAATTATAGAAGTTCTACTGAGCAAATCATACACTAATTGTGTTCTCTTTCAACTAATGTAGACAGCTGATAAAATACAATATTTGAATTTTGGAAAAAACACATCTCGTTCAAAATTATTTGACATTGAAAACCACTCACCTCCGGGCTGCACAACTCCCGTGCCAACTGTAAACAGAGAAATGAATCTTAATTAATCTCCAAACTGTTTCATTTGTTTTCTTTTAAAGCAGTTTTAAAAAATAAGTCACTTTATGTCTTACCTCCAGGCTGCACAACACCTGTACCAACTGTAAAAAAAAAAGAAATAGATGTAATGAACCATTTCTTTTAATATTTTCTGTTTTTTAATATGTTTTCATTAAATATAGCCAGCATCAAAAGAACACTTTTAATAAACTTTTGCTGAATACATCACTTTATAGGTGCAAGTATGATTTTAGTAGAATAAGATATACAGAATTGGTATACTGATATTTTTGCGTCACTAAATAATTTGTGATTGACTATGAGTGTTTTCATTTGTCTGTTGCATAAGCATGAAATATTAGTAAGAAAGCTGATGGGGAGGCGATTTAACTTGATGAATGTCAAGAAAGAGTAACAGAGAAAGGAAACAGTTTGCACCGCTTATCAGGAGAACAATATATTTGCACCACTGGTATGTTGGAGACTCGACTAGAGGTGCTGTCTGGGGTGTTCACAGCCAGCAACTTCCAGCCTGGCAAGACATTACAGACACACACAGTACATCAATGACAGCCAAGATCTGTGTGACCATGTGTCATGACAGCTCACCATGACTTGAGGGGAGTACCAAGTGCAAAGGGCATCCAGGAGTATCTAAAATTCCCCTTGTGATTGGAGGCAATCTGAATGCTACTTTGATCAACTGCTGGGGTCTCACCCGTTGACCTTACTGTGGGCTCATTTAGACATTACAGAATTCCAGCAGGACAACACCTGTCCTCAAGCTGCTGCAGTGTAACACAGGCCGATTGATGATTTCCCCAATCACCAGCCATGAGCCCCAATGAGCATTTAAGGGATAAGATGGGATAGATTGTGGCTTCTGAAGCTCAGAGATCAGTGCACTTGCTTGTCTAGGCTCTACAAGACGAATGGGGCAGAGTGCTCTAAGACACCAGAATGGGGCTATAATGCAGCTTGAATGACTTCCCAAGCTGGCCACACAGATTTAAAGCCTGTGTCTTTCACAGCACACCTCCTGTTGATCAACGCTGTTGATGGAAAAACCCAATCAACACATTCAATTTAGCTGTGTCGTGTCTGTTCATTGAATTCTCATTGTAACCGCTGCAAAAACCGTTTTCTGGATAATGTTATCGGGAAAATGAATTTGTTGCAATCATGAGTGATATACGTAACATCACTTTATTAGCCCAATACAATTTCTTAGGAATTCATCATTTTGCATACCCCAGCTTGCTCTCCATGAGACACAGACAAAGAGAGAAGCTTGGGGTCAGAGCACAGGGTCAGTCATTGTACAGCACCCCTGGAGCAGTTGGGGTTAAGAGCCTCACTCGGGGGCCCAATGGAGTAGGATTCCTCTGCCAGCTGCAGGATTTGAACCAGCAACCTTCTAGCCACAGGTGCAGATCTTTAGCCACTGCTCCACCCTTGATATGTTTCTTTATGAAGCTCAGCAGGGAAAGTAATAATTAATGTTACTTACCACCTGGCTGCACAACCCCTGTACCAACTGTGCAAATAAAATACAATTCAATCAGCTAGTCCCTGAATTCGAAGCAATACATGTTTTATACATTTATAAATGTGTATGTTCTCTTTGAAGAAATGGGATGAAACGTTCCTGGTACAGTACATGTGAGTTGAACAATGTGAGGATCAGTATCACTTCATGAGAATTCTCATCCTGACTTAACTTAAATCCTAAACCTAACTCCAACTCTCATCCTACATCATGGAATCGAACAAGTAAAGGCTAAATTCACTATCATACAATGGTCACTGCTGTGATGCTGTATATGCTAAGTATTTGACATTTAGATCTGTTTGGTCTTTTGGCACTTTTGTCATAAATGTCCATCAGATATAGTCTCTACAAAGGGTTTACAGTTTACTAAAATACTGTATAGTCTATGCAATCCTTATTTTCCTTTGTCAGTTTTTTAAAAGTAAATACAATAACAAGACTTTTAACTAATTTTTTATACTTACAACTCCTGTACCACAAGAAAAGAAATACATTTATAAAAAAAAACCAAAGAATTGAAATTCCAAAGAAATGAATCTGGAACAGATTACGTGAATGGCATTATCTTTGGGAGTCAGTCAGTGGTGGTTTAAATAAACTGGTTTGTAGCAGTGAATGTACTATAATTTAGATTAGCTCCAAAACAAAAACAAAAACAACCCTGTCCCCCGAAATATTAATGAAATTGTGCTTTTGTTTACAAATAAGAATAGAGTAACTACAGTAGGTCACACACCCATCTTTAAAACTGTTTAAAAATAAATAAAGGCACTACTCACCACCAGGTTTTACACCTGTACCAACTGTGAAAATCAATAGAAAATGTCAGTATCCAAGAGATTTTTAGGGAACACCATAAAGACAAACTGATACATTCTCATTTATACATAATTTAAAAAAATCTGCACTTTATAATTGTAATTTGGCAGCGCTGTGCTCTTGGATTTATGCATTTATATTTTTCCTCATAAACATAATGAAAAATATTAATTGTGTATATAAGTATGTAGTATAGAAAGTACATACAGTACTTGTAAAATGGACTCATTCTCATTTGTCCTCTCGGATATTTTCATCAATAAAACATTTGTCATGCAACATGCTAGATGTTTCTCTCAGATGAACAGATTTAATTTTGTTTTGGCTCAGATGTTAACACCTAATCTGCTAATCTAAGGATTATTTTCTTGGTCAGATTTGAGTAAATACAAAAAACAAAATTTACTTAAG
Source organism: Lepisosteus oculatus (assembly GCF_040954835.1). NCBI lineage: Eukaryota > Metazoa > Chordata > Actinopteri > Semionotiformes > Lepisosteidae > Lepisosteus > Lepisosteus oculatus. The sequence goes on along the minus strand of NC_090721.1, from coordinate 6,011,461 downwards.
ATGGGCATACATACCACCAGGCTGTATGACTCCTGTAACAATAGAAAATAAATAGAAATTAAGTTTAACAAAGAAATAATAAACAATAGGATGTTTTTGAAGATTGATGTTGATTACACAATTATCTTTGTTACAAGTGTAGTATAATTGGATTTCCACCTTCCAAATTAATGCTTGGTAGGTGAAAAGCTTGCACATTTCAGGTAACCCATTGGCAATGACACCTGTTTCAGTGGAAAGGTTGGATAATTGGTTTTAAAATCTTCACTTAAGCTTAAATCATTGACTCTAACAAAAATACAGAGACACTCACCTACACCCGGTTGAACAACTCCAGTGCCAACTGGAAAACCAAGAGGGAAAATGATTCACTATCTCTTCCTCTTTTCAATTTGTTTGGTGACTTTGCTATCAGTGCAGGAAATCTTGCACTGTCTATCTTGTTACTCACAGTGGTACAACACAGTTTACCTGGGGATTCCTGTACTTGACCGAAATGACTACAGGCACCCAGATAAGAAAATGCATGGCTGGCGCAGGTTGTGGAGATCGTGGAGTGCAAATGGCCTCAGGGGTTAGTGTGAGAGACTTGAGTGTGAAATTGGCACACACACCCGCCCCCAAAACAAATTCACAGATTCTTTTTTTTGCTCTGCAGACACAAGACAACAGGCTCCACCAGTGGACATGCAATGCACAGTTCAACCTTACTGGGTATAGGAGCCTTGCCTCCAGTTGTTACAATGGCTGTTGCTCCTGCCAAAAAACAATAGGTTTCAGCTTTTGCCTTCAGCTAGAATCCCAAGCAGCACAGGAATATGTGGTGTAGGCCAGTGGGCAGCTTTCAACGTTACTGTTTTTAGAGGTCTTTGCACTGTTTATGACATCAAAAATACGCCTTTGCCTTGGGAAATATTTTGTTTTCCTTTTTAGATATTTCTGAAAACTAGTCTAAAGCTCGATCTTTCTGAGCCCATTCGTTTTGTCTGGAAATTTAATTATTCACACGATTTAACTTATTCTGCAGAACAATTTTCCATCAGACTGCAGCCGCAGTTGTGGTTTGAAATAGCCGCAGGGAGGGCAGGTAATCTCAGAGCTACCTACAGCTTGCACAATTTCTTAAATTCAGGAGTGGGCTCCTTTTAACCTGACAATGTAAAAAGAATCTTGCACTGAAAAGCAACCTAACAAAATACCGTCATTAAAAATGCAAATATGTTCTGGAAGTGGCAGAGGAGACCTTTCTGTCACATAGAATATACTGGAATGAATTGAAAAAACTGTAGATGTCATTTGCCTATAACTACTTGTATTAAACAATGTTAAACAGATCACAGCAGTGTAAAGAAATACCTGCATCAAGGTGCCACAAACCAGCATATTTTTGATACTCTGGAGGTAAACAACAGTGCAGCCCAAACAGGGAAATAACGGCGTGATGCAGCATTGATCTGTAGCTGTGTTTCCTTGGAGAGCAAGAGTTAGCTGAAGCAGAATTTACTTGATTGGTGGTGGTAAGTGTGTAAAGTTCTGGAAATAGTTTCAGAAGATGTTATGAAACGGTGGTAGCCTTAAACACTGAAAAAAGTTGGCACTTATTATTTTCTTCGGATTTGATTTTATAAATTTGGCAAACATCTCTGTTAAGCTGATGTGTTGGGAGATAACTACTGCATCGTTGAAGTCAGACAGAAAGATAAACGTGCACTTTTAAACAACAATCCATTGTGAAAGATCCAGACTGGGTCAAGTGATCATTAAAACAATACATTAATTGTTTATATTGTGGTGTTAAAGTTTGAAAGGTCTTCAAATTTGAGGCCCTTGAGACATTTCTAATGAACTTATTTTTCTTCATTTGTATTTTTTATACCTGGGATTTCAGTTCCTCCAGGTGCTAACGTTGGCTCCTTTGCTGGAAAAATATAGTTTTGAAAAAGTTATTATAAAGAAAAAAAATCTTTCTCCAGTGTGATTATATATCAATGGTATGTCCTCTGAGTCCTGAGAAAGACTTGAGATACAACAGGAGGAAAGAATGACTGTACATGAGTAAAGATGTTTGTTAGTTGTTTCTGGCAAGTCTTGTTAGCAGTTCAGAAGAAGGGCTGATTGCTTAATTAATCAGGCTGAGCTGAAGAAGAAAGATCAGTTAGCATTGAAAGATAACAGAAGATCATAAACCATTATCATCTGAAATGGGGAAAAGGGATATTTTTTATCTGGATATTACAATTATAGAATGAAAATTTGTTTTTTTCCTCAACCTTTCAGAGCTTTCCCGTTTTCAGAAACATTGCTCTGATACATGGATGTCTGAAACCATGCTGTACTGTACATTACTTGCATCACTTTCCCATTAACAGCTGGCAAACTAAACATTTGTATGCAACATGCACTGAAGAGGTGTACCTGGTTTCCCTGGCACAACTGGCACTCCTGTCCCTACAGCTCCTGGCACACCACCTGTCCCGACAGCTGTTGGCACGCCTCCTGTCCCGACGGCTCCTGGCACAGCAACTTGACCAGGCACACCTGGGGAACCAGGTCAAAACACCAAACGTTTTACAGTGTGTTGCAGGGAAGTCTAATTCAGCCTCACACAGAGCCAGGTAATGCCAATTCTCCAATAACCTCAGAGCTAACATGCAATGACTTGATTGGTCCTTCTGTTGATTAGACAATGTTAAACCTTTATTTCAAGCTGTGGCAAATTGCTTCCACACCATGGAATGTACAGTAAGACTGCATTGGCAATGGGGGGCAGGTAGCACCACCCAATACGGTGGCCTAATTTATTGTGTGTAAGGTGTATGTGTGCACAAGATGTGTAAGCAGTGGACAAGTGCTTGAGACAGAGCTCAGTCCTCACTGACCTTCCACAAAACATACACCAGCCAGGATCTAGAGAGCTGCAAAGTGTTAACATGCACAGGGCTATACAAGCCTTCACTTGACTGTGAAAGCATGCTGTTTTCTGAGTCTCTTAAACTCACAGCAAGTTGATTAGCTATGAGGACAGTACTTCTGGACACTTTTGCTTGAAACCATTAAAAATCCCCAGACTGCTGGTGTTGTGTTATCATTCACCCTCACACTCACTTGCTTTCCCTCACTGCTACAGTGTTACTCTGTTGTTCACAAGTTCAATACTGCAAAAGCAACAGTTGACATTCTGATGATGCTAGAAATAGTGCAGCTAGCATTACTTATATTTATACAGTGTTAATTTGATTCTGTAACAAGTTTTTTATGGCCTTGTATTTGAGATATTTTAGGCCTAAACAAAAGTTCCAAGCTAGACCAAACTAGACATTCTTTTGCCTTTAAGCATTAAAAACACAACTGTTACACTACGCTGCCAGACTTTTGTCATGACCAAATCAAGTCTCACATTCCAACATCCAAGTCACATAGATTTAAGACAAGTAAAAATAATACCGCATAGTAGTCATGTGAACCACAGAGTAACACCGATAGTCTGGGTAACTGTGCTTTCTGGCTGTTATAAAGAGTGTAGCAGAAGGGGAAAGAAAGTGAGTGTGAGGGAGAATGATCACGGAACACTAGCGGTCTGGGAATTCTTAACGTTTTCAAGTCATTTTTGTCATGTCTCAAGTCACGACTGAAGACCTATCTGCCAAGATATTCAAGATACTCAATTTATCGAGTCTGACCCACGTCTAAGTCATGAGTCACAGGTCAAAATCTCTGAGCAGTACTCTCACTGTCTATTACTAAATGTCTGTATGTCGGTGAGACATCAGGTAAAGCACTTGTATCTCAATAAAGGCTTTGCTTTTATTTAAATGATCACTCCTCAAGAAATACCCTATATGATGCAGTGTCATACATTTGCATTAAATGTCATACTGTACAGACTGAAGAAGATCAATAACAAGTGGTCATACCATATTTGGCAGCTTTAGCGGCAGCATACTCTGCAACAGAAAAAGGTAGGTTTTAAACACTGAATATAAATAATTTACTTTTTATATTGATCATTATTTATGCTTAACACATCAGAAAACATCTGGTTCTCACTTGTCCGGGATGGTGCATACAATCAGTGCCTCCAATACCAGCAGAAACAAACCTTATTAACTGGCCTTCCTGTAAATCCACCGATCCCAGTTGATGTTATTTCATCCCCTAGAATCACTGGCTCCTGGCCTGTCCTGAAATCATTTTTAAGGAGCTCTCTAGTGCTCAAGTCCATGGTACTGGTGGGAGGAAGGTGGAGCTTGGAGGCTTTCTGCTGACTTACTGTAGTGAAGGTCTTATTGCACTGAGTTTCTGCTGCAGTTGTCCAGTTTTTATGAGAAACTTTATCGAAGGCCTTCAAAGAATCTAAATATACAATAATGTATGTTCTGAGTGTGCCCATTTCTTCTGCTGCTTGTTTGGAGAACCCTAATGAGGTCTTTGAAATCTAACAAGGCCTTGCTCAGCTTTTCTAAACCCACGTTGACTTCCCTAGACAGGTGCTAACCCCTCCACACCAAAAGACCAGGCCCTCTCCTGTGGCACTAGGATAGTCACTTTTGTATGCAGATTTTCTGTTACATTTGAGCCAAGAAATAGCACCAGGGTGGAACCTCATAATGGGGCAAGATCGGATCATTTTCAGGGGAGAGGTATTACATAGAACATACCAGTACCTGTCAGGCTAGCCCAGGGGTGAGCAATTATACTGTAGGTCTATGTGTGATTTCATTCCCTTTCACTCAACACAGCACTTAACAAGCTAAATCAGATCATTACTGGCTTAATGGGACAATTTATCAGCTTCTTCTAGCTCCTAGGTGCTGTTGCTTTGAATAGACCTTGAAGCCCTGTAGACACACTAGCCCTCTCTACAGTTTGCACGTAGTGAGAGGAGTTGTGTCTGGAGAATTGAAAAGATGCCACTTCTTCCGTACTTACCTCCAGGACTCAATCCTCGGACAGGGAATCCTGCTCCGGGAAGCACACCAGTCCCAGGAAGGACACCACCTGAAACAGTACATGACATGGAGTCTGACAATCTGAAGATAATACAGAAGACAATCAGGAACATTCAAAATATAAAAAAATACAGTATATAAACGTTCAGCTCCGCAGAGAGTAATAGTGATCAGCCATGATTAGTTTTGCAAATAACGCGTTCTGTGGGGCTCATGCCACATGACACAGAGCAAGAATTCAATCTTCAGAACTGTTTTTTAGATTGACTTCAGTTTAACTGTCCACAGACGTGGGAGACAGGGCAGCAGGAAGACTAGAGGCGCATTTTTATTCACCGGGCAAGAGGCAGAATATAAAAAGGAAGTGGAAAGCGAACATTCTTGACCCATTCCCCCTAAAAGGTGATATACAATATATAATAGTCTGCGTTAATCCAGTCTGTCTAACTAAACAATCACATTGAAACAAAGCTTTGAAACAGGTATAATGAATCCAACCTTTAACATAAATTATGTCATAATTTCATATACCTGTACAGTATGTCAGTTTACCTGTTCTCAGAATCAAAATGCTTAAACCATGTGCATATGTGAGATAGAGTAGCACTTCCATATATTATTCCTGTGAATAATAAGGGCTAATTTACAGCACAGGATGTCATCAGATGGCCAGAAAATATTATATATGTTGATAGATGTATTTGTTGGTCAAAACAGAGAAACACAGCATATTGTTTTCTGTTGGAACTTCACTCTGAGAAACAGCTGAATAAACTGAAATTAAAGCTGCATTGTTGGCATTTCTGGATCAGCCTTGCTTTGAATTTTAAGGCATTTCAAGTTGTTGATGCTTTTCAGTATAAATATATACAGATTAGAAGATGGCAGCACGTCTCAATGTAACTTGCCACATACATTTTTAGTCTTTAAATTTAATTCACATTATGAAGAACTAATTATATGTTATGAGTTGACATCTTTCATGTGATTTATTTGCATGTCATCCCGGTCTCAGAGTAAAGCTTGGAATGAAAACAAACCCCCTTGTCTTCTTAAGGAAAGAAAAGTAAAAACAGCCACCCTTCCCTTAACCCGAGAAGCATCATGGAATGGTTCAGTAGGAGAAAGGAGCACTCTTTCCTCATGATGTTTTAGTTCCTTTACAGGATGCCAGACAAGTGAAATACTCATTTTCAGGATATCGCAGGTGACTCATACTGAGAGATGCAAGACTCCTTATTTGAGGAAGTGTTGTTTCCCTGATCACAGCTCTAGGACAGTGGTCTGGAACCCCAGGCCTAGAAAACCCCAGTCAGATCTACAGGCGGCCTTCAATGGTCAATGTGCAGAGATCTGGAACGCATTTCAATTCCTCTGGAATAGGCAATGGTTTAGTTCACTTAAAGCATTTAGGTTTTGGAATGAACACTGGAATACACTCTGGCTTTTCAGAACTGGCATTACAGAGCCATTAATTCCTGCTGTGAACATTTGTGTGTGCACTCTTGCAGACAGGGTGGGTTTAAATCAACAGACCTGTGCTGTTCCAACCGTTTCTTTTATGTAGAACCGCTGTGAAAAACAGTATTCTACTTGTAAAAGCCAAGCCAAAGAGCCACGTTTTGACTTTGGTGTTTGCTCACTTTGACTTTTTTAATGTCAAAATTAGCAAATGCAATGTGCAAAAGCTAACCACTGTACTGCTCACCATATTTAGCAGCTTTGGCTTGAGCTGGAGATATAACCTGTGATCCAACACCTGCAAAGAGAACAATGAACAAAGTCGAAACAGCACCCAGACAGCTCAATTTAACACTGTTGTCCAAATTATTACTCAGCAACCATAAAACAGAAGGAAATGTTGACTAGCACAAATAACCTTTTTGTCATAATGAAAAAGCCTGAAAACTATTTTTAATGCTATTGAGGGTATGAGCATGTACAGTAATCAATCATCTTGTTCACTTAGAAAATAATTAAAAATGTTTTACATTTAGAATCAGTAGAGATTCATTGCCAAACTTGCTCCTTTTTAACCTTCTCCATCATCTAGCTAATGACTTTCAATATATTATCCTTCGATATATTTCAGGAGACTTACATTAATAGTATGCCTTGAGGCCTTCTTTATTAAAGATTGCATTATGTTTATATTTTTATGAACGTAGCTACTTCAGCATGCAGTGTAACAAAAACCATAAGATCCAAGATGAAATGGCTACAAGACATGTAGTGCACGGTATCTTGCTCTACAGTACCTGTGCCAGTGGGGTATCCTGGTTTGATTCCTGCACCCAAACCCCCTGGCAGCCCAGTGCCTAAACCAGCTCCATAGCCTGTAACACAGAACCAGTCAGGCTGCAGATTGAACAGAGAGAACTCAGGAAAAGTTCCGGTCATGATAATGAATAATCAGCCTACCGTAGGGAAGTTTGCCAGCAATACCACCTGTAAGGAAGAATCAGATAGGGAGAGTAAATCTCACAGTCTGTACGAAAAATAGATCTCGGATGGCATTATAATTAAGGTACTAATTTGGGAGAGTCAACATACAGCCATTTCTTTCCTTTCTTCTGCAATATAATAGTGCAACCACCTATTGCTATAATGATCCTGCTGATTAATTCAGTAGTTAAGGAGCTGATAGCTGCATAATTCTCCAATGGAGCAGTTTGTTAGCGCTGCCGGCTGAGAAGCCCTGTGGGTAAGTATAGGTGCACAGCTCCATTTCCAGCTCTTTAATTTCCAAACCTTGGCAGGTGATAAAGGACTCTTCAAATCATCAACAGACAAACGCTTTTGAAAGGTCTGCCTTTGATCCAATCAGGACAATTAACGCAGTTGCATAATTAACAATGAATGACAGCCTGGGGACTGGATTTGTGCACCACTGTTTTACAAAACACACCTCATAACAACCATAAGAACATACCAAAGACCACATTGCCTCATCTGGATTGTAACCTGTCTAATTTCTTTAGTTGCTGATTAATTGATGGTTATACAGTATCTGAAGTATGTGTGATACAATTCATACTCGTGCTCAACTCAATATTATTTCCAGTAATATTGAGCATGTGATCAATAATTTAAAAGCCCTGTTCTTCAAATGTCAGGCGGATTATGAGAAATAGTCTTACTTTTAAGAATAAAAAAATAAAATTGTGGGTATTATTTCATGAGACAATTATCCATTGTTGTCAATACTCTATCTTGTTGGTGTGTATTGGTTTTACTCTTTATATATAAAAAGCATTTGATGTCTTCTTTGTTCTTAAAGCAATGCAATTTACGCTGTGTCACTTACCAATTATTGACCCAATGGCTCAGTAGAATGCAAACATCTCCGACACATACAGAATTAAAATTAATAATAAATAGAAAAAGGAGACTACAATCATTTAATCAAAATGGATTTAAAACGAACAGTTAGTATCTCTAAGTCAGGGGTCCCAGTCTTGGGTCTGAACGGGCAGTGTATCTGCAGGGTCTTCAGATCTCTTCCAAGTACCAGCTGTTAAACAGGTCTAATTTAGCAGATAATGAGCAGATCACAGGAAAGCCTGTAGCCACAGCAGCTCTCCAGGACCAGCAGGAACTCTTGGTCCAAATCATTTACAATAGGGGTAAGTTCTATTGGCAAGTCAGGTCATGCAACTATGTGTTTTGGTTCTTATTTGCATGAATACCAATATTAGAACATGAGAGAATTTAAAATGCACTCCCACCCAAATGCCTCAGTGCCAACACAGTGGCATGACCCAATCTTTCATAAAACTTCTGAGGACCATTTGTCAGTTCTAATGTTAGAATAGCTCTCCGCTTGCAATGCAAGCCATTTCTCAGCATTTGGATTGGTATTCCCTATTTTTGCAATTGCCTTTTTTCTTTCTGTTGTTAGTCTTTTGTATCACAGCTGTGCTTAGAGGCTGTTTGGATGGTAAAACGAAGAACTAATACAAAGTCTATCGAAAAATCTGAAATATGAGATGATATTAAGTTGATACTGGAATGGAAATTTGGATTTAAAATAAGGTTTTACCAGACCATTCAGATACAATTATGGCATTTCATAAATGGATATGGGAAAAGGCAATCAGACTAATGTTTGAGCATCTGGGATTTAATTAGATTATGTCACAGAGAAATCATTATTCCCTCAAAACAAATGCCCACTTTGTGAGATCTGGCATCAGGCTGGCCATTAGGAGACACAACATCATCATTAATTCAGCATGCTTAAGAGCTCAACCCAAAAGCACTAAATAAAGCTACTTTATGCACACCAGGATTTGATACATGAGTATCTAACGCATTTCAAATCTGACAGAATAGTCCCTAAGTATCCACCTAACAAAATTAATTTCTCCATGACACTGGGATAGTATTCATTTCCAAATGTTGATGTTCAAGTACAGTACGTTATCAACCGGATGTGCTGTAGAATTTTACTAACCTTCTAGGATTTACATGCTTTAAGAACTAGTATGTTTATTACATACTGTACCTTAATGGGTTTACAGGTTGTTTGTTAGATGGACCCAGTATTTGAAGTCACAGCTGAGTCAGTAAGAAACTATTAATTAAATAATAATAATAATAATAATAATAATAATAATAATAATAATAATAATAATAAAACAGTGAGAGTATTGCATTTCCATTTACTGAACACATGTGACTACTTATTTTTTGTTATTTATAGTTATAATTTATATATATTACTATAATTAATTAAACTCTAAGTAATAGTTTATTTAACTTTATTTATTAAAAAAGTGATTTGTTTAGTTTTAACCTGTGTTAATTAAGGAATAAAGGTGACTTCAAACACCATGTCTGTGCAGTGCTAGAGACATAATTGTGCATCATTTCACAACAGCAGCTTTCTGAAGCCTCTGTTGGCTTTTGTCTACCAAGCTGAATTGCTATCTCTTGAGTATGGATCTGAATTAATTGGGAAAGCTGTGTCAAACAAATGCTTGATCCTACCCCACAAGAGACACTACACATACATTCTGGTGACAGAAGACAAACAGTCAGACAGAAGACTGAATTGAGTCAGCTTTCTTACTAATTAATATAACCACTTATCCCATACTGTAAATATCAGATTAATTAATTTGTAGGTCAGTCGAGATAACATAATCTACCCATGTTGCTGCTGTGCCTGAGTGATACTAATATTTACACTAATAGAAAAAAAGTCCACAATACGTATGCAGTATATTGAAGGGTGGTTGTCTCAAGAGGTGGCAGTTTATTAGGAGAAATGGGAAACTACTTCCTTCTGCACTATTTGCAAAAAGCACGCCCTGAAAGCTATTGGTTTAGTGGGTTAAAATTGTTCTTGTTGCTCTGGAGGCCGTCTAGACAGAAGACGGAAACAGAGCCATGACATTCTCATTTTGAGGTCTGCCTTTATCAAAAAAAGGTGAAATGCTTTGATACAGTAATAAAAAGGAAATGTGCGGAAACGAACTGTACGAGCATGTGGAACTTGCGAAACCTCAAAATGAGAATAATGGATAGCATTTTATGTTACAGAGCCCAAGTATAAACGCACCATACGTGACCTGTTGATTGTAACCGTAGGCCCTGTATCCATACCAGGGCTGGTAATAGCTGTAAACTGGAGTAAAAAAGTGCAAATGGATTGACAGTATCTGCAAGACACATTATCACGCTTTTGATACGATTAGTGTTATTGCTGAAATGAAATATTTGCCACTTCTAACAATGTGTGATCAAATCTTGGTCCATATACAGTAATTAATCATCCCTTTCTGATTATTATGATGATGAGTTTTGCATTCCCAGACAGTGGAACCGCTAAGTTATTACATGAAAATCAATTCACATTTATTAATGAATAAATCAATTACATTTGCTTGTGGCTTTACCTACACCTTTATTAATTCCCCCTTTTCGCTCATTTAATTTAAAATAGATTTTCATCCCTGTTTTGAGTGAAGTACTTAATGCACCCACACATACAGTACATGGTCAGAAAGACCCTTATTCCTGGAAAGAGTGGCAGCAATCCAGAGTCTGTTCTTGAAGCATAGGGCAAAAGACAGGATTCAAGTCCATTACAGGGCAAAATACACAGAAGCACAGAGGGACACCAATAACCATAGCCTCACAAACCATGAGAGAGCATGCAGACTCTACACAAAGTGGTATCGAAGCTGCAATTAACTAAACCAAGAAACAAAGAGTTGTAAGACAGATGTACTACTGTAATTGTTTAAACAGTACAAGTCTTGGTTGGTTTCTTTTTTATTTTTATTGTGGACTGTACCTGGAACTTTTGGAGCTGTGATAGGGTACCCATAAAAGACTCCGGGCTGTCTCGGTCCACCTGTTTTACAAAGGTGATAAAGGGGAATAACATTCAAACACGTCTTTCCATGTTTTCATTTCATAGAATGATAGCTCTGAAAATACAATCCCACCATGTGACATTATCCCATACCGCCTTCACTAAGTAATTTATTGTACTGTAACCTGCCAGAAGCCAGGAATGAAACAGGTTTAACAAAAACAGTATCCAACTATCTTTCAACCAATGGATGTCAAAATAGCATGGATTAAAAAATTAAAAAATAATTATTTCAGATTTTCTTTAATTGATTTTGTTTTAGATTTAGATATGGATAAACTGATCATTTCAAAACTGCTTCAGCATATAAATCACTCACTAAGTAAAACTAATTCCAGCCCTGAAACCCTCTTGGCTTCTACACCTCATAAGATATATAATCTATACCCCTGTCTAAAGTTTGGAGAAATTATTGAAGCCAACTGTTCTTGTTTGTTTTCAGAATATCAGGAAAAAATAGTTTTGGTACCAGAATGAAAGGCAAATTAGGTCTATCAAGTTGCTTCCCAGGAATTCGGTTCTTACTAGGATGAATTAACCTTCCTGCACTGTATAACTTTCTACTTCTTGGACTACAAAGGGACCAAACGTAACACAGATTGAAAAGGAGCTGTTCGTGTGAAGGACAGAGACTTGTGCTGTAGGTTTATAGGGAAATTAAGAAAGCTGTTTGAATTTAAATGATATTAAAAATGAGTCTTTCAGCTTCCCCCAGAAGATTGAAACCAAAATATTGAATATATTGAATATATTTTAAAAAGATGTAATATACAGTATGTTACTATATTTAATAAAAACAATCCTACCTCCATTTCCATATCCCCCTCCAGGCACTGAAATAAGATAGTAAACAGTACAGGAGTTTAGCCTTTATTTAAGAGTAATAACACAAATCATTTCTACCAACAAGGAACTCAACAGTCGTCCTACACTCTGTGTTATTGCTCCTACCCTGCACACCAGCACACATGTCCAAGAACAGGAGGGGTCGGGGACAAAGATGTTACAGTATTACTGGAACTTTGTTCCTGCAAGGAGAGAGAAAATCACTTGAGTTCTTACATTTGGGTTTAACTCCAGTTCCAGTGGGGACACCAGGGAGGATCCCTCGCCCAGCATAACCTAGAGGATTAGAAGAAGAAGAAGCGTTCTGATTTTCAAACAAAACCTTTACCCTGCTCGATTAAGAAAATAAGTGCAAGGCCCCCACAGATTTAAAAACACATACAAACGTAAATTAAAACCAAGTATTTACCGTACTGCATGTAAAATCAAAATCAAAAAAGAAGTGCAGATTTAATTTTAGTTTCCTGAGAGAATTGTAATGTATTGGATAACACGATAATCTAGTGGGGATGGCTGTAGATTTGGAGACATGTATTACCTTGTCCAGGAAAAGTTCCACCATAGTAAATTCCTGGAACTCCGACACCTACACAAAACAACCCCAGGAGGGAACCAAATTACTATCATGACTCGGATTAGTCCTGTGAAATACACTGTCTCAGAAAGGGGTGACTACTTCCCAGAGGTGCTAAAATTAAGCCATTTTTTTAAAGACAGTCCTATGCTTTTATATTAGCAAAAGAAGACAGAGACAACAATGTTTGCTACTGATTCCTGCTGCTCAGCAGAAGGGCCTAAACATTTAACTGCACATTGCATTTGGAAGTCATAGAGTGCTCCTTGGAGGCACAACCGCTATTAGTACTGACTGACAGCACAGGATGATCACGGTGACCCAGGACCTCCTGCCTGAGCCTGGTGCATTTCATTAGCTGACTGGGATTCCCCAAGCTGCGTTGCACAACTGGACAAGTGCCATCTGGGCTTGATGTGCTCGAGTCTGCCAGAGTTTCCTCAGCTTGCTGTACAATCTGAAACCCTGGGAGTTGTGCGGGAGCATGCAGTGATATCAGTAAGAGGTACAGCACCCCAGCTGGTGCTGAATCTCCCATCATTGACTGCAGCGTTTGCAGTGACATCAGTAAGAGGCACAGCACTTAACTTCTGTAGATGAGCCACTGGTTCAGAAATGGCTTCCTTCCTCACCTGGTACTTTTCCGGCTTTCCCTCCAGCACCTACTCCTGGAAGTCCAATCTGGGGGATGACAGCTCCTGACAAGGAGAAGAGGTGATCTTGTCACACAGTGGAGAGTACAGAACTGACTTTTACAGAACCTTCTGATCTGAAGGTAGATATGCACAGTTTCTTCTATGGTGGGCATTCCCCTTTACCTAGTACTTAGTCTTAATACGTACTGTATACATTTTCCATGCATTCTCTAGTTTGCACAGAAATACATAAGACCATGTTAAGTTCATGGCAAATAACAAGTGGACCATATGGATACAGAAAATTCAGAAATTTGATCTGATGCGACCATCAACCATTTAGGTGGAAGCTGAAAATAAAGGCAGTCTGGGTGATACTGAGCTTCAGCCATTGGCTTCCCTCTTCTGGTGGTCTGGCCAGCACACACTGTTGGAAGGGACAGTGAGATCATTGCCACTGATGGTAAATTTGAGCTTACAAATACTCTGGAACTCTCATTTATTGTTTTATGCCCACTTCCAAACCATGCTGTGATAAGAAACACTCTCTATAATGGCTTTGTAGAGTCTTCACTCTCACTTGAGAGGGAGACGCTGTAGACCCTACCTGTAGAAACCCCATTCTGTGGCAGTCCTGTTCCTGGTCCTCCTACCCCAGGCCCTGTCGCTCCAGGAACTGCTGGAGCATAAAAGACAAAACATGTCTAGCAAAGCTTTTTAAAGACATCTGGGGCGTTTGCATTCCATGTGGGTTAGTTAATAACGGAAATGATACGTTTGAAGTCTGCTATGAGGAAGAGGTGACATTCCATTACTAATAATGATGAAATTATACAGTATATGAAGTGACCTTTTTTCCATTCTGAAACGCGTTGTACATCTTTTCTTCAGTAAAAAGAGATCAAATCTGAAACCTTTTATGAGTGTTTGAGAAAAGACTTTATTCCTTTATTTATTGACCCTTCATCATGTTATCAGCACTTTGAGCACAACCAATGTTTCTCCATCGTGTTGTGGTGAAGTGAGACTCACTGAAGTTAATGCAATACATATACATATAATGTATGAATGTGTGATGATGTCTGTAACACATAGAAATTGCCACACATTGGAGCAAAATAAGGTCTTCCATGTACTCCTCTTTTAATCATAAAGATGGATTTAGCTATTTAAGAAGCATGTTCATGAGCTGCAAAGAAGGTATGTCCTTAAAGACAAACACACAGCATATTAGTCTGCAGAGGACCAGACAGATTAGGTGAAGAATGTTTAGAATCAGGATTTTAGCGTAACACCTCTTCCTGTCTGCATTACCAAACTTTAAGGATTTAACAGAGTTTTTGTAAAGAAGCAGATAATTAATGATTATGCTTACACAGATAAGCTCTTAGCTGCTATCAGTGTTAGATTCTCTGCTTTAAAGCAGTTTTAAATAGGCACTACACAATTCCAAACCCTACCTCCCAGTTTAGGAGCTTTTCTGGTGACACCTGTAACCAGTACATAATATACCAATCATTAAATTGATAACAATATACAGTAACAGCCCTTACATCAGACATCAAGGACTCCTCAGTTTCCAGTAAGAATTAAGGAATCATGAGCCACTGCTAAATTAGTTTAGGTCAGTAAATGATCAATTGCATAAACAAACCTCAGTAGCTTTGTATCGGTGCAATAATAAATATTCATGAATTAATTAGATTTGTCTGCAATAAGTGGGGCAGTGGGACAATGTTGCTAATGGGATACAGTGGGAGTATACTGTGCAATACTCACCTACTCCAGGCTGCACTCCAGTTCCAGGCTGAACTGCTCCACCAAGGGCATAGAGACAAACACAGGCCCAGTTTCAATTCCACACAGCACAACAAAATACAGGTAGTGCAAGTAAACAAGGTAGACTTTACATTGGCTGCTATTAAGACTAATGGGTGAGCACATAATCAATGATACACATATTCCAAGCCACATTGTTTATGAGCTGTTTTAAAAACAGACCACCAAAAGAGACATCTGATTTTTCAGTAATGGTCTGCTTAAAATGTTAAGACGTAACACTGGTTTAGCATTTTCCTAGTTTCCTTAATGAAAGGATCACAGGCTTTATCTTTTGTTTACAATCTTGACTCTTATGCAACTCCATGTAAAACAAGTAATGTACCAGTTTTAGGAGGTTTCAGTCCTGTTCCCACTCCGCCTACTCCAGGATAGTAGCCTCCATAACCTGTGTAAAGGAAAACTAGTCTTGAGCAAAGCCACCTCCCTAACAATAGGAACATGAAGCCGGAATCCTCCACATTTCATGACGAATAGCATCACCCAAGTACAAGTTTTGTACAAGTTTACAGAGAGGTCACACGTTAGAATAAACTGCAAATGTATAAGTAAAGATAAATTAAAAGCTGAAAAGCAGAAAGAGAAGACAACGTTTCAACTACTGAGCCTTCTTTAGGCCACCTGAAGAAGAAACAGTGTGTCTTTTCTTAATTTGCTGCTTTTCAGTATGGGATGGAAGTTGACTTGTTCAGAAGAACTTTGGGATGAAAGATGAGAGATGAACACAGGGCATCTACACAGGTGGAGATGGACTGGAGGAGGGGTACAGAATGAAGATTGTACAGAAGAGAATGGGGCTCACTGTGGCTTTTCAGGAAATGACATCAAGGAAGGTTAGAATAGCAGAGGGAAGGGAGAACATGGTTGCCAGTGTTATCCGTCCTGAGTTATCATTAATAACTTTATAATTTGAAAGTCTAAAGATCATATGTGCAATTTTGTAAAACGGGGCCCGAGTTTAAAGGAGACATGGTCATCCCAACGACTATGTAGCAATGTGCATGCATGTTATGGTGGTCTTATAACATTTCTTCTATGTTCTTAGAGTAGTAGTGCAAACCAGCTGTTGTATCACTTCTGTGTTGCCTGGTACGGGCCACGACAGGCAAGAGACTATTTTTTTTATAAAAGCTGATGCTCCTGACCACACCCCTCTTCAATAGAGAATAACAACCCATTGTCAATAATGTCAGTTTGTACTTCACCTGCTGGCTTGTAACCTGCTCCCAGTCCTCCAGCTCCTAGACCTCCGACACCCAGACCACCTGCTCCGAGCCCTCCTATGCCATAGTCATGTGGGATTTGGAAAGAATAACAGGAACTGGTAAGCTAAGACACAAAGGTGCTCCTGTTATGAGCCTCCATGGCTGGTTACCTTGGCAACGCAAGCTGCCATGAAGCACACCAACAGCATTTCGCCATCTTTATAAGCTCATTGTCGGTTATTCACATTGTTACTTAAAGGTTAAAGACCAAGTATTGTAAACGAGATCCTTCTATAATCCATCGTTTTAACAGGTGTGACTAAATTGGGCAAAAAAAAAGTTAATTTCAATAAATATTTTCTCTCTGCTAAGGCCTGCACTGAATTGCTCTAGCTAAACACAAGATGGAGCTCTATAACAGTATCATTGACAGCATGAAAACTGCAGGGGGATTATGTATTTGCTCTCTTAAGTTCCTCTTTTGGTTTTATAACAACGCTGTACATCTGCTGGATAACCAAATTTCCCACTACGTTCTTAAATAGGTCTATGTGCAGTAATTGTCCATCTTTATAAATGTGTGTGCAAGTTGTTTTGTGTCCAACACTGTGGCTTTGTTGTCTGTGTTAAGCTGCTATTACACTGCAATTTCCCTCATGGGATCAATAAAGTATCTATCTATCTTAACTTAGTTCAGATTGTGCTATGCTCTTATGTGCTTTAAGATATATTACAAGCTTATTAAAACATCTTTTGAAACAACATTTGTTTTTGTGTTGCAACTTGTTTTTCCTTTCAACATCAGAGTCCAATTTTTGATGGATAAAGAGTGCTGAATTCTTTCAACACATGGCACGACAGGATTTTACAGAAATTACAAACTTGGCTCTTTTGCTTAAGTTACTAATGGGTTCCAGCGAGATTTAGGCTTTTTAATCATGAAAACAGCAAGCTGGTTTGGAAGGAGAGGAAGAAGTGGAAGCTGAAACAGAAAACGCCACCCATTGGAAAACATTGCTCTGAACGGCTCGGGGTCAAAGCATTTTGGATTTCCAACCTGAGTCTGAGCATACATTTATAATCTGGAACATTGCTATAAAAACGTAAGCCAATTCACATGTTGAACGTTTCCAGAAATTAGATTAATGCTGTGTGGAAAAGGAGGTAGAATAAAACATGTTTGCTCAATAAGATGGATCACAGGAAAAAAAAGGCGTCTTTTAATTTTAATGTTCTTGGTGGTACGAGGATCGTCCAGCTGCCGTGAAAAGGCTTGCCACATCGCATATTTATATGGAGGATTTGGGAGAATTCAGATTTCTGTTGGCTTGCAGACAGTGGGTCGACGAAGATAATGTCATAATAACGCTGAGAATGTATGCCCCTGTGCAGCTGTCAGGTGGTCAGCCTGTGGAAGAATGCAGTGAGGAGCCAGGGATCACACTTCTTCAAGGGAGGAATTAAACCAGGCTTGACAAGCAAAACACAGAGTCCTCACTTTGTTTAGCACTTCTGTAATTAGCAGCTTTCCTCTCCATTAAGTACCAAGCAAGAGCACACTTTGAGAGACATGCAGCCGGAGACATTAGGAGGCCAGCCCTCTAGACATCCAGTAGCCACTGCGGATAATGATAATGTCATTAATTAGCTTATGATATATTCTCTCCTTCTCTCTGCAGAGGCAGCCAGCAGTGGAGAGTAACTGAAAACATGCTGTGTGGCTCTGGCAAAAAAACGATTACCGCGCTGCTCAGAGATGTTTCAGGAAAACAGAAACCACTCTGTAAGCACGCAGGCTGCTCACAGCAGGCTGGAGCTACTCTGTGGCACCTGCAAAAGGGGACAGGGGAGAATCTCTCAAATAGCTTAGACTCATCTGACTGGCATCTAACATCTGGCAAAGCAACTAACATCTGCAGCTCTTAATACAATCAGGTGTCTGACTGACACAATTCAAGTGAAATATGAGTCCAGTGGACCAACAGCATTGATGAGCCCAGAATTGGAACCTGTTACAAGCCCTGAACCCTACCTGCTACTCCATAACTTAGACTTACAGTAGGATACTATACAATTTGAAAGCAGCTCTGTGATGGATTGGCATTCCATCCAGAGTGTGCCCATTGCTTGCAGGGATAGGCTCTGGCTTCAATTAGACATTTCCCTGGAGGAGCAGAAGTCAGTGTAATGGCTGTCAGATACAGAGGGCAGGGGGTTGTCTGACCTCCTGCAGTTCAGGCTGGGAGGGTGTGTTAGTGGTATCCTGAATTGTAGAGACTTAAGAGAGCACAGGACTGTTTATTCAACTGCTGTGCTTTAACATCAGCAGCCAGCCGGCAGTTCTACTGCCAGTTTTAGGTTTGAAAAGTTAGAAGGCGATAATGAGGACTTGAAAGGATTTTGTTTTGGATTGGATTTAGTAAAGACGGATCCAGTGAGAATTTAGCATTTCTTTTTCTAGTATGTATTCTTGGATTTATTTGAATTCTCTGTTTGTCCCTACAGAGTAGTACTGTAGTTTTTATACAGGGAAACTGGGCACCAGTGGTAAAGATAGCTATGCAGTACCAGTAGGTCTTTGAGACAGGTAATGTCTCTTTCAGTTGATGGGTGAGTCCAGCTGAGTATGCCAGGAGTCTAAGGGTAGGTAGAGGATAGGTTTATTCCAGGTAAAGGGAAGCCTGCAGTGAAAGATTTTGGGTGTTCCATATCTTCCAGGGGTATACAGGACTGATAAATCCTTCCACAGGAGAAGAGGAACTGAAGATCTTTTTGCTGAATGACTCCCCTGTGATAGACTGCTTTTTTGTGGGGGAGGACTTCACTGAAACTGACCACTGGTACATCCTAGCACCCTGTGGAGGGGTTCCGCGAGCCAACAGCGATAGACCAGCCCAACGCGCACGTGTAATCTGGTGACATGCTGGCTCAGGGCTACAGTCTGTGGCTAGGTGGCTTGCATTTCTAGCCACCCTGTAAGTGGCTAGAAAATGGATGGATTGATGGATCCTAACTACTCCTGTCCAGCATTCCAGTTGATATTTCTTGCTACATTGAATGCTGTAAAAGCAGGACACCGAACAGGGGGACTCCTGTCCCAGTTCTTTCTTTATCTTAGCAGCAACAAAAATCTGGGAAGATGCTTAGCACAACCCATGCAGAACGTCTGTGGTTCAGGAGATTTGTTGTGAACCTCAATGCAGTGTGCTTGTTCTCAAAGTACACTGCTCTGTTGATTGTTTTAAACCTTAGAGCGCCTGCATGCACAAATTGTGGTTTGCTGTTTGTTTCAGTCTCCATAACACATGGAGGCAAAATGCTGGAACATTCAGTGTTATTTCCCACATTTTTAGCTGATTATACATCAGAATTCTGACAATACGTGTGATTTATGATGTAAATGCCTGCCAAATGACCAATGTTTTCTGTGACATAGCAATTGCATGGAAAAGCAATACTAATTTGAAGCAAACTAGTTGGATCCAAATGTGTTTTTTATAAAAGTGAAACCCTGACAGACTGGGCCTTTATTTTACAATGTAGAGAGAAAGTAATTTCATATAAATTGTGTACTGACAGAGAGGGCTTTTATTGCTTAGCGGTAAGTGTTATAACATATTAAGAAGCATTATTTCAGGAAATATTTTGCAATAATTTTGCTTTGTTATTCCATTTGTAGCCAAGATTTCTGTTTGGGAGAAAATGTTCTATTTGGAATCACAAAACACTAAATGTATAAAAAAAAATACTTAAGACAAGGGTCTCTTTTACTGCCCAAAACAACAAATAAACTAATTTTGATTTTCAAAATAACATCTCGGTCAAACATTTACAAAGCGTGAGGAATACAAAGTAAAACATAAAAAGGGAGACATGAAGTATTGGGATGAATAAATCTCTCAATACCTATTTACCATGCAAATCTATAAAGAAAGCAAACAAATACTCTTTCAGAGGAATTCATAGCATTAAACAGTTGAGTAGAACTGATATTTTCATCTGTTTTCTACTGACAAGGTAAGCCCCACATAAAAAATCTGAATGTAAAACTGCAGTTGGCTGTGCGTCAGTCTCTGAGTCCTTTACATTACAGCAGGAGCTACAATGTAAAGTTCCACAAGTCTCAGGACCAATTTATCTTGGGTTCTTGCCTGCTGATTCTGGAGAGGACAAGATCAAATGAAATACTGGTGTTGAGCCTAACACACCAGGGCCAAGTGCCAGCGTCTGAATATCCCAGAACAGTAACAGGACACGCAGAGTCCACTGAAGTGACTGCTGTCTCTGTAAATCAAAAAGACACTTGGGAATGCAGCAATGAGAGAAAGGGTGAACAAGACTGAGCTACAAGAATCAATTTTGCATCAGTGGAGCCAGATTTTTTTTAAACATCCCATTTAGTGCTAATTTATCTCACATTAAGGTAAGGTAATCCAGCAGTCATTGTTGCATTAAGCTCAATTCACTAGGCAATCAAAACAAAACAGGAATTCCGTCAAAACTACAGGCACTGCTCTGATTTCAGCCCCTTTCAGGCTCTAAGGTTACCAATATACTGTAACATTCAAGTGAGTGGTATTGAAATATTTAAGACAGGCGTTTGATAAAATAAATTGCGTTGAACGCTGTAACGGAAAGCTTGACGCGTACTTAAATATTCTTATTGTTAAGTGTTTTTTGTTATTGAACTGCACTGAGCTTTCCTGTTGTGGCTTCCAAGCACAACACAATAATGAAAAACATCTTATACCCACATGCTTACACCCACAATTCAAAAACGTGTCCATGTACATCTTCATATGCAAAACCCCCTTGAGTTCCTGTGTAATGCCAAAGGTTTATAATAGTGATATTAGTGTTATAATAATATACTGAACCAGGTCTGTCCAAACTCTCAGACAATAACAAGTGGGAGATTTAGTGACATAGTTTGACAGGATTCCAAACTTTTTTCTTACTCTTCAGACTTAGATTCCCAAACCAGCAGATCAGGGCAATACTTACTGGAGCGCAGATAAATAAGAGGCTGATAAAACATGATGGACAACGAATTATCAACCTTAAAATGTTTAAGCTCCTTCAGAAAAATAGAGGATCTGGCCCTTTTGAAAAGAGAATTGACTTGCAGTCCAGAATAGCCCCTAAATACTTATATTTATATAAGGGCCAGGTTCAGACTGCACTGGGATTTCAACTCAATTGGGCAGCAATAGCAGTACACCTGTCAGCACCACTATAAAAAGGTAAGATTCTTCTAATGAGGGTCATTAGTGCTTCTGGTCTTTCAAGGCACCAAAGTGTACCCCTCCAATCTGCTTGTATGATGATGCTTTCTTCCCTACCAGACCAGTCACAGCTGCAAAGCTCGGTGAACATGCTGACAGGCAGTTTTTAGGACACACTGCCTCCAGCCAAATGAATGAACTGTAAAGGGATCTCTGCAGAGACAGCACCTGCAGGGATGAGCACTGTAAAAAGAGACCTGACAAGATAATAATAATTAATTATAATAGTTTATATAACTTATATAGTTACTGTATATAAACACCTATATAACTCTTTTCTGGACACTCCACTCAAAGCGCTTTACAGGTAATGGGGTCCCCTCCCCCACGACCACTGTGCAGCCCCCAGCTGGATGATGCAACAGCAGCCATAGAGCACCAGAATGCTCACCACACATCAGCTATTAGTGGGGAGGAGAGCAGAGTAATGAAGCCAATTCATACATTGGTAAGTGCCATTGGGAAATTTGGCCAGAACACTGGGGTAATACCCGTACTCTTTTCGAGAAACGCCCTGGGATTTTTAATGACCACAAAGAGTCGGGACCTTGGTTTTACGTCTCATCCGAAGGATGGCACCTTTTTACAGTATAGTGTCCCCGTCACTTTACTGGGGCATTATGACCCACATGGACTGCAGGGTGAGCACCCCTTAATGGCTTCACTAACACCTCTTTCGGCAGCAACCTTAGTTTTTCCCAGGAGGTCTCCCATCCAGGTACTGACCAGGCTCACACCTGGTGAGCTTCAATGGGTTGGCCAGCTGTGAGTTGCAGGGTGATATCGCTGCTGGCTAGGTGGGTTCCCAACTCATAGCACCAACAGCAGAACAAGGTGGCAGAAACCACCTGAATGTGGCAGAACTGCTGGCCGTTCTGCAAACCGCAGGAGCAATGCTCCTTAAGAAATGTCTGCTGTTGCAGAGCCTTTGCACGACCATCTGATGGCGAACAGTGGGGCTGGTCTTTTCTCACATTTCTTGCTCCTGTTTCACTGCTATCTGTGTCTCTACAGTTGAGCTGATACGCAAGAGAAAAAGTGCAACTGTTTTTTTTTCTCAATGCATATTACTAGGGTCTAAAGATCGGTGTTAATAGTACCAGGGAGATGGCATCAAACAACAAAGCTGTAAGGAAACATTTTGGAGCCAGCTGTGCCTGGTGTATTTAACAGAGTAGAGTATTTCATGGCTGAAATCCAACACAACTGAGTGCTGCCACACCAAATTGAATTGAAGTTTGCAATCTGATGGGCTCTGAGGAACTAAGACTTCCAAGGTCCCACTTCACCATATATTTGTAGAAATAGTGGTTCCAAATCATGTTAATTAACCTGCGACCTGACAGCAGATCCACTAATAAGAGACTCGTTTTTCTCAGGATGAATTCAGGAGAATTGCTCAGCACTAGACAGAGCTCGCAATTACATTTGGACAGCGCTTGAGTACTCATGAAGGAGGCATGCAGAGAAGCTCTCAGAGTCCCAGCCTGGGTGTCATAATGACGTCTTAACAAGCCTGAGCCCAACCAATGCCAACTGAAGTCATTCCGGTAATAAACAGAGCGCAGCACAAAATTGAAAAGGTCTTTTCTGAAAAGAACCCATATGCTTGAGATAATAATGACAGAAGTGAACAAATGTTATTTTGATTAAGTCTGATGAAACCAAGCAAATCTCATTACTTTAGAATGTGAAATGAACAAAGCTGGTATAGGAGGTTTGGACCTCCTTCTTGCACATATTTATTTCATTTAGACACTACAGGCCGTGCAACAAATATTCTGTTTTATTGCTCAAAATTCCCTTAATTTTAGACTTCCAGTTCAGTGCTGCACCCATGAAGGGATAATTCATAGCATCTCCTCCCATCCT
Organism: Lepisosteus oculatus; assembly: GCF_040954835.1. Classification (NCBI taxonomy): domain Eukaryota; kingdom Metazoa; phylum Chordata; class Actinopteri; order Semionotiformes; family Lepisosteidae; genus Lepisosteus; species Lepisosteus oculatus. The sequence goes on along the minus strand of NC_090721.1, from coordinate 5,987,871 downwards.
CTTCTGAAACTATGTATGATAAAAAAGTCCCTCTGCTGGCCAAGGTGTGCATTGTCGGGTGTCTCTGTACAGCAGCGGTTCCCAGCCCTGGTCCTGCTGACCTTCACACCTGCTGGTTTTCATTCCATCCCACCAGATCACTGAAGCCTCACTTGCTCTAAGATCTTGCTTCAATCGAATATGTGCATTTTGTTTGCAGGTTTGGCATTTTATTTCACTTACAACACAACGGTTAAAACTCCAGCATGTTTAACAGCTGGGAACAATTCGTTTAAATTAATCTTATTATGATTATGTCAGTGAAGGGTTTTATGCTGTAGTGGAGGGCTCGGCTGGGACAAGAACTAGAATGGCTGGGACAAGATGTCATTGTACAGCAGTGGATCCCAGTCCTGTGGGTCATCAGGACCAGGACTGGACACCACTGCTGTACAATGACATCTTCTCTTTACAAATCCTGCTCTGTAAATCTGACAGTAATTGCAGGACTCTCCTATATCTCGTGGTTTAAGGGTCACCCAGTATACCAAATGGGTAGACGGAGGGGGAGAAGATCGTTTGCAATAACCTAGAATTTGATTCAAGTGACTGATGCCAAGACAGTGATTCCAGTTTTTCACTCGCTTTTGTTACATCACCTGTAACTGACAGTGTTACTACTACAACCTCCAGAACGTTTCCTCTATTACCATTATTTAATTGACTCTTAGCTCAGAGCATGCTGGTCTACTGTAATTAAAATAGTCATGCCATCTGATAGAGACAATGACAAAAGAAAGGTTTGATGTGCAGGTCATAAAGAGAGTATTGGCTGGGACTAGGCCTTAAATAACTGTCAAACTCGTTAGATAGGCCAAAAGGCCTTGTCTCATTTCGTATTGCTCTAAAGTTATTATGAATGGCTCTCTGAAAGGTCTTGTGATGAATGACTGGTCAGAAGAATGGTCTGATATGACAGGTAGAAGCACTCCAAATGTTACATTGGCTTAAATATCACATCATATCAATATCATGTAGGAGGAATGGCGTTACAGGTCAAGAATGCTTCAAGTGAAATTTTGAAGCTTGAAGTCAAGAAAGTATTCGACTGCTGCTCTTCTGACAGCTGGACAGATGGGCAACGGATGTGACTTCATTTTTAGAAACTTTTTCATCTTTCAGATCCCGGCCAGAAGTTGAACAGGCACTGATGGTTTTCACTCTTTTGAAAGCTGCATTTGGTAAATGAATGTTGTCAATTAAAGGGTGATAGTGACAGTTAACTTGATTTTGAATGCTCCATCAACATACTGTGTGTAAAAAAGGGTTGTAGATTGGAGTTAAAAAAAAATATGGAGCTTTGTGTAATCATATATTATCTCTGCATTTGTTTGCTTACATTCAAGGCAGGTGCCTTTATACTGTATGTTATAGTATCTTTCAAGGGGGAAGGATTTTTTTTATAAAAAAGCTATCACGTCTGCTGTGTCCTGCCAGCTGGAAGAATTGCTATGGTAGTCTGCTGTTCTGGGAGGGAAACAGTCATAGAAGTATATCTTGCTATAGTGCTAACAGATAAAATAACTTACAGAGGCGGTGAGCTGAATCTAATGTTTGTCGCCAGTCTTATCTCTTTTTCTTCCTGCAAGTCATTCTTAATCAGACAGTTGTTATCATTAATGTCCCCTTAAGAAACCAAAGGTATTGAAAGAGTGTAGGATAGATTATGTCTCATGCAGTCCAGAAGAAGTCAATCTGTTTGGTTGAGTTTGTACATTACTGAACAACTCACTATGTTATGGTATGGCAATGTAAAACATATATTTTTTTCTTAACTGCTGTCAGACATTCAGCTCAAATGTTTCAGGAATGCAAGCTGATGGAGGGCTAATAAATATTTGTTTTTAACAAAATCCTACATAATAAAAAACAATGTTTCTTTAAGCAGGCCGGATATTTGGAACAGCTTAAGTGTTTCAGGCTTAAGGACTTAAGGCAACTTCAATGACTTCTGTGACATTTGCAGTTCCTTTCAGATTTACTACAGAAGGCAAGCTTCAAAGAAGACATTTCTGTTCAGTGTTTCTTGGTACTAGAGAATGACCATTCTTTTTCTATCCTGAGCCAAAAGGATGCCAGCAGCATGCACAGTCTAGGACCTGACAGTAAACAAATTACATCTCCCTGGAAACATCTCAAATTTACAAGAGTTTATTTTACTTAGGCCGAGAGACAGTCGTCCAATACCTCCTCATTCATTACTGTTTTTTATTATGTCTCAAGTAAATCTATGGTGCAAATCATGAACCAAAAATGTCAATACAGAGATCTACTGTCTGTAGAAGTAGAAGACTGTGCTGGCTATGGGCTTAACCGTACCCAGATGGTTCGCATATGTGTTGAGCGCTCACCAGTAAGAATGCTTTTCTGACAGCTCAGAGCAGAGGAATGATACTGTCATGAGCAACTCAGGTCTGTCTCAGAATCCATTTTTCAATTTTTAAAGATTATGTTCAGGCATTCAGTTATAAAAAAATCCAATTCCTAAAAATAAATGACTCCAAACCAACAGAGTAACGTGGATTGAACAGAATTAATCAAGTGTTGTGCCTTTTTGATGAGCAATGTGTCTTTTAAACAAAAGATTGTAATTTTCTGAAATTAGCTGGAGGAAAGCATGATTAATAGCCACTAGAAATTCCGTTCAACTTTCTGAACCTGCTAGGCTGCTTTTAACCAAACACATTGTTTTGTCAGAAGACCTCACTTTGAGTTCAGATAGTTCTGATGGTTCTAACAATATCATATTTGGAAACACTACAAATGATGTGTTTCCTGTTATTAATTCTGTGTTAATAATAAACCATTCCAGTACAGTACAGTGGCCTAATGTCTTTATTTTGCAAACAGTTGTGTTTGTTGAACTATATAATGTGAGGGCAATGAGAGGATCTCTGGGACTCTACATCTTCCAAGAAGGTCTTAATTTGTTCTGCATACTGACATTAAATACACATTTAAGGAGGTTGTAGATGTTCTGGTTGGTTTTTGTCAAAAATCGTCAATGCCAAACTACTACATAATCTCATTTCCCAACTCTGAGGAACAGTTTTATTCAGTTTGGAATTTTAAACATGGATTTCAGTCACTGCCGAACTCTGGTTTTAGTTATTTTCTTTCTATGGATCACTGTAAAAGATGATGTAGGGGCCCTCTTCTCTGATGGCAAGGGATTGAAAGCAGTAATAATGGGGTCAGCTTATAAATATGGGCAATTACTCATCAGCATGGCCTACAGCAATTTCATATTCGATAATGAAATGAATTTCATTTCATATTAAATGATGGTTTTAAGAACAGGTCTGATCTCTGTAATATAAAGCAGATGTTCTGCACAAAGACACAAACGACTTTCCTGATTAATCTCCCTGGCCGCTTTTCTCAATGCTGTGAACAAAATTGTGAAGCACGGATGTGATCCAGGCTGTGAGGTACAGTTCAGGAAAGCGCCTGTGTCTCTAGTGACTTGCCTTTTCACAATAATCCTTGAACGAATAATGGAAATGAGAAAGCTGACCTTTTTCTCATCAGAATGACTGTCAAAATATTCAGACTGAACAATAACATTAAGCAGGACACGAATCCAGTATCAGCACCCTGGCTAACCATCTGCTGTGTGTAAAAAGCCATACGTTATTGTTCAGCCAGCTTTCCACTGAGAAAGCAAGGCCCCTATACCTGAAGACACCAGAATCCCGGGAATGGGTTCTTGGAATCAGGTTCTGATCTACAGCTGCATTTATCTGAATGTTCTAAATGCTGTGTGCCACAGCTATTGAACCTCAGCTTTAAACAACCCCATGTCCAAAGTCTTAATGAGATGCCTTCAAAACGAATGAAAGGTCCATTCCAGGGCCTCTGTCCAAATGTTAAAGAACAGAGGTGTTCTTATAAAAAATAATCTTTTGTCTGTGACCCATAACCCTGTAGTAAAATCTGGCGTGGAATCTGCCTTTGCAAAAAGCTGTCTTGGCTTCATGTATCATGAGCATCTGGCAGTTCTGACTTGTGTCATCTTTATTTCAACAAGGCATCACACTGCCGGAGAAGCACTTCACGAGTAGTATGGCATATTCTTGGTTTGTTAAGCCATCCCAGCTGTTTCTAATGAGCACCTAACTTCATCTGCAAGTGTACGTGCAGACACACAGCCGTTTCAAGGCCTGCGGTGCAAGGCTATGAAGGATTGGTATCACTTTAATGGTTGCAAGCCAAAGTGGGGCTTGCTTGGTAGGGACGGGTAATGGTGCTGATGGCACAAACAGAGATGAATTAAATGCACATGCTCAAGCTGGGCTCCCCCTTTTTATCCATTGATTTGGTTTAGACACTTGTGCTTGGTTTTATTCATTCTGTTTCGCAGCAAACCTTCAGTAATTCTCAATTGGTCAATGCAAACTCTTGACACTTGAGCGTTTTTTTACAACGGTAAAATCCACCGACACCCCACGCCCTCCCACCAACTTACATACTGTAAATGCTGTATCTTTTTTCAAAAAGATCTCGAGACTCACACGTGTGAGGGCTGGAAACCATGATGGCAGCAACTCAGGGATCCTGGGTCCAATTCCAGAGGCATGCACGGACTGTAGATTCATTTCGGTTTGCTAACTGTCTATGGCGTGTGGAGCTTACTGTAAATAAGACCCCTTTCTTCTACCCTGTCTGGAACTGCTCTGCTACAATATCCACTCCAGTATAGTTGGAATAAGGTTCTGGCGAGGAAGTAATGTATAAGTTCTATTACAATTACTCGAAATTCAATATAGCTCATCTTTTTCCAAAATGGAAGTTCTGAGAAATACTGTTACATTTTAGGCTTACAGTACCTGAGCCACAAAATGGAAAATGCACCAAAAGATGAAATGTTACCATTAAACCAATGCATATTCCCACATGCATTTTCTTACAGTCCTCTGAGATGCCAAAGGTTGTTTTCTTTTGTGGGGAAACACTTAAGAAAATGATTGAGGCAGGAGGGTGTAGAATAGTCTCCATTGTCTTGTAGGAACCACAAAGCCTTTGTTGATTGGGAACTGTCAGACATTACTGTTTAGTTCCTGACAAATAATTCATAGAATTTCTTCCATAAAAGCAGACAGCAAAATGCAGTGGTTAGAGAATCGGGCATCACTTTCTAGAATCAAATTGCAGTTTATGAAACCAGGCCAAAATCAACGCAGATTAAACATTTGAATTTTTCTGGTCTTGTCTACATATTCTAAGTTGCTTATTTAAACTCAGTGACTGATTAAAACAATAATAATAAAATAATAATAATAATAAAGTTCTTAGAAGGCCTTGCTTTAAGCAGCTCCATATCTTATCTAGAGCAGCTGCCTTTATTTAATTCCTTATCTCTCCAAACACATACTGTAATACTAGTTCTGATCAAATCTGGGTTTAGGAAATTACATAATGGCAAAACTGTTTTAATGTGCTGAAACTGTATAGCATAGAATAGAAATAAAACAATATTTACAGTACAGTATCGGTGTGAAACCTGCGACAAATTGGTTTGCTGAGGTTTCCAGTTATTGTAGAGCCAAAGTTAGAATAACACTAATCAGGAGAGCAGGAGCATTGTTCAGACAGCGTTGGAAGTAGGTTCACACTTATGCAATCATCACTTAGATAAGGGTGCTGGAAGAAAATGATCATGTCCCCCAATCTTTGCTTTCCTGCACGCCCAAACAGGATGTTGTGGCTCTGAGCCAAACCCTTTGTGCCCAGCAACAAGAAAATCAGCCCCACTTGATTAGAAGAGCTAAAGACAAAAAGGTTCAGTCATTAGGTACCCTTGAAAGCTGACACAGCTATGTACTCTAAATGCAGATGGCTTACAGTACAGCAGGCTAAACATGCTCATATGGCAGTGAACATGTTGCCCCTAAACCAGGGCTCCCCAAGTCTTCAGACCTTGCACTTGACTAATTTTAGCTCTATCCAAGCCCACAAGTTGCCTTCAGGCACTGATGTCGCATGGACCAGCTGTGAATTACTAATCGCTGAGGTGTCTAGTTTTGTGTTTGACGTTTTAGCAGGGTTGCAGAAACTTTAATTTGTGTATAGATCTGAGGCTACTGGCATATGCATGAATTCTATGGAATCCCAAGGCTGTTTGAAGCCTGTATTTCATCAAAACTTTGACCAAATTCACCAACCGCAAAAATACAACCTTAGCGCTGGTCTTTTTGCATGCCAGAAGCTCTCTTCTGCCCAGCAGAAACCTGCCAGTAAATATGTGTTTTGGAATTTGTGACTAGGAGATAAGTTAAAGCTTTGATATAATCCTGGCCCTAATTGGGTGATTTACATTTTAAATAAAATATGGAAAAAGAAATGCAGAAATACACCATGTGTGCGATTAACATTTTGCAACCAAAACCACCGAGCCTGAGTTGTTTTGTCTGATTCACAATTCTGTATACTGTGGGTCAGCGGAGGAAGGCAATAGAAAGTCTCACTCTTGTAAAACTGTCAGTGTAGTGAGACTGAAGAGAGCACAGCTTACCTCCTGGCTTTGGTGGTTTGCCGACAGCTCCTGTAGCAAAAAAAAAAAATCAAACAAAATTAAATACAACACTTCAAGTTAATGATACTTTGAATGCAAGCAACAGTCCATGCTTTTGGAGATTCATTTAGACTTATTTTATAGATTAGTATTTCAGGTTCTGGGCTCTGGTTTTGCTCTGTTGTGAGCCGCTATCATTCAGCTCTTCAGTGGTGTTGGAACACTTTGTTAATGTGCCTGAAACAGATAAGAGTGACAAGACTATATAACACCTTTAAAGTTTGTTTTCTGCTTGGGGTGGTTGGAGAAACAAGTAAACAGATTTATAGGGATGCAGGACTAATTCATAAGTTCCCAGTCCTGAAAAGTCATTTCAGAAGACTTCAAAACAGAAGGCTTCAGAATCATTAATCAATATCAATGTCAATCAATATTACAGGCAGAAGACTGAACAGATGTCGATAAACAGAGGGGATCACAGGAGTCTAGAAACGACTCCCTAGTGCTTTGGTTGAAGCTCATTCTGTACCATCTTTTAAAAAAAGGACAGGTGGAAGTCTTTGATCGTTAATCTATTAGCCAAATGAGCAAAATAAGTGGAAGGGACAGCTTTCATTTGTAACCTTTCTTATGCTCTTATATTAAAAAGAATAATATACTGTACACTGTAAATAATATAAGTAAATATTAGAAGTGAGTTAGCTGAAAAACTCTACCTGTCCCGACACCAGTCCCAACTCCTGCAGGGCCCAGGCCAGTTCCTCCCAGACCAGCTGCCCCAAAGGGAGCTACAGTCAAAAATCAAATCATTTAACATCTCTGCTGGTGATTCAAATTATTATTTTTATTACATTTAAAAACAGAGAATCGCTCACTTATTTGAAAAACAACTGAATAAAACCCTTTCATGAATCACTCCATTCTTTCATATCTGATTGTGAAAATATTTTTCTTGAGGAGTAGTTGACAGGTATCTTTCTAAAATAAATCACCCCTATGAAAAGGACAGATACTGTATAAACAACAAATGCATTTTTTCTGAGGACCCTCTGCATGTACTGTATCATTTTCTTAAAACAAAACTTGTCACCTAAAAACAGGTTCTAATATAAAACAGTTAAATATATACTGTATATAAAGAGATATAAAGATATATATATAACAATAAGAAACAGAAATAAAAGAAAATGTAGTCACCTGCTGGTTTTCCAGGTTTATATCCTGGTACTCCCCCAGCTCCTGTAAGAAAGACCGGAAGATTATCAGCCATTCAAAATCAACAGCATCAGTGACAGCCCAATTGTTAGAAAAGGTATTTTCTCAAATATGGAATTAATCCCAGCCTTGTGGAGTTAACAAAATTCAATAATTCAAGAAGATGAAACCTGAATGTTTCGCTATGAATTCAAGCATCTTATGTTATGTTTTTAGTATTTGTTTTGATTTCAAGGAGACTCTTTGCAAACAAAGAGATATAAAAGCCCTTTTATGCCCAACTGCTTGACAAATTCATCAAATAGAAAGATTGGCTTACATGGCAAGTTTGAAAACATACACGATTGTTTATATAAAACACATGAAACACACACCTGAAAATACCCAGTAACAAATAATCATGTGCCTGTGCTGTCGGTTGCATTAATGTTTGTGTTGTTAAAAATAGTAATGTGTAGTGTGTGTGAAGAAGTTATGATGGTCATTTTTAGTCTCATTCATCAATGAAGATCTTACCTGGATATAGGCCACCAACTCCAGCTGGTAAGTAAACACCTGAAATATAGCAGAACACTCACTTCACTGTTATTGAATCAATAAGTTACAACCGAGAGATTATATTTGTCAGCTTAAAAGAGATGCCTATTGTATGATCTGAGAAAATGTTTTGAAATCGGAATGAAAATATTGGATATATGCTGTGTTCATCATTTGTTTTCTTGCAAAGCGCAAAAATTCTGGAAATGTGTACTGAAGATGTAAACTAAATAATATCTTATTATGCAACCATTTGTATATTATGTAGAAAAATAAGTATATCTATAATGATTTACTGGTAACATTTTACTTGAATGAGGCTAAGTAACATAATCTTTAATACAAATCATTGCAAGAATGTACTGTAGCAGGGTTATAGTAATAGCATTGCAATTAGAAGATGAATATATACAGTATACTGCACCGTATATTTTGAGGGGCCAAGTAGCATCTGAATATATATGGCTTAGGGAAGTTATAATCACAAACAGAAGCAAATAAATACATAAATACCAACAAATCACAATAATCTGAGTTTGTTTTCCCACCTTAGACTTTGTCAAGAGAACACATTTAGCACAGCTCAGCTAGAATATGCAAAATTACTTCTTTTAGATTTAACAAATTCTGGGGAAAAGAATGCTCTCTACTCTAGCCATTCTGTAGCTGCTCATTACTTCCCAGGGGTGTGTGAGCAAACGGATCAAATAATGTTAAATAGATTTTATTACCCGCATCACCACTACACATCACTAACCTTTATGATGTTGGAAATGGGCTCTACATGTGTTGTGTGGCCATTTAATCAAAACCACATGTCAAGTGCCGATATATGCTAATCAGCAAATATATTGTGCATTAATACTGCAAGAGGTGTAAATGCATTTCTTATTTCTACCAGCACTTAGCTTGGATACTGCAGTCAACTCCAAGACTACAGAGCTGTTTACAGCATTCATATCAATTGCTTTTTCATTGAATTTTAAGCTACCAGAGTGCTTGAGTCCTCTGGGTGTTCCACAGAGAGGCAGAATTGCACTGACACCAAGACATCTTGTTACTTATCCCTAGTTCAGCATTCTGCCAAACATCTGCATGCACAACACTGAGACTCTTGTCATGCACCAGCAAGGTGTTGGAGAGCTTCATAACTGCATTGCAAAAGACACTCAAAGATAATGAGCTAGAGGCTGTAACAAGAGCCTAAAACTGAGAGATGACAGTGGTGTATATTTTGCATGGAACAACATACTGTCAAAAACGTCCTTCAATTGCATGGACAAACATGGCAATGAAACAATACTATGTGCAGTGAAAAAGAAGAAGGTAGTGAGCTTGCATGCAAAACACAATTGAAATTAACGATATAGAACAGGGCCTAGCAAATCTGAAGCTCTTCCTATATACTTTGCTTCAGTGTATTCAATAAATTCTGAACATACTGTATTCAATAGACCTGTGACCTGCTTGCTGTGAAACAACTGCAGTAAAGAAATCTGGAATATAATTGGAGAGGAAACCCACCCCCAACACATTGTCAGCAACACATGGGGATTGGATATCAAGAGACTCTCCATTTGTGTTACCTTAGGAATGAGATAATTTGCGATTAAACAATGGCCGAGCGAGTGCACTGACTGTAACCTCACACAAACTAGTGTAACTAGTTTCTCTAGGAGAGAGGTGGCACTTTTTTATACGAAAATTGGTATTTTTTAAGACTTCCCTGCAGTTGACCAGTTGGAGTAATGTGTCTGAATTATAAAACCAAGAATTCTCTAACGGTTTTGGAGTGCAATTGTGTAAAATTATTATTCCACAAATGTGTAAAACAAGCTAAAACAGAGTCCTTTGGAAGAGGTATATTAAGAGTGTAGTGAGCTGGTGTTTCAATAGCAAATGACCCCCCTACTCTAACAGATCTTGAACAAGATTGTTTTGAGCTGGTTTTAATCAAAATAATGATAGGAAGTGGAGTGTGGCTTGTGTGATATTAAGTTCCATGCCTCGTGCCTCTGCAGTATTAAATCCTGGATTGTCTGCCATGTGAAATTTCTGAAACACACGCATATCTCAGGACCCAGAAATGCAGCATGTCATACATTGTTATGACATTCTCTGTTTACATTTTTTTCCTCAAACAGAACATAAGACAAAAAAAAGAACATTTCAATATTTAACAATGGCCAATTTTGAATGTCTGTTCTCTTTAAATATTTTTTCTCTTGTTACAGCTTGTCAAATGTAGTTTTCTGGCTTTAACTATAACCTGCTGCTATTTTAAATTTGATATAAAATGACAACTAATTTCTCTGTTAAATCTGACGCATTTGTACTCTGTTTACTTGGATATTCTTTAATCAATAGGTTTAAGAAAATCTTGATGCATTACCTTAATTAGGACATTTTTTAAATGCTTTAATGCCATATATTACAGGTGTAGTGTAAAAAATAATGCTTGAAAGATACAAAAGAACATAAATATCTTCTTTATAGGTTGTGTTGATGATATTGTGTTAAATCTTCAGCAGTTAAAAAATGAAAGACCCCAGAGTGACGGTATTAATAAAGTGGAAAGTTACTACAGTATACAGTATTAACACAACTCTATGCACTATTTACCATACCCATGTTAAATATCATTTTGTTTTAATTTTTGTCTTGTTAGAATTTGACTAAAACTTCATGAGTGCTTTAATGTTCAAAACTAGGTGAATTCTAACTACTCACTGCAATTTTGTGACCAGTTCTTCAAGTCTGGTCTTGCTCTGAATGTAGACACCACTACAGCACGACAGGTGCGAAAAAACAAACTCCACAGCTGCACAGAGAAATGGATAAGACGAGAAAGGAGAGCAGCTCCAAGGCCAAAACAAGCACTGCAAAACCCGTAAATCGACATAATCAGATCGAGAAGCTCCTGTCTGACTGCACCCCTCCCAGCAGCAAATGAAGATGATGTATGTTGCCAGTGCTGCAGCTGCAGAAGCGGGCACAGGGTGGTATGGTGGCTCTGGTTCATACTGTACAGTAGGTTAGTGGCTCAGCTCAGAATCAAAGCAAGGATTTCCTGTCTCCTGTACGAGAGGGCTTTTCACAAACATGCTTTTCCCCAGTTTGTTCAGTGCCAAACTGTCCTCTCTAACTTTAAAGTGATATCTCACAGTAAGGATACAATCAGCACAAATGCAGCATTTAAAGAAAGGTATAGTTTTAATAAAGTAGTTCAGTTGGGTAGCTGCATGAGCATGTGTAAGCTGCAAAGGAACAAGTAATAGGTTTATTCCATGCTGAAAAGAGAAGAAAGAAAACTCAACGTTTCAGCTGTGGGCTGTTGTTTTCTTACTTCTCTTTTCAGCATGGAATAAACCTATTACTTGTTTCTTTGTAGTATTAATAAATGCACCTTTATATCTTATCTTCATTATGTGGCGTAAGTTAATACCACATAATGGTACACAATGTACAAGGACACATTAAGCATTTGTTATTTTTAGGAAGGAAACATATTTTTATGGATTATGTTTATTGCATTATTTCATTTTAATCTTCTTAGCTCAGACGCTACAGTCTTTAATTTGGAGCCTTAGCTTATTAATGTTATTATTATTTGTTTTCCTGCAGGAACAGATTTGTTCCATTTCTCTGCTTCAGCCTGTTTACAATCTGTATCCAGAGTGCTTCATTTCGAGACATGGGGGTAACAAAATATGGACTGCAATCACGTAGTAGTCCATGGCCAATAGTCAATCAATAGTCACATCGTGAGACCGTTCTCTGCTTGTGTCTTGTGTTAACTCATGTTCACACTGGATTGCAACACTGGATCTGAAGGACAGCCAACGACTGTGAGCAATGGGGTCACTTCAGGGAAGCACATAAGGTCCTGGTGCTTAACTCTGTTCTTGAGACGGACCATAATTGCTCATCTAATGACTGTATCAATCCCAAATCCTTCTTTCATCTGCTCTTGTACATTGAGTTCCAGGCACTGGTCCCCAACCACAGCAATCAAGCAGAATTCTTAGGTAACCCCCCAACCCCGTGAAATTTACAGATTCCCTTAGCTCCATACCAGAAGGTTATATCACTGTGTGGAAGAATTCTTCTGGAAACTAACCATTTAAAACTATCTGATATTACACTGATGCATTGGATGTTACCCAAATCAAACAACTTGCCTTGAACTGTTTTGAGGAAGACTTTTCAATGTCAGTGAACTTAAAGGAGGCTGTTAGTTTCAATTCACTAGTCATTTGACCTGCAAGCTCGTTTATAAACCTTTATATTCCTTTTATATTCCGACTTTTTTTATTGGTCAGTGAAACTGGCATTAAATACTGGCCGTTTCTTCTTCTTTAACGAAGCCATTTCTTCTTTTACTCCCAAGTTATTTTGTTGTTGGTAGTAACAAAATATTGGCCACTCACGATTCAAACTGGAGAAGACAGAAGGACCCGACCCTTCATGGATCCTCTATGTTCCACCTTTGCACTGTGAGCAAAGGTGATACATGGAGCTGTACTTTACAGCATTAGCACAAGGTGGTGGACGGCCACAACTCGAACAACCCTTCCCAGCACTCCCAACCCTGTTGGATCCACTGAACAACATCTGCGGCACAGAAAACCTGAATGTCAAATATGCCAAGTCAAATAAACACGAGACAGAGCCACCCCTGGTTAAAGAACGATGGAGTTTGAATTCTGCTCTCATCTGAGCAGCATTTATCTTACTCTGCTGAAGGTCTTGGCAGAAGGAATGCAGTGTTTGTAAAAGGGCACTTGAATACCTTGAAGAAAAAGAAAAGCAAATAATCCGATCCACATTCCCACAACAGGAAGGCTTTGTAAACAGAGCCTGCTCTGTTCACATACACACACATTACAGGTTAATTCTTTTGACAAATACAATTCATCTGCTCCAAGCTCCCGACACAAACAATAATAAGAGAAAGTAATTGTTGTTATTTCATTGTGGAATATCTCCTAAACGTTTTCTTGAAACTACTGTTAGAATTGTTATACCTAAATTTAATTGCTAAAAATGGTGGAAATGGATTCCATAAACTGACACCTGCTGCATTTTGAATTTGCCTAATAGGAAGAGAATTATAATTATATAATTATAATAAATTCCTTTTAACAGGAGTTTTAACAGTCCAGAGACTCTACAGATGAATTTGCAGTATGGTACCAGCAGGAAACAGAAATGAGATTCATACAGATGGAATTACTGAATATGAAAGTATATTCCCATCTATTTTCATGGCATGGCTGGTATCTGGCTTTCTTACCAACAGCTGTGGCCCGAAACCTTTAAATTACTACATTTTTTATACATATTAGTACTACTGTTAATATATTACTATAAAATGTAAGCTGCACGATCTATCTACAATGATACATTTTTTAAATAAAAAATGTGCTTAATAAACAAAGTAGGCCCTAAAATACATAATATAATTAAGATGCACTACTAATGTACTTTATACAGATGTAAAGTAATCTAATATTTTCCTGAATTTTAACAAATACATATAGTATGTCCTTTAACTATTCATATAATGTAATATTATTAGTTTCATTTACAGTATGTGATTAGTTTATATCATTACTGCACAGAAATACTGCTTTCGAAGATATATATCTTGAACTATTTAAGTGTCTTAATATTCGCTTTGAAAACGTCAGTTTGAACATAAGTAGATCAATGTGTTCTGTGTAAAATAAATGATTAAAAATTCTGGTTTTAGTAGTATATCATGGGTGTTGCAAGTCTAAGAGAAATACAGTGTGATGATTAAAACTGAAAGTTTGAAAAGCTTTTCTCCATAGCTGTTAAGGTTTTACAGCAATGCTGATCAATAGGACTCAATGGTGCTGTAATCTTCCCTGGACACATTTTGAGAGAGCTGGAGGTGCTACAGACCAGTGCCAAGAAATCCACCACATTTCCTGAAATTAAGGACCTGTCCTATATGATTTCTAATTTCAAGTCAAAAGAAATAAAAAACAACAACATTCTGGCTCTCCACAGTTACTCTTGTGTCAGGTGCTTTTCAGATTTGGTGGAACTAAAAGCCCATTGAGAGAGATAATCTTTGGCATACTCAGCCGGCAGTCATACTGGCCAATTAAATAGATTCATTTTTGGCATCTAGTTACTCCGAGACCACAGACCAAAGAAGTACATTCTAATGAATAAATAAGGAGCTTAGGGAATTTTTAAAATGCCGTGAACATAAAAAGGTCAGATGGGCATGTGACTAAAAGGAAGTCATAGCACGAGACTTGCTACATTTATTTTAAACATGTACTCATTGAATTAAGGAATTTCATCCATTTATAAATATTTAGTTGGTCTTATACAGAAAGTAACTTATGGCTCTTGCACAAAGTACATATAGCAGAGGTGCTAAGGCATACTGCATAATTGGCAGTTTATGGTTGTGAACAAATCATTTCTCACTTCTGACTTCCAGCCTAGGACGCCAGAGATGCTTCAGATTAAAATGACAAATCTGCTAATAGGTCTCTAATTTCTAATGAGGCTGAGCAATGAATTTCAAATAAACTTGCTTTTCAGCTGATCTGCCAACTATATGGAAGTCTTTGCAGCACGAGAGCTGAGCTGAAGCTCAACGGGTGTGCAGTGCGTGAGTCTCTGCAAGCCTAGCTTTCCAAAGACCTGTCAAGAGAAGACGTAGACTGAGCCTAATCCGTTTGGTACTAAGGATAACAAAACCCCACTGGAGAAACACTGTTTGTAAGAAGGGATGTGTGAATGTAAAATTCCAAAATATCAGTAAGAACCGCCTACTTTATAGAACTTAACACAGCCTCTATGAAAGTTCACCTAGAAGACTCCCTCCTAACAATAGGTTACTTTATTTAAATAACAGGTTACTTCAGGGTAGCTTCACTGGCTACTGGATTTTCCTTTTTGGGAGGATAATACACTAAATTACTCCATAGAATACTACAGAGTTCATATATCTGGACATTAATGCTGTACTGATGTCTAGGTGGTTAAAGCAATGGATTAGGGAAGAAAGGCTATAGCATCACCTTGGGTGTTTTTGGTGCAGGTTAATTCTCAAAGTCTATTCATGCTGTTTCCATACAGATATTTCAAGTGTCAATGCCAGCCTACTGCAATCCAGATGAAAACTGAGCAGTCAAGCACTGTCTGGTTGGTATTAAAGGTACACTACATATATATTCATTTAAGTGTGTGAGTATTGATCCCAAATCCCAGCCAAAATAGTTGGCTCTTAATATCAATAAGACAGGTGTCTTCTCTCCTAGCTTATTTTATAAACTCCTAAAAAAAAAAGTTCAGTTTATAAACTGTTTGATCTCAGAATGAAGCTCAACCTTGCCCGCAGCTGTTACGAATCGTCTGGAAAGATAAAGAAAACTCTTATGTTGATGTGCTTGAAAGGAGTTTAAACATTTCTGAAATCAATAGTTCAGTGACAGAACAAGATCAAAAATAAAGCCAAGTATCACTGTCTGGCACAAGAAAACGTTCTGCACAGACATAACAAACCCAAAACGTATTGTCAGAGTCACTATTTATCAAAATTGATGATCTAGGCTGATTCACACCAGATTAGGTAACAAAATATCACTGACAGGGTAAATAATGGTGTATAACATTTCTAAAGTCTTGAGGCAGCAGATGGAAAACTTCATAACACAGGAGTCATTAATTATAAACTGACATGCCGCTAAATTGTAACTTTGAGCCCTAAAATATACCAAGCAGAAATTAGGGTTCATTAAATAAAGTGTCATTTATTTGGGGGTTGCCAAATGACTCAGCAGACAGGTTGAGCTCATTGTACTCTACGCTCCAAGAAACATGGGTTCAAGCCTGGGTCATGCCATTATCCTATTGGGACCAAGACTCTCCAAGCAGGCACCCAAGACTCTCTCTTGGGACATAGTGGCCTCTGTGGCCCCCCAGGTGCTTCCGGGGTCATAGTGGAGCAGGTGAGGGACACACATCTCCTCCAATCAGTGCTAAACCTCTCATGTAGGGCGGTGCTGCCTGTGACATGTTAACAGATGATTGGTTCAAGAGTGGGCGGGTCAGATGAGTCTGACTACACTTCCTACAAGCCCCCACCCCCCCCACCCCCCATCCCCATCCTGTTCACAGGTTGAGGGGATTGTCGCTGTGAGCCCGAGAAGTGTGAAAAACACAATTGGAGTGTTCAGTTCAGGTGGGTACATGACCAAAAATAAATTTGAATTCTAGATCTGAAAAAATCTAATCGGATTTCTGCTTGTGAACTGTAAGTTGCTGTTGTTGTCAGTACTCCATGTAAACAACCATGATATGATGTGGCTCCAGTTTGGACTGTGTCTTGATTTACAGGTATTAGACATAAGTACTACTGTGTTTGACCAGCAAAGATCACAGGAACAAAAACAACCACAAAAAATGAATTAGTAGAAATTGGAATCCCTTTTCCAATTCTAAGTAATATTATTTTGGCTTGATATTAGAACAGATACAATACACGCCATCTAAAACTATTTCAAGGATCAATTTCTTCAGGTTTCATCAGACAGTTAATTTTTAAACAGCACGATTTGCAAGGCGATTTTAATGTTTCATCTTCGATGAAATTCATCAAATGTTGACTGAAGCAAACCACACGCAGCTAGCTTTGCAGGAATTTTTCAGATGATTCTGATTATATTTATTCTCCCCTGCCCCAGTTCTTGTCTTTATGAACTTGGCAGACATCATTTGTTTGTGCAACGCTGAATACAAAACATCTGCATTGAAATGTTGAGTGAATGACATATGGAAATAAATTACATACTATATCATCTGTCTACTTCCAAAGCATCTGAATGAGGTACCCCCCTTCTAAAGCATGTTATGGAACAAATCAGAAAACAGCATTTCAGGTTCATTTCAGGGACTCATAAATACACCCAAATGAAGCACAATATAGGCACATACAGTATAGTGATGATGTGGCTTGATAGCAATTGGCTATATCTCTGAGTGTCTAAGACCAGCTGTGTTGTGCATCTGCAGTTATCTCTCTGCCATACAAGAGCACATGGAGATGATTTTGGAACTTGTGAAATGTGAAGATGAAGATGAATGGCATCACTGGAATATTTCTTCTGTCTGAGATCAAAGTAAAACATTGTGCACCACTGACATTCTGCAGTATCTTAAGACATTCCAGTAACTTTATTTGGCCAAACAATAGAGGCTTTTGTCTGCATCTTTCTACTGTCACCCTTTACCTCTGATTTACCTTTCTGGATCCATTCAGTGTACACCATACTGTCCAGAAAGCAGGTGTACGTCAAATGTAGGGTGAAATAACTGCTTACTCCTTAAAAATAAGATTAATTCTGATAGACCAGATCAAATCTTCCAGTCTCTCTCTTAAGGACACATAAACCTTGTGGAAAAGCCTTGTTTAACACGATTTGTCATTTGAAATACCTGTATGTCAGTTTATAGCCTTTCTGTAAAGTATGAAAGATTCAATACCCTTATTTCTGTTCTGTGAGGACCTTCAAATTCTACAATAAGTCCATAGCAGCTGCAAAGATATTTTAAATGAAACACTCCTGCTACTATAAAAGGACAAAGTAGTCCTTGGTTCTGCAGGCAGACTAGAATGTATGGCTGCTATAATTCCTCTCTAAATCTGCTTGACACAATCAGGAAAATGCCGGGACACAAACAGCTGTGAAACAGATATCTAACAGGAGGCAAGGTTGCAGGAGAAATTATTCAAAGTCAGTAAATAAATCACTCTGAACAATGCTTGCCAGAACCAGCATTACATGGATCCCTATTAGGTCTGAAGAACTCTGTGACTCACATCCAAAAGGGGGAAAAGGGGACAAAGAGGAAGAAGGAAAGGTGAGAGAAAGATAGGCGCAGCACGCTTTCTTTGTTAGTGGTAAACACTGTTGCAACCCCATGTCAGGTCTCCAGACCTCTGCAATCACCGCATTGCTAATTTCAGACCCACTGATGCTTGCCCAGAAGTAAAGAATAATGCAAAATACCTTGCAAGGGGACCTGGAAAAGCCACTGTCCACCTGAAAGTCATTATGGGTAATTTGACTGGATGCACCCTCCAACAGTGGCTGCCCAGCTGTGTTTTTCACCACTTCTGCACTTGCTGTCTTCCCTACCCCTGGATAAGCTCGCCACAAAATGGAGTTGATATTGTTCGGGAGGGATGACAACAACCAAGTTCATTCAGACTCAGCTGTCAGTAATTAGCAATCGTCCTCCTGCCATCCATTCCTCTCCCAGACACTATTAATACCTACGAGATTCCTATCTCTCTCTCTTGCATGTCTCTTGCATCCCACCTCCACCTCTGCTGCTACCCCTCGGTCACCCTGCTTGAGGGTCCTGGCCTCCTTGTCCTATGGCTGGGAGGTCAGCCCCCAGCCAAGCGGGTTAAACCAAAATTTCGCTCCATGATCCTTTCATGACTCTTTAATCTTGGGTGTTGTCATTCCTAGTGAATTTTTGTTTGCCTCACTGTAGGACACTTGAATCCAACCCAGTGTGAGCCGCGCAATTACAGCTAAACCATAACAAGTAATAGACCACTTACAGGCTTTCCAGCAACTCAGAAACACAAAAGCAACTCTACTACATAGTTTGCCAGCTCCAACCAGGTGAGAGAAACCCGCCTAAACTTCAAATTTTTCATTTTCTACTTGGCGTAAGCCATTTTGAATGCCTTTTTGTTCCGAGATGAGTGACCAGCCTCTGGAAGCAGCACTGCTGAAAATGATATACAGCCTAATAATGAGCCGAGCATGCTGGGTGCCAAGGGAGTGAGAATAGGCCATACAAAGATGAAGTGATAGCAACTAATTCTTTTTGCATTATTAATATTATGTCCCTGACTGTTTTATTGTACATAAGTTAGACTGTCTCTTAACCAAGTCTGCCAACTCAAAACTGCCAAATTCAAGAATCCTTCAATATCTCTGGTCAAATAAAAAGATAGACATTATCTTTACGCCTCACTTGGCCGGTCCAACCAAGTATGCAATGCCAAATAACTATTTTATTCTTTTGAAAATGTTATGCAATTGAATGTGGTTTCCTTTTCAAAGTAAAAACATTACTTTATATAGATACCTGTTGCAGTAAAGTATCTGTGTTTTTTTCTTAATGCAGTACATACTAATAAAAAACTGTGTACTGTGTGAGACTCTGGATTGGGGTCAGCTAAAACAAAGGTCGAGACATGGAATATAAGCTTAAAAAAGAACAAAAAGTATCCAAAGCAAAAACCACCAACTGACTTCCAATAAACAGAGTGCAACTTGTTCTTAGAACATTAACTATGCAAACAGTAAAATGTAAACCTGCAAAATTCCTCCAGTAGTAAGAAGGAACTAGTTAAGGGAAAGCATTTGAAACCACGCTACATGTCGACTATTATAAAAGTCCTGTTGATTTGTACTGTAACTATAACATCTTTGAGTCCCTAACAAAGGGAAATTGTAGGTATAAACAACTGACAGCAAAGAAATTTACAGTAGCTATTCTTTCCTTTTGGGTATAACTGTATTTTCTTTTCTGTTTGAAAAAACAGAGGGTATTCTGTATGGGAGAAAGTGTCTTAAAGATAGTCTTATACACCAAAGGTGTTTTCCTATACCGGAAAGTTAAAGACACCTGAAAATGTGAATAAAGATCAGTCTGACACCATAAATATGGTAGCTGGGCAAACTCTTTTTCTGTGACTGTATTCATCCACTGACAGAATATCAGATTAAACATTTTTTAACTGCAACAAATTAGTTACAGATACAATGAACAACAGATCTGTAATTCTCTGAAACTTTCCAAACTATTCTTTCTCAGCTTTTTGCCTTTATAGTACAGCCAAAAGAGATTTACATTTCAGAAAGAACGCATGGCAACTAACATCTATAATGGCTTGCTCTAACTTAATTTCTTCAGAAAGCATTTCCCTAAAAGCTCTGTTTACATTTGGGCTGTAAATACAGTATAGCATCCTTTCCTGTTACTTCTTATTGAGAAATTCAAGATTACCATAATGTTGATCATTATAATAGGACTTTGTCATTATAAACCAAAGTACATCTGCTATGTAACTCAGGATAGCTAACATACATAAACTGACATTTGCTTTATACATAATTCTATATACAACACATGTTCCTCTAGATCTTGTATGTGAATGTTTTCCTAAAATATAACTTTACTTTAATCTGTCTTTTCTTAACTGAGAAAAAACTGGAAGATGTGAACATTCTGTGAACACTATCATACTGGATGCTATACGTAAATCAATACATCTAAGAAAATGGATCTATATCTGGAAATGTACAGTATATACATGTATGCTTATTGGTACACTTTTTCCCATGTTATAATTTTGTAATTAACAATTATACATTACAGAAACAAGTCTGTATCTACTACATGCACAAAATAACAAGCAACATACTATATAAGTTCACTTTCAAAGGAGAATGTTTTTATTCCTAAAACCAAAAACATCTTATATTAATCAACAACATACTCTTCAAATTAGAAAGAAACTGAAGACAAAACCTGTTTTAAATTGTGCAAAAGTATGACATTTACACATTCATATTTAATTTGTATGAAAATAAATTCCAGTTTTAAATTACAGTGCAGAATGATCAGTATATAGTAAAGCAACAACAGTTCAGTTGGAAAGCAAGAGAACGTCAATGAGAACAACGTTAAATGTTTTTGCAAAGCAAACTGCAAAAAGAGCCTCTTTGATCCTGTTTGTGAATCTAGTGGGAACGAGGAACCCTCAGCAAAGATTAAACATTATTAACTGAAAGGGGGTGCATCAGCAAAGCAGCAGAATTTAGCTTCTGCGCGCGCTGCTCCTGAATCTCAGAATAACACTGCAATGAGGTTTCAGCGGCGACATGTGAAAGATTTTGAAACTGGCAATCACAAAATAAATCAGATAAATCAGAAGAGCACTGGCATGCTGTATAACACTGCAGGGTGAAGATGCTCTACCTTAAGACAAGTGTGCTGTCGAGAAGCTGTTACTGATTGCCGTGGGGTATAGAATTACAAATGTTCACATACCTCCTTGAAGTGAGGGTTGATGCAGAGCGAAGAGGAGGAATCCTTGAAGGAGTGATACAATCTTCCTGCTAGCCATCTCGCTTCAAAATGCCCGAGACCTCTCTCAATCTGCTGGTTTTATCCCCGGCAAGCTAATTACCACTTACCCGGTCTTGAAAAAAAAACCCACAGAAAAGATACTGGACACTACGTAATTAAGAAAGGGCAAAGACTCGTAGTTCAATGGATCATTTCACTTTTTTCCCCCTATGTCTGGTGTTGCTGTTTTTATTCTGGTCACTCCTGCCAAAAGCTCGGAGCTCACTGCCAAGAAGAGTGAAAGAGCCCCCCCACCCCCCCTCATTCCCACCCCCCTTCCACTCCCCCTCCCCATCCAAAAGGAACTTTGCCGTCTGCCAGATACTTGCATGGATTCTGAGAGGGCTTATTTTTTTTAAGTAAAA
This sequence comes from Lepisosteus oculatus, assembly GCF_040954835.1. Classification (NCBI taxonomy): domain Eukaryota; kingdom Metazoa; phylum Chordata; class Actinopteri; order Semionotiformes; family Lepisosteidae; genus Lepisosteus; species Lepisosteus oculatus. The sequence continues at coordinate 5,965,992 of NC_090721.1, read as the reverse complement.
GAAAAGGGAAACTAAACAAGCCAGATAAGGCAATTACATTTTTTTTCTTTTCCAGTCTGCCTTCCTATTTTAGCCAACAGAATTGCAGTATGTTTGAAACACAATGCATTACCCAGAATGTAGTCATGTGGACTTCAAGAGACTAAAGACTTGACAACCAGACTTTGACCAACCACCACCCTCCCTGGGAGGCTGTGCGCTTAATTTAATCTAAAATACAGACGTTTTCATGTTCACGCGCTCTCGGCAGATTACACGCTGAAGGCATAACCTTGGTTTGACATCAGCAAAAAACATCAGAGAAATAAAAGTCCTGGCATGGCAAATTACAGCAAAAAGAACCAACCCTGAAAAAAAGGTTCAGGCTAAAATTACAGCGTCGTTTTTCCATAAAGAACAGAAGCTTCATGAAGTGTTCAAAGTGACAGGAACACATCTTGCATCCTTCAAATCTTCCTGATCATTTTCTATCAAAGGCTCAGTGATTAAAAAAATGCCTTAGACTATTTAGCATATGAAAGCAAAGATACAGCTGCCAGATCTCAGGCTTGATGCAGGTCTTGCCACCTTTGGCTATACAGTATACTGTAGTTCAAAGTTCACTGTACCGTAGAGCAGAAGAGAACTGGAAACTCTGGAATTCTTGAGCTGTCATCTTCAGCAGTAAAAAGACATGGGCTGAACATTGCTGCCGAACTATAGTGACTCAAAGGCACATGGCAGTGGCACATTGCAGTGCAATGGGTGAATATTGTTTTTAGCTGGGGACAGGACTCAGAGTAATGCTTGATAACCATCAGTGTATCCCATGGTTTTCAGCTTCACCACAACGGCTTTGACAAATTCCCAGGGCTTTCAATCAGCTGCGAGCACGTTCCACAGATATTTTCACAGACGCCTGATGGATACTTCAGGGATTTCTGTGGGTTCCCACTAGCCCTCCAGAGAGCAGTCTCTGACATGATGAAAAAGACCCCAAGCTCAGCTGTTATTATTTTTAGCGACATTCTACTCATGTTTGGAATTAAAATTTAGCGCGAGGGACAGGGGAAAACGTTATAAAACAAAATGTTGTTTCAGAATTATTCATTATGATGATGAAGCACGGCCTTGCGATAAGACCTTAGCCAAACAGACATGCCACCTGTCATACAGGCAATTTGCAAGGGTCACAGCCCTTGTTCAGAATGAAAAATGCCCATTGGTGTTTGAAATGTGCACCTCTTGAATGGCCTCAATACAGTGTCATCAAGGTGACAATAATTTGCCACACTATTGTGGTCCCCTGAAGTGTTTTTTCTGTCTTCTTTTTACAATTGCCAATTATTAATCTTTTCATATATTCCATTTGGAATCACCAGTTGTTCATCATGTTCGCTTTGATGCTCGGACCCTGTACCAGTGCAGGGAAGGAGAGAAGAGCCGCCCTGGGGCTCCAGTCAGATGTGCAGGACTCTTTTTGATGGTGACAGTTGAAAGAAGGAGGAAACTGACATGTTCCAGATACTCCTATTGGAAGCCCTCTGTACTGGGATTGTTTTAGGGATGTGGATATACAGTATCATTAAAAGTCCATGTTAAGCTGTCTTCTTTACAGCTTTGACATACTTCATTAACTTTACACTGCTGCTTAGGTCCCATCCAAGGCACTCCTCGTTTCCTAAAGTTTCTTTGTCGCTGATATATGATTCCTTCAAAAATGAGTTAGAAATGACTTTATAATGTTGAGTTGGCTCGCTCCCATTTAATATTTTTTACCTTTGTAGGAATATCGGAGGATATATATAAGATGTACCATGTACTGTTCATACAGTAGATAGATATTTACCCAATGGGACCACAGTTTTGTGACACATGCCCCATTACAGAATCTTGCCCAAAGTATTCCAATTGATTTCAAGGATTTCAGAAATTCAGAAATCAGATGGATTTTTCACGCAAAATAAATAGAACATCGTAACACAACAAAAGAAATGGTGGAAATATATAAAATGCCTTTTTAGTACACAGACTGAAATGTGGGTAAAATAGAAACATGTTTGTAGACAATGTTCTAGGGCATGGACGATGACAGTCCCTTAAGTTGCACGACCCACATCCAGAAACAATATTGACTCCTTAAAAGAATAATAATTTGCCTGGCCTTCAGACAGTTTTCCTTGGAATTGCAGCTGACCTTTATATCCAAAAATACCCCATGCTCTTTCAGTATAGGAAAATTAATTATTAATGGTATTCTGTCTTGAAGTCTTATTCCAATCTATTTTGCTTTATTAAAAAGAAGAATAGGAAGAAGAATATTTCCTTACATAATATTTAATGCACCTCCATCATGCTTTAAAAAGTGGTTTTGTTACCAAATGACTGCTTTTAACAACTGGTTTGAAATCCTATCAACAGATGGTGAGCATATTATCTAATTGTTCTGTACAGTAGCAGCTAATTGATTACAGCTGTAATAAGAAAAATAGGAAGTGGTTGATGGTTTTTAAATACAGAACAAACTCACATGTACAGTAGCTGGGTGGCAATGCTAGAGGTCCTGACAAATAAAGCTGCTTATAGATGCCAAAACAATCAAACTATTATTGTTGATTTTAAAAGAGAAAAGTGCATATCTAAAACTTATTTACAGACACTGGACAACTTAAGCTGTTAATGTGTCCTTCAGTATGTGCTAGAAGTATCTTAAAATAAGTTGCCAGCTCCATTTCCTTCTTCTGAATGTTAATATTTGTAACTTTAATCACCAAAAGCATGAACTCTTATCTTGATGTTTTAGTATTGTGGTAACTTACCCGACAGAGGAAGCTGGAAACCAATTCTTAAGGACAGGGGTGTCAGGTCATTTTGAAGAAGGATGAAGATGGGACAAAGGGAGGGAAGCAGAAACAAGGACACAAAAAGAGGTAATTATATACATGGAGGTGCAAGTGGGTGAGATTAAGGTTGGACCTTCTCCCCAAATGAAATTTTAAACTCCATGAAATATGAAGACACCAGTGACCTATGGTACTGTAGATGTATGGAGAGGGTTGAAGAGAAAATTAGAAAGCAAGTGAAAAAAGACAGGCAATGACACAAGAAATTGGGAAATTGGAAAATGATAATCCAGAGAACACATCCAAGATGGGTCTTTTCCTTTGCTATGTTTTTACCATTGCTCACCCCGTTATTTGAGGTGACAAGTCAAGGGACCTGCTGGTAAAGAAGACTCGATGTCTTGTTTAGAAGCAGAAGGAACTTTCCAGGCAACAAAATGAGTGAGAAGCCATTTACATAAAACATTCTCCATATAATGAGGAAACACTTCAAAGCATTTTAAAAGTATTATACAAAGTCCACACACCACACAAAGCTCATATAGTCACACACCATCTCTAGAACAGAAAACAATCCCAGTAAGAATCCTTTCTGGCTTTTATCTCTTATTTTCAAATGAACACTTCGTATTCTATGAGAGGAATTCTTAAATCAATTTTCCATCCAGGATTTACAGTAAACACAAGACTTCAGATAATTCAAATATAATAAACACATATTTCCATAGGAAATATGGGAATCTCGCAAGAATAGGCTACAGTATTTGTACTTGGCAATAATGACAATGGTTTTGAGGTTAGCAAAAATTCTTTCCAACACCTAAACCATACTGTACCTGTATCATTATGTCCTGCTGCTCAACAGCTACGCTTCCTGTCTTACTGTCCTGGCCACAAATACTGTTAAAAACTCAGGCAGTATATAGGTGAGGCTGGGTTCAAGGGAGATCCAACCATTGGAAGAAAAACCTTATTCAACACTTATATCCTCATAATGCAAAAGGAAATAACAACTGAAAATCTTGCCTTCAGCCACAAATGAGAAATCTTTGATAAACACTTCTCAGCCTGGGCACACACTCTGAGTGCGTTCTTGTTTTATTGGAACATTTTTAATTGTAGAATCAGTTAAAACTACGACAGCAACATGATTATTGTATTTTTGTGCTTGGGCATGCTTGCTGTCTTTAAAAGATGTAAATGGCAACATTCAGTTCAATCATGATGTAGTATTTCAGATCAGAAAGATCTGTAGAGACTATTCTGTTAAATTCATTTTGGGAAAAAAAAGTATGAACAGATTTAGTCTAGCATGAGCAAAGAAGAAAGGTCACAAATTAATCCAGCAACAATGAAAACAGCAACCTAGTAAACTATTGGAACATCAACAAGGTTAAATGCTTATGGACTCTAAACATTAAACCTCCAGATCAAAGTCAGATTACACAATCCAGAACAGATAACATACAGGGTAATTGGTGTATGTGTAATTCAAAGAAATTGTTATCCCAAAAAAATCCAACGACTTGTCTTATGAACTTGTCAAACAAATTGAGTGGTTCAATGATATCACTTTCAGAGCAAAGGGATATTTATGGCTTAATTAAAAGTTCTATTAAATCTGAACAAGAAACATTTCAGATGTAGCTATTTGGCGTACCTTTGTTTAAAATGGCACAGCCATACTAATTCAGCATTCAGAATTGCATGAAATATTAGTTCTTTTATAAAACCTTTAAAAGTCATCTGAAACAAAATCACATAAATCTTATAATACTCAGCATACCTTAAAATTTCAAAATGTTGCTATGATGGTGCAAACAAAAAAGCATTTTGTAGCAGTTTCAAATTTCTTGGAGTACAATTACTGTATATAGCATATAGTAAAGTATACAGTATATATTTCCGGTGGGTAGCTGCGTCAGCATGTATAGACTGTAAAGGAACAAGTAATAGGTTTATTCCATGCTGAAAAGAAAAGAAAGAAAACACAACGTTTCGGCCGTGGAACCTTCTTCAGGTGTGAGTATACAGTATATACTGATAGAAAAAAGAAACGCAACATTTTCTGGAACGAGAATACTATAGTTATAGCTTACGTACTTTCACAAAAGCTTGTGCAGTGAGGCATTGCAACTTGCCAATCACACAAAAGCTTGTTGGGTGCACTTTTATCCAACGAGGTCAAGGTGTAACAATGCCTGATCAGCCCTCGAATGACCACACCAGAGCAGGACCGACACATCAGACTGGTCCATCTGAGAGATCGTTTCAGATCTGCCACCTGTACTGCTGCTGAAACTGCTGGCAGTCACAATGCCTGCATCAGTGACAGGACAGTGAGGCTCCCTGCCACTGGCCTTAGAGCAAGGTGACCTGTCAGAGGCCCTCTGCTCACACCTCCTAGACGTCACACCCGACTGGCTTGGGCCAGACAGAGGCTGCGATGGACTCGTCAGCAGCGGCATCAGGTCCTCTTCACAGATGAGTCACTCTTCAGTCTGTTCCACGCAGAAGGGAGGGCCAGAGTGCGAAGGAGGAGGTTTTCTCCATCAGTATATACAGTATCATAGATGAAATGATTAGGACATTTAATCAGGAGAACTATTGTAATACAATGTGTTGATGTAAAGGGAAAGTCACAGACAATTAATTATTAGTTCGAAGACCAATCTTGTTTTCAGCTGAGTTTCATTTGCTTTGTACGGAAGCGCATTGCTGCCAGCAAGGGAAAAAAAAATAATCGCCTTTTAAAATGATCTCATAATTACGACCCTAGTAATTCTCACGTACATAATGTGATCACGCGATAACGGAAGCTTATTAGCGCCACAGAGAAAAAAAAATTCTAGTTTATACGAGAAAAGTATGTAATTTATACGAGATAGTTTCTCGTTTATACAAGAAAATTATTGCGTTTAAACATAATAGTTAATTTATGAACAATGTTGCGTACTATTTTATTTTATTGTTGCGTACTGTATATTGCATTGTACTGTATATGCAATAATATTGTCCCGTGCAAAGTTGCGTTGACTTTAACAACAGCAGAATATCGTCACACTCCTCTTTTTTGGAGAAAAAAAAATCGAAAGCAGCACGTGTTCTATCTTTTGTATGAAGTACAACACCATGTCAGTAAGCATTCTCAGGTTAAATGCATATTGTTTTCGCCGTTTCTCTGACAAGTAGAAATAACATGGCTTTCCAAATGTATACTTTTCTCACAATTATGAGATAAGGGGGCATTCGTTTTTCCTTGGAGCCAGCAATATGCTTCTGTAGCTTTTAGCCCATTTTCAGGAAGTTTTTGTTATGATAATCTGCAGATACTGACTTCATTTTGAGTCAGTGAAACAACAGCAAGAGGTAAGGTGAAGGACTCCCCTGGAAGTTCACAGTAATCAGTCAAAATCTATTTCATTCACAATTGTCCCTTGATCCAAGGTAAGATTCTGTGTGATTACAAGACATTAGACCTTCACTTTCTTAAAAAATGAAATGATTCAATATAAATAAGTAGTCCACTGATCAAAGGAAAACTGTTTTAAGTTATCTTCAAGGTACTATTCAAGAAGGCTGACTTTTACAGTTTCTTCTAGAAGATGTATACAGTACCTTCTTAATCATTAACAATAAAACTAAAAACACTCCCTCTTTTTTGGTCTTCTGTTGTCAAATGCAAGCAATCTCCTTCAGAGCTCACTGTGGATCTCTGCAATCGAGTTAGTCAGGGTAGTGTCTTTTAGGAAACTGAGACTTGATCATGTCTTAAATAGGTCATGAGATGTTTGCATGTTACATTACGCAGATGGTATTCCTTTAGTGTGGAATGTCAACGCACTACAGAGCCCTACTGTTATTATTGAAAGGACTCCGGCTGGTTAAACATCAGAACATGCTGCAAACAATGAGAGAATTAACCAGATGTGATTCTTTGAGAATGACATTACTGCACTACAGACCCAACACCTTGCAAGTACAAAGGACCTGATCTCATTCCAGACCGAAACAATCCTGACAAGGATGATTAGCATCTATGGGCACGTTGTATGACTGATGAAAGTAAACCTGTGGCTCTGTGTGGTGAAAATTCTATGAAGTACTCCATCAAGATGAACAAAATAAGAGAAACATATCTCTCTTGGATTTTGCAGAGCATTCTGTCTGGAAAGTTTCTGTTTGAAATGTCAAAAATTCAAGGCAAACAATTATTTTAGAGATTGATACACTTCGTTTTAACACAATAATACAGATTAGTCTACAGTTTTAGATATGTTACACATAGAGCACTGCCATATTTATTATGCACATTTATGTATTCTATAGGTGGAAAGACATCATCAACTTATCATATCAGTTGGGAAATTCACCCTAAACTATTCATTTCATAATACTGCTCATAAGATGCTTGTTTCAGAAATATATGTTTATCTTTACATAAGTGAAAAGCACAAGAGGAAATATGATATACAGTATGATGAATCACATATAGAATGTGAAAGTACCTTCATCTCTCCGTTCTTAAAAAAGATATCTGTATCCATTGTCACCAGTTAAAGCTAACTGAAACTCTTCATAAGATCTACTCTATGTACATTTTTAAATGTTTAAAATAAGTAATAGATATAATGTTATTGTATAGCTCAGCATATTTATTAGACATATTAGCTATAATATTAGTTAATATTAGCTATATTTCTAAGTTCTATCACTAAGAGCTGGAAAGCCTGGCTTTGTCTGAGGAGACAAGTAGGCAAGTTTTGTTTATAGGAATGTGTATAGAATCAGCCAGCAGCTTAAAGCAAATAACTCCTCTGTATTATTAGCAGTCTGTTGAAACAGGTTTCCAGCCATTTGAGGTCAATTCAATTTATTAAGATGAAGTGAAATGCATGAAAAACACTAGAAAGAACCCAAGCACAGGAATGGCAGAATCTGGTTTCAGTTTAGCTCAACTGATACACGGCAAGATGAACAGACTCTGTTTGTTTGTTCTCCAGACAATGTTCTCCACTTTAAGAGGCTGCAGACTGTGTCTGGTCAAATGTTTTCCAGAAAGAACTTTAATGCAACAAGCCAGTTTTCATCGCTTGTTACCAGGCCCAGATTCGGCCCAGACGAGTTGGCACTTAGGGCCAGTTGAAAACAGCTTTTTCAAACAGGGTGCTTTCCACTACCTGTAATCCCATAATTGGGCTGAAAAAATCTATTTTTTATATGGCACTTTGTAGACCAGGCTGCAGCCCCTGTGCGTCAGTGATGAAACTGCATAGTTATGCACTGAAATCAGCAAGAAATTATATCACATTAAAGCAAAGTATATTTTTTCATGTTCACATGAGCTGATAAAAACAAAGGTAATAACCATTGTCACAGTGGAAGAGTACTCTAAAAAAGGGAACTAAAAACACCAGTTTTGCTTAATTCATTCTCCGCACTGAGACAGATCATTCATTTTTCATTGGCACTATCAATACTACAAGGTCCCCATGCATTTTTCCCAGCTTTACTGCATAAAAGTTAACCACAGCAAAGGCTGGGCAAAGCTGCAGTTACTGTATGTGCAGATGTTTTTCAACATGGGCCAATAGAACATTCTTACTGTCCAGCTGTCATGGCAGGTCATTACAAGAGACCTCAAAACAGAACTTTACCAAAAATTCAGAAATGCAAGGCTGCTTGGAAGAATTTCCCCCCTACGTACAGTAGAGTATATGCATATGCTAAAAGACATAGTCCATATCAGCACCACAACAGCACATCAGACCAGAGTGCATCTTCTGCAGTGTTATGCAGACTACAGAGCATGTGAATGGAGCATGTACAGAAAAACGGTTAATGCAAAAGTGCTTTCACAGCAGGCATAACAACAAGGCCTGCACTGGAGAATTGAACCTATAAGCTATCAGTTGTGTATCCAAATGGCTTACCCACTATGGTATTCCATCCCTTTACTTATATGTTCATATACATTATACTGTACTTGCTCACACCACAATAGCATTGCTATTGGTGTGTCTTTGAATTAAAATTTAATTTCATATCATATAAAATCATTGTTAAATGTTATGAGCACTATTATTTAGAATCCATGACTACACTGCATCTTGCAAGGAAGGGGCCTAGGCAGCTTTAAGTTTGTACATTGTCCAAGGGTGCTATAATGTAATGTAGCAATATCAGAAAGGTCACAAAGGAGAGGTTGCCTCCCAAAGTCACTGATCTAAGGATCTCACCCAACCATATCTTCATAGAAGCCAGAGTACTGGCTTTAACAATATAGCTGGGTATCTTGTTCAAAGTTCCTACAGCGCTTATTATGATGTGATCATAGAAGCCATTACACTGTAATCACGCACCATTAAATATATATGCACACAAATCATGCACTCATTTTATGTATTTTCTCATTACTTACAGTACACTCTAAATTTCCATTTGTAGATTTGGAAAATTAGCCACTGTAGATATTTTCCTATGTACTGTATCTGTACAATGCACTGCAGTATATTTCTGGGATGTACACTGAGCCTTGCTTCAGATCCCTGCCTTGAAAATATTTAATGTTACATCTCAAAGGATGAGGCACAGGGCAAAGTTCAGCTTTTCCCACTGTTAAGTTGTTACGAACATGCTGCTCTTCTGCAAACTTAAAAACACAATCAATCAAGCACATATTCTGACACTACAGCCACCCCCTACCGTCACCCAAACTGCCTTTTCCCATTTACACAGACTGCATTCCTCATACCCCCCTTGCCCAGACCCTGCTCCCATCTCTCTGCTGTGCAGTTCCAATTTAAAAAAAAAAATCACTTCACTTTTGTTTCTTGAGCTGAAATCCACTCCAAAAATACTTGGCACATCCAGGCGATGACATCAGGATCATAATAATAATAATAATATCAGAATGTTTGAGGAATGCAGAGCAAAAACACATTTGCTGTGACTTACAAGAGATGCAAGCTTCTCAGGGACTCCATAAAGACTCCAAGTCAAACTGGTACTGGGGGGGTTTCTCCAGTGGGCTTTCAGGAATGACAATCCTGAAACACAATGTGCATGTGAAGAGTTTTAGAAAGGTACAGCAAGTCATTAAAGATCAATGCATAGAACTCTTTGGCACTCCAGAAACATTGGAAAGTGGACATTTGCATGCAGAGGGCAAACAAAGGTCTTTAAGTCAAGTTCACTTAAACCAGACAATGGTTCTCTGGGGTGAGATCCACTAAGAGGGAGAAGACAGCAGTTGACAATGTACAAGGTGGCCTTTGGTGACTCTGCAGAGTCATAGCTGGGAAACGGTACAGTGTGTAGAGGTGAAAATTGAGCAACATGATTGTTAGCATATGAGAGAGCTGAAGAGCCAACAAAAGGAAATTAATCCCTTTATAGATGACAGGGGCCTTATTTCTGTTCTGCATTTTCACCATGTCATCTTCCACTCCCAGGCCAGGAAAAATGTTAGTATTAGTCTTCCTTAACATGAACATCATCTCCGATCTTTGATAAATGAAATGTTTGTGCTGTGCCCATCACTGTAAAACCTACAAATGATTTAGTGCAGGCTCTGAGTTACTGTCAATCTATTAAAACTATGAAAACATAGCATGCTGTAAAAAACAACTGAGGAGGACATATTGTACTGTATGCATTTGAAAGACTCCTAATTGCCTACTGGAAATCTTTGCTTACTAGTCTACTTTGTGCTCAGTTTCTAAAATGCAGCCAGTTTGGACTTCAACAGCACACATGTTTACCAAGTCCATAGTGAGAAGGACCATACCCCAGTCCCTGCCAGTCACCTGATCACGAGAACATAACTTCAGATTCTACAGGACCAAACAATCACAATAGTGTTAGCTTGTTTACTGAGGAATACCACTGGCCTGTAGACATGGAAATACATTCACCTCTCAAGTAAAAAAAAATGTTCTCAAGACTTCATTCCTGTGTCCTGAAAGACATCTTTACTTTTATTGTTGCTAACAACCTATAATACTATTTGAATTATGATTACCTATACGGCTTAAGTGGTATTTTGGTCACACCTTGTCCTTTTTGTGTGGTTATATATATACAGTGGAATAGATGTAGTACAGTATGTATTATTAATTCTAAAAATATCTAGAACCACAATACAGGCCCATACCAAACTTAAACTTAACAAGACCCCAAATCCTAAAACTTTCAAGTGAAGATCAAACTTGATATCAGAATTTTTTATTTTATGCTTTTAAAACACTGCAACAGAAAATCAGTTTTCTTAATCCTAACCTTAGCATCTCCATTTTGTATCATGAACAAACTACATTTAATAGGAATGGCGTTATATTAAAGTTTGAGTGGTTCAGGAATCACAATGGTGGAATTTGGGGCAATATTGTAAGCTTGTGCAGTTCAGGGCTCTGAAATTCGACATCTTAACATCATCTGACATCTTCACTAATATGGCTGGGTAACTTATTCCAGACTCTCATAAAACTTTATGTAAAAAGTATCTTGTTTAGTACTGAGCTCACATGGTCAGTATGGTGGTGTAGAATTTTTACCTCTGCCTCACGGCTCCAGTATCTCTGCATCATATTCTTATGGGTTGTTCTCCAGGTACTAATGAAAACTTCCACCTCCAAAATTAATGGAGATAGAGTTTCTATGATGTGGAGTCCACCTTACTGCAGAGTTTATGGAGTGTGGCAATTCATTCCTGTTCTAGTTCAGATTTCTTATTAACCTTAGTTGCTTTCTATATGAGCGCAAGTGTAACGGAGATAGTGTAGTTCATAACAATCCTTAGTATTAAAAAAGGCAGGGCATAGACGCCAATGCGTGTGAAATACTGTACATTTGTAAATTCTCCTTCTACATACTGTACTGGATTACTGTATTAATCAGTTTCAGGAGCAACAGTACAGTTGAACATTAAATTCAATTTCAATTCAACAACAAAGCATTCCTCAACAGAAAGTCCTGTTTTCTTTTTTCTACAAGGCTATGACTGGTCTTCCGTGCTTAAGAGTCCATTAAGGACATCAGCATGAACCTCTTGGGCTGTTTAAGGGCTATAACTTCCTGGACATTGTTAGTACTTCCTTACATTGGACATTACTATACAACTGGTTCCAACCCTGAATAGATTATCTGTGCAATAAATAAAGCTGTCACCTTAAGTATACATTTCAGTTTACCTAATGTCTGCTGTCTGCATGAGGTCCCATATCATGCACAGTGCAAGTCTGCACAGCTTCCGAATTTAATTATCACAGAGGGAAAATAGAGACTTGTAACCCAAAGATCCAGATAAGCTGGCACATTCTCACACTTTGGAACGCCAAGTAAGGGAGGAACACCTCTTCCAGGAGTCTGCTCTTGCCAACAGAACGTATGAGTAACAACTGAAAGCAATAGTCCCACTCATCTCGGGGACCAATTAACTTCCTAATCAATCACGCTGCAGTCACTCCTTTTGTGGCCTGAACTTGTGTCCTCGCAGTCTCGAGACGTTCTCACTAATGTCCTTGAGCTGGGTGGCCAAACCTGCGGGACTTTTCTGTAAGAGCTTATGGCTTTGAGAAGGAATTTCTTGGCTCCCAGTAGTAAAATGGGTTTATTCTCAAACTTTAGCGTGTTTCCTTTTCTCTTTCCTTATCATCGATAAAGGAAAGGGCTGGGAATGCAATAATAGCTTTTAAGCCATTTACTGCTGAATTTGTCAAAAGGCTGAGAATGATTTTCCTGACATGTGACCTATGATACTGAGCAGGGAGCTTTGTCATTTCAATTATTACACAGCAGCTGCCGGAGCCGAATTCTTTTATCTTGGAACTTTTATCTAAGAATAATTTCTTGAATGCTTTTAGTCCTCTTTTGCCAAATTCTTACAGTGTTGAGCACCGTGAACAGCAAAAAAAAATGATCTAACTGTAAAGGGTAGCTGTAGGGCACATTTTTGTACCTTTTTTACTTCTTTTTGTACCTTTACCTTTTTTATCTTTTGTACATTTGTACTTTAAGTGAGTTAAGTTACCCCCGAGCTGCCTGTCCACCCAGCTGTACAAGTGGGGGACTTGCGTTTCTGATAATGCTACATTATCACACATGGACCAGTGTCCCATCCAGGGGGGCAGTGGCAACCTTTTAGTCTAGTTCAGTTAACGCTGCACAAACCAGGAAGAGCTCTGGACAAATAAGACGCTATGGTATGGACTTTATATTTTCCCATAAAATAAATTGGGGGTATTTAAGGGGAACTACAAAGCTATTTTTATATTTCGGTGTTGGAAGGAATCGACATTGATGAGTGCATTTCAAACCACAATGAAAGTAAAACGCACACAGAAATGCTTAAACAGTCCAATTAACATCACAAAATAGACAAGGTTTCCAGGTCTGCGCAGCTCCATGTTACCATGCGAGGCAGAACGAGGCAGTAAAACTTCCAGTGAGGTGAAGCGGCCCTGTTACATTGTAAACGAGCAGCCTTGTAAATACATCCCTTTCAATCCTCTAGAAATATTGCTCTCAACCTTTAGACCGTTTTGCCTACAAATACTACTTACTTGTTAGCTCTGCATGCGGATCACGTTGAAACATTTCTGCAGTAAAATGTCGGCTGTACAGCCTGTACTGTACGTAGTATTACATTAGGCATTACAGCAACAAGTGAGCAGGAAGGGATGCTTCATGTCAAAATTCATGGGAACACTTGCTCTCACCCATGGCAACCTGGCGACCATACAGTACTTTCACAAAGTTCACAATTTTGTGCTTAATTCACAATTTTTAAACTTCAATTAAATTATTTTGTTACCGAGATTTAATAACTGGTCTGAGAAATTGGGACTGCAGCTTCTTTACGCTCTGTTAACACAGCCATATGTTGCCAGTGGTTAGGTAATTAAAAATTAGCTTTGAAATAAATATATATTCATAAAATATTAAACATAAGAAAATTACAGCTCTGACAGACATAATTTTTTAACCAGACTGGCATAAGAATGATCTAAAAAATCTCAGCCCAGTCAAGACAGTGTTATAGTTGGCTTTAGAACAGAAATATTATCTTTGAAATTTAAACAATGGAGCCATAAACTCAGTTGATATAGGAATATGTGTGGGAACGGCTTGATTAAAACTAATTCCTAAACATCATTGACCAAATTCACGAGAGACACTGATTTTATTTTGAATTCTGGAATAAATGAGCAACTCCTAGAGAAAAATGCAAACCTTTGATATTCGTGATAATGACCCTCAAGGTTTCCAACTATATGCTTAAAATACACAAGAATTTTACAAGAAAATAATCTAAAAAATCAGATTCTTACCTTAACAGATGTTGCTCTGTTAAGACAGTATTGTGAACTCATCTTCAGTGCAGCACAGGTCAGAGATATGTCACATGGTCTTTTGAGATTAACAGTGCAAAATGTACAATAACTTATATTGGCAAAAAATTCTGTACAGCACAATTTCACTTCTATCTAAACAATTTATTGAGTTCAACAGATTTGCATATTCATATGCAGCTGCGAAAATGAACTAACGCAGTGCTGGGAGACTTTAAAGACTGTATTTTGGGGCTTCCATTTTGCTCCATTTTATAATTCTTAAAATTAATGTATATTTGAAGTACATAAGATATGAAAACATGATTCCTTTGAAATAGTTCTTAAAAGTGCATAACAAATATACCATATAGGAGGGGTCTCCCACCCTAGTTCTGGAGAGTCTCCATTCAGTTAATTTTGGAGTTAATGGGATTTACTTTTAACTTGGGTGCAGTTAATTCAGTTAATGGGAACACTTATGAGTTAATGTTCAACTGTGCAAATGATCTATTAGTGTTAGTGGAATTCACACCTACAGTACCTGACTGGTTTTAATGTAAGGGATTCCTAAGTGACAGAGCTCAAGTGCATATTTATTAACAGCTGCATGCATATTAAAACGTACATGCGCATGCACAAAATGTATTGGTGATGGGATAAATCATATTGATATTGGGATAATGCTTATTAAATTGACATTGTTTTCTGTTTTCAACTGAATACAAACTTGTGATTCTCCCAGTCCTGCTGCGGGTGTCCAGATGCCCAGGAAAATGAAACTAGAATCTACTAAAGACACCTGCTTGCCTTTGGGTGTTCAGCAGCAAACATACAATGTTCTATTAATACAGTCCTTTTTTGTTGTAGCTCAGATCGTTAAACCACATCTTTCTACAGACTACAAAAAGAGCATGTTTCCTGGATAATATTAACATGTACCTATTTTGTGGAACTACTGAAATAACAATGAAAAATGAATCTAGTGTAGTTTCACTAAAATAATAATTTAGTAATGGTAATTAGCAGTTTGCAAGTGCTTGATACTGAAGGATAATTTACATTAGCGAAAAAATAATAAAAACAGCTACGTGATCTTTAAAGTTGTTCCAGACATGAATGTTTAATGCACTTGACCACAAAATGTTTCTCTTTCTAATCCCCCTGTGTAGCAAACACCAAATACACAGATTGTTCTTTTACTGCACATTTGTTTCCAACAAGGGAACAAATGCTCTGTATGAGTCATTGTAAGGGGTCATCCCAAGTTCCTCCTTGTATTATCACAAGAAAATGATTAACAGTGAAAAATGTTAATCTCCTTCAGACAAGTCAGGTCTCTCTACTCTTTGACTGTTATCACTGTTACTTTAATGGCACATGAGCACCTGGAGAACAGAAAAACAGAAGTTTTTTTAAGCCAGCCATTGTCTTGTAAACAGATAATGCAACAGACTAGGCAGCGCTACACACCATATAGACCATGACAAATACTTACGACAACATAGACTTTAAAGGTGAAAAGTGCCAACAATATACCCTATGGTAACGACTGTCTTTTCTAGGTAGACTTTAGTTTTGTATGGACAGTTAGGTTCATGCAACTTAAGCAAACTATAACACATGCACCTTACTTTTCAAATTCCTGTGCCATATCTATTTTTGAAATGACTTGATGGAACAGGGCAATCAATGATGTCTGAAAAGAGAGGAAATGCACCCGTGATGTTTGTTCCTTTTCTTCTGCTGGTGCTAACAAGTTGCCAGACAGTAATTGAGGTGGGTGTTTTGACAGCACTGTCACAAGGCAAATGCAACATTTAATAAATGGGAAGTGGGAAGGGAAGCAAGCTGCTACTTGTAATACTGATGTTGGAAAGCATAACTCCTTAGAGCTTGGGTCTCATCTGGTGACATTAATGGAAGGCCTACTGTAAATCTCTTTCTCTGAAGCCTCAGAACTAGTGAAGTAATTAGCAGATTAACAGTGTATACACAAGTTGGGAACACTGGATTCTTAGAGGAGAAGGCACATCATATACTGTGTATTAAACATTCTAGAGAAATCTTTACCCAGCTCCAAATCCTGTTTATCCAGCTGTACAGCTTTCTTTTATAATTATTTATTAATTGAAGAGACATACACTATGGACCATATTTACAACTGTATTACTTCATAGTTTTTTAACCATCAGGCATTTCCTCATGTACAGTACCTTCCTACACACCTAGTAACAATTACAATAACGTTTTTTTCCAGATTTTTTTTTCTTTTTTTTTTCTGTACATGCAGCACCAGAAAAGTGTTTTTCTTTGTTTAGATGTTTCCTGAGGCATGTCAGACGGGCATTTTCTCTGAATCTCAAACTCAAACATAACAAAGGACTCAAAAGGCAAGGGTTCGCAAATTTATTGGCAGAGGGTGGGGCAGACAGTTTACAGTACTAATGAAAATAAGGATTGACCTTATGTTTAATTATAATCACTTAGCTCAGACACTTGTAAATGTGATTTTCTTTTACGTTTGCTTCCAAAAATCACTGAAGTGATGACCTGATGAAAAGAATATTTGTTTAAAATTCCAGTAAGTAATGCAATGACTAACTCCACTCCTCACTGTGACTGGATTTCCTGGTTGTGAGCTGTGGGGCTTGTGTTGACTGATGGAAAATTTCATTTTGATGGGAACAATTCTGACAACAATTTCAGCATTGTATCCCTCAGAACAAACAACATGTTCTTTAAAACCCCTGGCACCCACTTTACATTGAGGGAAAGTAAATTAGGAATGAAGTATGCAAATAGGGTTTACAAACTGACAAGACGGTGACATGTTTTTCCTGCATTTGACTACAGCAGGGGTCTTTGTCTAGTTTTTACATAAATCGCGGAGAAAAATGTGGCTGCATGCATGTTTTTCCATTCTTGTATCTGTAGTGAAAAGGGATTTTAATAACGTTTGGCAGCACATGCATTAAAATGTAGGTTCTTTTTAATGTACGGTATATGAATAAATACCTTAGTAGATGGTAACACAATGGAAAAGAAACTTCATGTGGAAAAGTTTGTAAATGTTTTCAGACCTGTTGTATTACATTCTTTATTTCTTCATTGGGTAGGTTAGGACAGATAGCTCCCATTTACGACCTTATATTATCTTCCTTGTGCTCAGGATTGACACAAACATTCTGCTCGATTTTAACTGCAACCGTATTAGTTAATATGTGCTTTGCATGTCACTCTCAAATTCTCATACTGCTAAGAATAAGCAGTTGTAAAATAATGACAGCTTACCAATGACACAACAAAGGGAAAAATATGGACATATTGGGACAAATTCAGATTGCTCATTTGCAATTCACACTAAAAAAGGAAATTATCTTCATACAGTCAGAGTGATTTTTTTTTACTTTGTCTCTCAGTAGTGGATGGAAATGAGATCACTATCATTGTCACTTCTGAAGACAAACATGCTGTGCAAAACACAAAAAGACAGGCTAAAGAGAAGCACATGCTCACATACCTTAGTACAGCAATTTGCTATTCAAAGCTCTGTGTTTCATTTTTGACAGAAACCAATAATATTTTTTAAAAGTTTAATTTGGAAAGGATAC
Organism: Lepisosteus oculatus; assembly: GCF_040954835.1. Taxonomy (NCBI): domain Eukaryota; kingdom Metazoa; phylum Chordata; class Actinopteri; order Semionotiformes; family Lepisosteidae; genus Lepisosteus; species Lepisosteus oculatus. The sequence continues at coordinate 5,948,226 of NC_090721.1, read as the reverse complement.
CAGTGTGGCCGTAGGGTTACAGATTAAATACAATGTCAGTTGTGCCAATTTCAAAAACTGGGCAAAAAAGACAAAATATCTATTCATATAAAGATTATGTGGAGGGAATATGAAATGCTTAACAGAATTGACTTTGACCATTATATATAATACAGTTCCCTGAGATCATGAAATATTATACTTTACAACAACTTATTTCAGAAGCATACCAATGTTTTGCGAGGCTGTTCATATTTTTTATGTTTGGTTACATATAGCAAGAAGAGTAAAAAACCCAAAGGTTGAAATAATAAGCAGTGATAGCTCAGCCTTTCTAACTTTCTAAGCTGGGTTGCAGCAGGAGAGTCCAATGAAAGAGTTTTCAGTGACAGTATATTTTAAAATGTCTGAGAAATGTTATCCTAAAATATGTATATTTTATTTTAGAGAGGAAACTAAGAAATCATATACAGTATATAGACAAAAACTTACTGGTACATAGTTACAGCCCTAGGTAATTTGTAGATTTAATTGGCAATATGCTGTTAATCAAAGTACCATTCAGGCTGAAACATTAATTTCCTTTCAAATTGCTTTCTTTCTTTATTAGGCTGGAATGCACATAATCAGCAAAAATGGAAAATCGTGTAATAGAAAATGGTAATAAAGTACATTTAGAACCACTACTTAATGAGATCTTAAGATCTTTTATCAGGCCAGTTTTAACTGTAGTGTCCTGTTAGCAATCTAAGGCAGGCCAGTAAGATCTCTTTGGGGAATCCTACTCAAAAAGAAAAAGTAATATGTTGATCCCAGTTTAAAAGATCTGTGGTGAAATGTACTGCATGAAACATATGCCCTATGTAATAGGGGGTAAAAATCACCACCTCAATAAAAGCACAATTCTAATTTCTAATAGAAGCAACATCTTAGACTGGCAGTTGTAAAGACAGTACACATAATCTAGAGAACAAAGGCAAGACTGATTGGACACAGTAAGTGAAATGACATAAAAGAATAATGGACCAACAATGATCCCTTCCTATCCACTTTCGCCAAAGTATCACAAACCACATTAGATTCACCACAGCAACTGTAAGACTTATCAGTTTGCTGTGACAACCCGATTAGGAGGGGTTGCTGAATTCGACAGGAAGCCAGTGCAAGGACTCCAGGAGAGGTTGTGATCACTTGCACTAGACCTGGTCAGGATTCTGGCTGCCAAATTTTGGTCATACTGCAGTTTGTTCAATGTAAATTTAGATACCCCAGTGAGTAGAGCATTACAGTAGTCAATTCGGGAAAACACAAATGTGTTGATCAGCTTTTCAGCCACAGTTAGTGATAAAATAGGGCGTAGTCTAGCGATATTTCTGAGGTGAAAATAAGAGATGACTTTTACTGATACTATACATAGTACAGATAGTATGACATCTGATACATTAAACCTTTGTGAGTCCACTTTTAGGTGAATACAGGGGCAAAATTAATTAACAGAAGAAGGCCACGAGCCAAAATGTCACACTTTACTTTTCAGTGTTGAACTAACCTCTACTTCTTATATTACTTCTTCCAAAACGTATTTACCCCTTACAAGCATGACATTCATATATATTGTCTTCAAGGATTCATGATGTAGTTTTTCTAAATAACTATAATGCATAAGTGACAAATCCAATAGACAGCAGTATGGCATTTCAGATTAAAATTCTCTCTGATCAAAACATCCCTGTACATTTTGCATAAGAAATTGTGGTCCCAAAGGAACTTTGGTTTTGTATAAGCCTGGAGCTATTGCCAACAATTTTACTCAGAGACAAAATAGATATTCTGCTGAGACTGCAGTCTGGAGAGAGATGAGTGCTGAACGAGAACGAGAAAGAATGAAACAACTATACAGTACTCTGCCCGTTTCACCAAAAGAGAACATCCAAAAGCATTTTAAAAGAAATAGCAATCCTTTTGAACTTAGGATCCGATACATTTCATAAAGATTCAGCATTTGAGAATCGAAAGTTTTTGTTTTTGTATAAAAGAAATCCTTGATTTTATTTTAAAAATGTAAAGGAAAATCAAAGCGTTTGTGGAAATGGTTTGATACAGCTCTACAGCTTAACTGAAGGGAGTGAAGAAAGCACATTGAGTCTGGCATCACAGCAAAGGGGTGACAAAAATGATAGCCCCTTGGAGACGGTTCATGACCTTGACAAGTCATGTCATGATCTTAAAGCAGCTGTAATAATGATGAGTGCATTCGGCAGTCATAGATCTTTGTGTATTTTGGGTGTGGGGTGACAACCTGTAATTCAAAAAGAAAATGAACTCAAGACTTTCAAGGAAAACAAATGACACCTTGATTTAATCTTCACGCACGCAAGACTTGAACAGTTTTTATTAGGAATCCAGAACATACTTCAATGCCATAAATTGTTCGACTCTTATGTTTGCAAAAAAACTTTAAAAACAAAGTGTTAGGACGTTGTCCAAGAAGAAGCCAGTTGCTGTATGCTTATTTTCTGGAGTGGAGGAAGGAAAATAGGTACCATTTACAGCTGATGTTTCAAAACCCAGTACGTATGTGACATAGTTCCTGATTTTTTAGACCATCTCACCCCTTAATTGCACTTATAAACTGGACACTATTTTTAGCTGTCAACAGGAAGCAAACTGGGCCACTCAGTCCTTTTTTCTCCTCTTCTTTAGTGCACAAGGGAAAAACAGTACCCTATTGTCAACAAAGTTTTGAAGCCCTTCTCCATTTTCAAGCTTTTTTTGCGGCAAAAGAGAGGTGATTTTAAAATTATAGCATACCTGTGTCTTACTGTTATTCAACGATAATATCCAGGGTTGCTTGATTGAGGGTGAGTTAGTCTTCACCCTCCTTTCTCCTGTCACCTGCTACTCTGCCACCTGCCACAATAAATAATTATTTAAGTAACATTTACATACATACTGTAAGCAATGTTACATACAAGTATCACTTACAGCAGGAGTCTATGTGTTGTGGTTAGAGTTGGAGTAAGAGTTTGAGATTTTAGGTCTGAGCTGGAGTCCTTTAATTATTCTCTGTAACTTGCATTTTTTGATTGATGGCTACAAAGGATTACAAGTAGGTTCACAACACCATAGTAGACCCTGTGTTCAGTTTGGATATATTATTGCAAACAAAGAGAGTGCTTGACTTGTAGTCTTTATAATTCCAGATAATTCTGAAGTTCATTAACAGGGTTGCACACAAAGTAAAAGATGAACACCAAGACTCAAAGAATTATGAAGGGCTGAGTGATTGACTGAAATGATAATGAACTCAAACAGTAACGACATTTGTCAAGGTAATTACTTCTTAATGGCCTGGTAAATGGAGTTCAATTACAAGAAAGTCCACAACGCCGGACAACGCTCTGAAAGAGCTTTGTTGTTGTTACAACACTCGTTCATTTGCTTTCCTTGCTTTTCTGCTTCCTGCTTATTTATTTTTTTCACTTAAAGGTATTTGCTTAAACCTGAGCTCTCCTCTCCCAGCAGACTCACAGCCTTGTTTGCAAAAAATTTCCTCGGCGGTCGCTAAAAGTCGCACGCGGGGTCGGATGTTTGCTTAAACTGAGATCACATCAGATAAAACAGAAGTGCTCCCTGTGCAGCCTCCTTGGGTATCCCTCACGTGGTGCTTTGCTCTTTGAGAAGGACAGAAAAGCCTTTAAGAATTGAACTTCCCTGGGTCCCTTGTTACCATATGTGTCCAACATCAATATAAATTCCACAAACACAATCAATAACTCCCCCACTCTGTCAGCTCTGGCCCAGTCTCTGAAGAACTCCTACTCAGGACATGTGCCAATTTGTCTGTCTTTTCTGTCCGATGTCGGGTCTTCCTGCTGTGATGGTGTCATCAAAGCGAAAAACTGATTACAGAGTCTCCTTCTGAACTCTACAGAATGTTCTCTTTTCTAATGTTCTCTGGACTATGATCGGAACTTTGGGGAAAAAAAAAACAGTTCTTCGGTTTCATAGGAATGCACCCTAACAGTTGTTTCTTTTCATCAGCAGTCACTAGCAGTCCCTAAGGTTATTTATTTTTATGGCAGATCCACTCATTTTTCAAGACTGAATATTGTTGATATATAGATGCATGCTATTTCTGTGTCTATCTGAGATGTTCAAGGTATATATACCCTCATACGTAAATGGCAATCAAGGTACACAATATCTTTGGCTTATACCATCTGGGCTTCTGAAATGCTCAGTGAAGGTCTCTACATTTCATATAAAGGTAGGATAAGTCCTATAATCCTTTGATTGCTGTTTTGAATATTGGTTTTGTTGTTCTTAATAAAGTCCAATATGTCTTTGCATTTCCTGCTCCAGCCTAATGGTGCTGCTGTTGGTATTGGTCTACAGTCTGGTAAGAAACAGACCAAGGTCAATGCTGTCTTAACCTTATCTATGGTGATGAAGGGCTGACAGATTTGGTTAACAATTTCCAATTTCAAAATTCAAGAGAGCACTATAAAGTAAAATTATTTCTCAGAATTTCTCAAGATGATGTCCATTCTGGGCAATAGAGCTCCATCTAGAAAGCCTGCCAAATAACTGTGAAACAATCATGCATTTCACAAGCACAAACCACACCTCATAATTCAATGTCCCAAGTTAAGTAATGGCTCTTCAATTTGCAAAATTTAAACTATGCAAGGGTTACAGTCCCTTTGTGGAGGGGCTAAGGAAAAAGAAGAAAGTAAAGATTTGCTCAGTTCAGAACTTGCTTTATATAGCTTTTGTTAGAAATGATGCATTACAGGTAGGAAGATCTGCATCAATGAGTGAATATGGTTGGTTACAGCTGCGTTTTTGTTTAGCAAAGGCAGGTCAGATTTATAGGGAAGCATGTCGAACTAGCTGGTGCTTGCAAAAGATGTTCCTTCCTCGGCAATAAGCTTTACTGATGCATGTTTTTCCTTCCCAATCATCTGGAGGCCCTTCTGAAATCCTCCCACACTCCATGGTATATTGAGTTACAGCAGAGGTAAGCTATTAATATTGTGATGCATATTTGTGTTGGCCTGGGCCCTTTTAACACCTGCAGCATACTACCGCCGTTCTACAAAAGCAGGCTTCACAATGTGGTAGCTGGCCGAATCCCTTCGTTTGCTAGTTAACAGCAGGTGTTGTATAAAACACAGAGTGAAGCATCTCTACGGGAAGGCTTGCTGACATTCCCCTGAGCTTCTGCTTTCCCGGCATGCAGCAAAGAGACACGGAGGAGGTCATTTAGAAGACGTCGAGCTCCATCACTGGCTGCTGTTCGGCCTAATTGAATGGCAATTAAAGCAAATTAAATCCCATGAAAGCTCAATCATTTGAACATAGTAATTTACTAGCTGGGCTAACCGACATGGAGACAAATGTAAACATTCCTGGATGTAAAAAATGAAACACAAGATACTCGGAATTCACAACTCGGAGTTGTGAGTATTTCTCTAATAACCAGGGGATCTGGTAAAGCCAAGACAGGATTTACTGTATACTGTAGATGAGATATAACATAACATAACATCACTTTATTAACCCTTTACAATTTCTTGCATTAGGAATTATCTTTTCGCATAGCTTGCTCTCCATGAGACACACAGACAGAGAGAGAGCCTGGGGTCAGAGCGCAGGGTCTGCCATTGTACGGCGCCCCTGGAGCAGTTGGGGTGAAGGGCCCTTGCTCAGGGGCCCAACGGAGTAGGATTCCTCTGCCAGCCGTGGGATTTGAACTGGCAACCTTCCAGCCACAGAGCCCCCGCTCCGCCCCCAATGATAGTTTCATTCTGGACCATTTTGTGATCATTAAAATGTCATTTCAAATGTCCAAATGTCAAAATTGTCCTAAATTTCTCGCAATGTTTTTACCTTAACAGAGCATTGACTCATCAAAGTAAGAAGACTATTGGTTATTTCTGATAATTAATGACCCTATTTCCATCACTGTATTAGTGAAAAAGATTAATAGAAAAGGCAAATAAAATGTGTGCAAATTCTAGGAGTGGAGATGCCCTTAAGTACTGTCTTATCAGAGGCTATAGTGGGAAGTCATGCTACAACGTCAGGTATGAAAATGAACTTCTTTGTGCTGAAAATTTGGAAACCAAGTGTGAGAACTGTACATCAAGGGATGGGTATAATGTTAAAAAATCCAAATATTTAAAAAAAGAACTTAACACAATAGTACAACAAGCAAAAAAAAACAAATAGGCAAATTTCAAATTTTCATCTGAACACAAAATACAAAATATTCTGAAGTTTATTAAAGTGGCAAGTATACTAAATATTATAGTTTATGTGACTTGTATTTAAAACAAACGACTGTATTTAAAAGCAGGAAGAAGGGAAACAGCTAAAACTAGACCTTTGGAAAATATAAATTTCACCTATATTTTAAACATTTGACTGCATATGGACTAGATTCAGTTTACATCCCAAGCATTTTCTTTATGATGAGTTAAGTGCAAGGAGACAAGACTTTACTACACTCATGTTACACTTGTCTTAAAGAATTAGGTAAGGATGTCCTATAATGACATCTGTAAATGTAATTTTGGAATGATGCTGTGATATGTATCTCATCTCTCCAAAGATGTCATAAATTTAAATATGCTGTAAAATTTACAGCTACATGTATAGCTTAGTGGCATGAAATGGGAAAGACACGCTGTATGCCAAATTCAAGCAGGCCAGGGCAAGCTTGTAACATTTCTTCAAGAAAATTAAAACAGACGTCATATTGCGGATATCAGATGTACTCAAGTCAGCGCTCTTTAAACTAAACAAAGATGATTATTATTAACATAGAAAATCCACTTACAATTTTAATGGCCAGGGACTGTGATATTTCTGCCTTGCAATCTGAAAGACATCCAACATTTTCCTGTGACACTACATGCATCATTTGTGAAACCTTATTGTGTACTCAGGCTCTTCATTAAACTTTTTAAAAGGCATCACTTTTTTCTTTTGTTATTTTCGTCAGTATAAAAATGTATCAGTCTTCAATGCTTGTATTTGTGCCACTCTGCAAGGACATGAACACATTTACTAGAGCATAGCAATCAATAGCTTATTTGTACCACACCAGCAATGCTGAACTAGGTTCAGAAATGTCCTTAAAGGACAGAATGCTTGCAAAAATATGGCAGATGTATAAAAGCTTAAGGTTAGGTTTTACCAAAATCTGGACAGAAAATAGTAATTATCGCTGTTTGTTCACAATATTAAGGTCTAAAAAAATACGGTAGCTTATTAATAACTACAATCAAGTCTTGATATCAGTCATGTTTGCTGGCTTCTGGGAGTGCATTTGCAATACCTACTGCACCCACCTTGGTTAATGCACTATTATCCTGGTTAGAACATTCCAGATCTTACTAACTTTTGACCAGGGTTCTCAAGTTATGGATATGATGGATTTTGATTGAGGTGGTAAAAAGTGTCTTTGGACCACACAGATTATTCAACCAAACAGGAATCACACTTTCTTGAATTATCCAAAGTATTAACACAATATACATGGACCATAAAACCATAACAAGTGCTCTTGCAGACAGTAAAACATTTAACAGCTCAGCCTGAAACAATCAATTTTAATAATGGTCTGTAGAGCCCACAAGTCGATGTTGACCTCCAGCGGCTTTTACATGCAACAAAACAATTTGGAACCAAGCAGTCCAATTAATGGCTGTGATGTGAGACGATAAAATACAGAGACAGACCACTCAATTTGTTCAGACACCCTAAACTGAGCATGATATGCTGTTCTGGGGCTTCTAAAGCATTTAGCTCTGCAACAGTCATAACCGTTTCTTAGAACTTCAAGAATAATCCCGTTTGCATTGATGAACTGTTGCAGGTGTTCAAATTAAAAGCACTTGGAAAATGCCCAAACCCTGAACGTCTACAGTGCAGGGGCCTATGGTGGTCATTGTGAATCCCATTAGGCACAATGAAAATATCCTTTAATTTAGTTAATTAACGCAGAAAAAAGAAAATCAGCTTGATTACAGCAGTTTAATTAATGCTCTTAATTAATGTCCTGCTGGGACATGAGTAATTAGAAGGCATTGTGTGATGTTTAGCAATCCTGCCTCTCACTTCCAGGGTCCTGGCTCAAAGTCTGGCCTAATGCACAGTCTTCTCCTGTTTTTGTGGGACGTTCTGGTTTGCTCTCAATTCCTATGCTGTCTAGATTTAATTACCTTTCAGAACTGATGACCTGTCCGGGGACCAGAGCCAGTCATCTGACAAGCTCTGAGTCTTGTCTTGTGTCCTGTGCTTTCAAAACAGATTCTCTTGAGTGGGTTCTTGGTATTTTGTGGATGGACACTACTTATTAAGTTCAAAGGCATTAATACAAAGAAAAAGACAACAAGATAACACAGAATTCTCAAGTACTGTCACTTTTTTGTTGTCATAATTAAGGAATCATTTCTGGTTCCTCTTTTCACTTTAACAAAATCATATGGGCCTTCACTGGCTCATATAAATAGCAATAAAGCACTAAGCGTGGTTGAAGTTTGGAAAAGAAGATGGAGATTATTCCTTTAGCCAATAAATCATAACATTTAAACAGTATTAAGGGGATTTCTCAGATTTGAAAACACATTCCTCATTATACGAAAACTAACACAGGAATATTGAAGGCATTTCAGTTTGAACTTCAGTCTTGCTTTTATTGATTATCTGGAGTGCCAACCCTATCCCCTGGAGGAACAGAAATGGTTTTATAAAGCCCTTAAGGGAACTGTTTCAGAAAGTGCTATGTATGTTTTGCATCATCTGGCGTGATTAGCACAGATTGCTAGATTAGCACCATTTCCAAGTTAACCACTAACATGTGAGGCTAGATTAAGATATCATAGTATGCCGCAAACTTTGAAAGCTACAGGGAATTGCTGTTCCATAGACAACACGTACTTCTTAAATTATTCAACTGAGCTATCTGGGCGGAACAGTTTCTCAAAATGTAATTCCAATGGACTTGTTTTGTAACCATCCAAGTTACATACCAGGCTTCTCTGACTTTCCACTCAATTGTTTTTTCACTGAAGGTGAAACCAAAGCAATCTATGAATATTATTGTATAACAGCTGTAACCAGATTTTTACTATTAATCCTTACCACTGGACCAGAATCTGTCATGTCCAATGTCCTTTAAACATAGACTCAGGATAGGACCACTTCAATATGCTTCCACAAATATTCAAGCTGAGCTCCCTGTGAAAAGCCTCTAAGTCAGTTTTCACTGTGTCTTTAAAATTGTTCTCCAACAGGTGATGAGGACAGATGTGTAGGTCCATAGTAATCTGAGATATTCATATATGTCAGAAAATCTAAGCACTGCACACTTATAAGTGGCAGGCAATAGGCACAACAAGGGATGGGATGCCACTCCATTGCTGGCCACACAGAGACATACACCAGGGCCAATTTTCCCAGAAGCCAACTAACCAACCAGCATGTCTTGGGCCTGTGGGCCTGTGGGCCTGTGGGAGGAAACCAGAGCACCCGGAGGAACCCACACGAACACAGGAGAACATACAAATTCCACACAGACAGCACCCCAGGTCTGGAATTGAACCCAGGGCTCCAGTGTTGCAAGTCAGCCATACAAACTAGTGCACCACTGGGCTGCCCAGGAACACTAGAACACTACTACAGCACAATGCAATTTTAAAACCTGTCATAAAAAATGACTAAAATACTGCAATAATGGGGTAAAGAAAATAACAGAAAATGTTAAATTTATACAACTTTTATTTGGGCTGAATATTATGAAAGAGGATGTAAGGAGCAGCACTTCATCATTCCACACAGCTCATTTTAATTACCTCATCAACATTTAAACAACTGAAAACTAGTTGCCATGTGTGAAGGGCCCAAAATGGGTGATTGCCAAACCCTTCATCCATTCACCAGAATCTGGCTTAAAATTTAAAAAAGTCCTACATGTGTGCAGATCATCGCCAGATATTCACCCCTGTCTGAAAGGGTTCAGACTGCCTGAGAATGATTTCAGAACAGTTCCCACATACTGTACATACAGATATAAGCAAGTCCTGTTAAGGATCAAGGGAACATTAATTGCTGGCCACGTTCCCTGGCTGGAATATGATTTGTTCGATGGCGCAAATCTACTACGTAATGTCTGCGATATGTCCAGTGATCCAGCTCTGAAGGTCTTGTCATTATTGCTCAGTGAAAAAGCTATTGAATCCTGGTCTGCCAGTCCGGTCGCCCTCAGACTGTAGGCACGATGGAAAGGAAAATGCTTCCTCGACTGACTCCTCTAGGAGCACTTCCTGTTGAGGCAGCTGCAAAAGTCTGGGAGTATGACTAACAGAAATGTGAACTCATGCCACCACCAGAGATCGTGTTGTTTCAATTTCTTTTGTGCATGACCCCCTCTAGTTTTACAACCTTTTAGTCTCCCTGTTAAAGTTCCAGCACTTGCTGTACCTCTGCTTTGATAAGAATCATGATGCAAAATGGCACTTACAGTCAATCATGTCATGCTGGAAAACAGCAAGGGACAGCTTCAACTAAGAGCCAAGAAAGTGATCTAGTCAGTAGCTTTTAAGTGAATCAAATACTTCATTTAAGTTTCAATAATAACATTGAGCCAGCTCTCTGAGTAATCTGTGTTACTAAAGATAACAAACACTTGGATGATCTTAATTTTCAGAATGTGAAACAGATGTGTATGTCACAGGTATTCCTGTACCGACAACTTAAATCTTTTGTGACTTGCCTGGTGCATTAATGTGACCTAGGATGCAGCAAATAATTCTAATTTCCTTCACATCGACTATGTTTTTTTCCTTTTCTTGAAGGTTTGGATTGCAAAAATAGTTTTATCATGTACTGTACATCCCCAATACGGAATCATTACCTGTGTTAAAACAGTGACCTCCAGCAATGGCACCTATAACATTTGTTATTTCATGTGTTTTAAGTGCCACAGAGCCTGTCTGGCAGATTAGTGCAGAATGGACTAGTAGCACATCTCTCACTGAGATCACTGACAGGCTGCAGGAGCTATAGCTGTTTTGGCACAGAGTCCAGCAGATCATGGCTCATGAGTCTCCACCCTATGTACCAGTCCCAGTCATCTGGCGATATGACCCAGGTCCATTCTAGCCATTTATGGGCCATAAACACCAGAACATTCAGCGGCTGTTTGAAAAGAGCTGACTGATGATGAAGTGGAGAAACAGAATGCTGCAATTTAATTTTCAAGTTTCACAGCTGTTGTTGCAGCATCTATAAGAAACCTAAAATAAAATAATCAAACCTCTCCCGAAGAATTTTACCATATTCATTTTCTTCCACATTTAATAAACTCTTCCACCACATCTGAGGTGACAAATTGTATTCTGCTGTGCAAACACATTAGGTCATGTTACTCTGAAGACCCAAAAAAGTGAAGGAACTTTTCTCTTAGTTACGCTGTAAGCTTTTGTATTCTTTTAGTCTGCTATGTATTTAAACTAATTGCCCAGCAATGACATCTTAATTAAGGCCTTTCACCATAGACACATAATGCAATTTTTCAATGAGCATCTCATGTCTCTCCTGAGATGGGCTTTGTCACGCTTTTGCACTAAACAAACTGCAGCTGACTTCCTCAGATCAGAGGGAGAAACATTTCCACAGATCTGTAATTCCAAAAGGAAGCTTGTTTCATCTCTGGCTGTTGTTAAAGCTGCACTGAGCCCAATTAAATTTTTAAGCAAACACTGTAATAACACAGAAAAACTTTATTTGCTGGCACATCGCACAGTTCATGTGTTTTCACACACAGCCAGGGACTCTACATGTCAGCCCTCACTTTATGTTTCATTAAGACTGTGAACTGAGTTATGGCTCTGCTCTCTCAAACTCAAATTCAAACAGCTTTATTGGCATGACTGGTAAATCTCAGTGTTACCAAAGCATATACAATCAATACAACATCTACACACATCACAGGACATTTACATACAACATACAACACATTATCGAGAGACAAGCTCACTGTTCCTCAGGCTGTGACGGGAGATCTCGTACTGTGCTGCCATCTTAACGGAGTTTCCTTCCTCCCTCTCCCTGTAGGATTGGAAGCTCTCCTGATTCTGGCAGGTGTGGGAATTCTAGGATTTGTGTGGGAATGGATTTGTTACTAATTTTGTTACTTGTTATTCTCTCTATCACCTTGATAAACATATGTTGGAGCACTGAGCAGAGAAACCATTGGTGTCATTGCATTATAGTAAGCACATATTATAATCAGTTATCGAATTAAGTTTTTATAAGTGGGGAACAACATATATAATGATGATTTGAAATGAGATTATAAAAACACAAGAATACTGTAATAACCATGCAAATGATTCCACATGGTCTGATAAAGCCACTGAGGCTGCATATACAACCTCTGTATATTGTCAGTACCTCCTGCTCTAATTAACGGACAACTACCTAGTTAACATCTGTGGTGCTGAAGTCCAGATTAATCTTGCTCAATGCTCTGTCAATGGGTTTTCCCCTGAGAGTCTCTGCCAGCCTTGCTGTGCTCTGCTTCGCTTTGCTTTCACCACACTGTGCCTTGTCTAGCGTGCTGTGTACAGACCCCTTGCTTTATCTCCTGACCTCATCTTCCTGGATCCTCCCTGGTTTTTTCGCGTCATGACTGCCCGGCTACGTACCTCACCTGTCTACTCAGGGTTTTGGAAATCCAAAGGATATGTGACCTCCCTCGCCAGCTGCCTGTGAATCTCCACCACAGCCTTGGCTCTCTGTGCCCCAGCTTGGGATTCATCGCACTCCCCCTGAGTGCTGATGCATTACAAATATAGCAAAGGTTAGAAACCAGAGGAATCCATTGGAATTAATGAACTTGACTACATTAAGTGTGATCTGCAAAGTGCTTGCTCAGTCTTGAATTCCAACTAAATCGTTTTCAATATTCTTTGCAGCTTCTACAGCTTTTGCTAACCCTCCTATTTTGGTATGAACTTTAAACCGCGATGATTTACTAACATACCAGAATATAGATCACCGATATAAATTAATAAAAGCAGTTGTCCAAATAGAGATCGCTGGGGTACTCCAGTAATGACATTACTGCAACTGAATATGAAATGATGATAGGTTGATTGATTGTGCCAACCCCAGCATAGAAGAACGAAGAAGAACACAGTGAATAAAGCACAACAATATTTCTAATAATTAAAAATCACATTGATTGCATTGATCACCTGATGCTTACCAACATTCCAAGTTGGTAAGCAATTAAACAACTATGAAGACTTGTTTGTGGGGCCCAGCTGCTATCATCACTTTAAATGCCTCTTTAGAGGAGTTTACAACTCAAACCACAATGAGGACCTGGAATGCATTATAACTTGGCAAGCTTTTCTGCCAAGTTGGAAATTAAATCAAAAGAACCCACTCAATTATTCATGGATCTGAGCCTTAGAGAGATAATGGAGTCAGGACTAACACCTGCTACATCCAGGCTGAAATACTCACTCAAATTAAATCAATTATCACTTTCTAATGCTTTTGTAATTAATGTAATGAAGGGAATTTTTGGGATTGTCCAGAATCCCCCAAAAAAGTTTACCATTCCCTTTTGTCCCTAAATGTTTTAAATATTTAAAGGTTAAATTTCACAATTCTGAAATTTCTCCATTCGAAGCAACTGATTAAAGAGACAGAGCTCACTTTATCAAAATTCGAATGAGAGAAAGAATCATGTGATCAGATTTTTAGAAAACCAAAACATTGAAATGGAGTATGATTACTCAATGTGAAACTGATTTAAGCAAAAGGCAAAAATAAGTAAAAATATATTAAGGAACAAGTAATAGGTTTATTCCATGCTGAAAAAAAGAAGAAAGAGAACACAACGTTTCGGCCGTGGAGCCTTCTTCAGGTGCCACCTGACACCTGAAGAAGGCTCCACGGCCAAAATGTTGTGTTCTCTTTCTTCTTTTTTTCAGCATGGAATAAACCTATTACTTGTTCCTTTGCAGCCTACGCATGCTGACGCAGCTACCCACCAAAAATATATTAAGACTTACAGCTGCTTTGGGTTGGATTAGCACAGCGGGGAAAGACTCTAGACTTATAACTGACTGGCTGTGAGCTCCGATTGCAGGAGATACTGCTGTTGTACCTTGAGTGAGGTACTTTACCTTTGTTTCTCCAGTCTACTAAGTTGTATAAGTGGATCCAGCATTGCAGGGGAGTATTCCCTAATGAACCAGTCCAGGGGGAGTCACATGCTCTAAGTCTAGTTCACTTAATGCTAAGAAAACAAGGATGAACTTGATCTTCATGAGTTCATAATCCCAGTGATGGATTAGCATCTCATCCGGGGGAGTCACTCCACTATTACATGGAAATCACGACAATCTCTGGCCCCATGAGCCTGTGTGGCTCAGATATGGAAATGACCATACATCTGCTTATGCTAATAGTTTACTGGTTCTGTAAGATACTTTTCATCATGTCAACATAAATGGAAAATGAAGATATTTAATCATCTTTCAAAACTGTGATGACACTATATTATGATAGAGGCAGAGCACAGCATAAGGCTCATGTCTCTGGTAAAAGTCCTGAAACTCTGAACTGCAGTAAAGTGAAGCAACTTTAGTAGCAGTTAGGAAGGCAGGGGGTCAGTGCTGTCCAGGTAACGGACCACCACCAATAGCCCCAGACATGTTGGCATTATAAACTGTACTGGCTGTATAGGCTTACAAGCAGACACACGCAAGAGTTTGATCGTGTTTCTAATCCCGACATTCCTTCCTTCTCTGCTAAGATTTTCCCTCATCCCATCCAGGGAAAAATACCATTTGTTCATTTATTTATCCTATCCGCTTGCCTCCGCTTTTAATAAGGCTAATTGAGTGAAGCATGTTTCAGTTCTCAGTTTTTCACTAAACTGAGCTGGAACCTGCAGAAACACATCTACAGTACACTGTGGCTCGATATTGCAAAACAAATGTGGCTGGCCCTCTGGCTGCTCCTGGAGATCGGATTTCTTTCCAGGGGTCTGCTGGCTGATGGGGCTCCACTGCAGAGTCTGCTTTCTGTGGGAGTGATAAATCCTTACTATTCTCTGGCTGGCATTCAAACAGGGAACACTTAAAGGTTTCCATCTACAGCGATTTGCACTGTAGGAGGCATAATCCTTCATGTGCTGTAAAGTGCTACACTGACCTAGGTCCGGGTTACTCTTTGTCCACCTTATCTGGCTTCTTGTTCAAACGAGTTCTGCAAACCGGCATCTATACCACCGAAAAGAATAATATTGTCACATTACAAAAGCCAAACAGGGGCCTGGCCTAGAGAGTACAAAAGGAAATGTGGTTTTACTGCAGGAAGTAAGTCTTCTGGACCTGTGGATGACAGACTTCCCTTTACACTACAAATTCCAGTATGATGATGGGTGGGTGGGGTCTGGGGGGGGCTGTACTGCAGAAATGCCATCATTCGGCTGAAACATTAAATCTCTGTTTTCCTCACATGGTTGACTTAAAACATCCCATCATTTGTCAGAACCTGGTGTTACAGCCACAATTCAAAAACAAAAGACCAGACACCTGCTGAAACAGACGAAGCACTTACACCCATTGAAAGCCCCCCCTCCCCGATCTTGCAAGTTGATGCCCAATATGAAACTCTTAATGTCACTGGGACTTGCAGTTTAAATAAAAGCTCAATAAATATTTTTATACATTAGCTGGATATGTACCATTCTGGGAAGGCTTCAATTCACAGTCAAACTTTGTAAACTTTGCCACATACTACAGAAGATACACAAAATTGTAGGCAAAAGAAATCAATAGATTTTGCAAGTGACATGTTCTAATACATCTAAAATATCAAAACCGAGATCTATTTAATCTTCATTGCCTGATATAAAATACAGCATTTACAACATGAGGAACTTTATTAACACCTTGCAACTCATTCAGTCCGCAGGACTAAGTCTCTTATTCCTTCATAGTAGCACCTGAGCCAAGCTGTTCTTGTGGGTAGACAAGCAAGTGCTCAGTCAAGCTCAGGCCTATTGATTTGAACTTGAGCATTCTTACTAAGGCATACAATGCAAAAACTAGTATGTTTGAAATGGTTACAAAACAGTTCGGCCTTAATCCTTGATATATCTGGTCTGGTCCTGTCACTGACTCCATTCTCCCCAAGCCTCAGGGGTACATAAGTTCTCCTTGAGTGATCCTTTTTCTACAAAGGCTGCACTTCCCAAGGAGTTAAAGTCAAAGATATATCAGCTCATACTACCGACTTCTAAGGATATCTCCCACAGATTTACTGGATGGAGTATTTCTGCTTGGAGCATTGTAAGCAATATGTGAACTCAATTCATGAGACAGCAATTGGACAAGAACATGTCAGCCCTCTCTATAATGTGACAAGCATAAAAGAGATGAAAGTTTCTGTAATTTGTCCACTATTTAGCCCCATCACGCAATCTTAAGTCATTCTCACATTCCTCTCCAGAAATCCACATGCATCAGTTTTCAGTGAAAATGTGATTATTCATGTCATCACTGTAAAAACTTCAAGATCTTACAGCTGTATGCAATTTACGCTTATGTTCTGGATAAACTGGCTATATTTCCCTTTTGCGATCACCCGGAACTAATTAGACAAATTCCTACTCTTAACAGAGAGAAACAAATGATCTATATTAATTCATACTCTATCATGTTTCACAGATAGTATAAACACAGTTACATTTACTGATTCTACATATGAACGCACATAATATAAAATGTAAATGAATTTATTTTTAAACCACCAATTGTACACTCTGCATTTCGGGGAGCTAGGTGTTCCACATGACTTTCTCCTAAAAGTCTGCCTTAGATCCTCAGATTAGAGGAAAGCAAAGACACACAAATGACACCAAGTAAGACAGAAATGGTACCAGGTCCAGCTGGTGCCTGACCAGCTTATGGGAGTCACGGTCGAGGGCAGGGGAGGGCCAACTCCCTCCCGAATCTTCCTTACCCCAGTCCCAAAAGTCTTGTGCAGTGGTGGCACTATAATGACCACAAAGTTGATTTAAATATAAGTTGTAGCTTATAGTTTCATCCCCCACTGAAGCTCTCCTAGATGAACCTCAAGCTTTTACTTTTTTATGAAGTGTGACATTCCACATGCCTGTCATTCATGCACTCAGAGTAATTTAGAGTCCTTGTCAAGAGCCAGTAAGTCATTGTTTTATGGTTCTTTAAAATATACAGCCAGCACAAATACTGCTGTCACGGTGTGGAGGAACAGCTATGATTGAGACCTTTACAGTGTCACAATTAACAAGTGTTTCGCTCTGTTTAGAAAGTCTCCCTTTTAGTTTTAGCCATTTTCTCAGCTGCAGCAGAGAGTTAAGTTCTTTGAAAGTCCTTAATTGAAGGCTGTGAAACTTCATAAGGTGAGATTTAGGAAATGCTATTAGGTCCATCCACATGATAATGCAGCACATAAAGTGGCAGGCTTATCAAATACAGTAGACTCTGCTAGCTGCACTCTTGAATTAAAGGGAGTTTTAGTGGAGAGATTAAATCCCTGCCAAAGCACAGCCCTTCTTCTCCTTTGTCAGTCAGTGGCCCAGTTTAAGTGGAGGACACTGAGATATGCAAGCAGTTATGTCTCATTAGTGGTAGCTATGGAGACCTTCTCAGCACTAGTTAGCAATTCCTTGTTGTAAATTGTCCATTTGGGAGTAGTGGGATGATGTGAGGGATTCTGTGAATTACTGTGCAGTCTTTTTCTGGGTCATGGCTGCACACTTCCTTTACACGGACGTCTGCTCCCTTTTTATTTATCTTATCAGCACTGTGCTCTGGGAGGCTCAGAGATCACCACTGGGAGTGCAGGACTGTTAAGAAGCAGTGTCTGATGTGAAGTTTCTCATTATCTTTATGTCAGTGGAAACTGTATGAAGGAGCTGTAGTTGGTAACTACACCACATTCTCCTCCATCGCCATTACAGGTGTCAATAACGACACTCAAAAAACAAAGATAACAAACTTGTGTGTGGCGTGTGTGCACAAGACAAGACATCTGATGAGCTGATGAGAACCTGATGTGTTCTTGTGATTTTCTTCTACAATCCAAGACCCAATCATTTTGGGGTGTCAGGCCTGCCAAGCAACAAACAGGAAATAGCAGGTGGTTCACCTTCAACAGATGCTGTGATGCTGATAAAAGTGTTTGGGATAGAACTGCAGGTCTCACTGCATCTACTAGTTTTTCATAGGAATCTGGCCAACAGATTTTCCTGATCAGGGAGGTTGCATAGAAGAGCCTGAGCTTTCCTAACTTACGTCAGGTCTCTGATTCATCAGATACCACATGATATACTGCATGTAATAATATAATACTGATACCTCACTGATGCACCCATGAGTCTTGGCAGATTGATTTAACTGTACCATGTAAAAACAGCTGGCCTATTCAAACAACTCTATCATGAAAGGTATGCACCGTGAGGCAATATAATCTGGTTCACACAGGACGTGAACTGTGGGGATAAACTTCCACGAATAACTAATACACACCACTGATTGCACAAAAATGCAAACATTACTGGTGCCCCCCAGGAAGTGCACTCTCAAGAATATAAATTCTGGTTGAGCTTAGCAATTTTAATACCATTTACTATGTAGGCCCATTGTATGCTAGACAATGTTCCTCATGGTTCCATTTGTACTGTATGTGGTTCACTTAATTGCTCTAAAGCAACAGTTCTCAAAGTACAAGTATAGGTGAATGCTTCACTGAAAAAGAATAAGAAATAAAACATGTTTCAGCTATTGAGCCTTCTTCATTTGCCTTTTATTTCATTCTGCTTTTTAGTATGGAGTTAACCTCTACTTGTTCCTTGGCAGCCTGCACCCTGTCTGTGCTCCAAACACAGTTCCATGTATAGATCATCTACTTTTAGGAACACCTGATATTTATGCAGGAAAAGAAAAACATTCTACACAAGACTATAAAATCATTCCATATGGACCTGTGAGCAAGACAAAACAGAAATAAGAATTCTAAGAAACAACGTTTCCTCTGCAATCTGATGATTAAAGAATATGTTTTGGGTTTTTTCACTTCCAGTCCTCATAAGTAATTGTCCGAAATGCGGAAAATTAGGAGACTGTCATGACATCAACAGAATATACACATCAAAAAGATATTTCTTTTACTGCAAACTAAACAATGTCCTGCACTAAACCTAATTAATTAAATGGAAAAATACATAAAACATGACTAATGTTGTTTTGAGATGTACAGTATGTGGATTCATTACTGCTTACCATTCTATTTCCTCTTTTTGTTTCACCATGTTAAACTGTTTTTTCTATGAAATATTAATATTACTAATACAACTGGCTTTTATTCAATATTTAATTTAAAACATCTCAGCAATAAAGTGGGGCCAGAAAGAATTATTGTCCATCTACTTGCACATCCAGACAGGGCATGAAAAGCCTCACTGATTATTAAAGAACTGACAAATCACTTCAGGATACCTTGAGACTATTAACTTTTTGTTTCACAATCCTAACGGTAAGAAGAAAAATACTAAGATTAGGTGTATTTCAAATTTTTTTTTTTCTTTTCATATATCACATGGGGAAGAGTTCAAACATTTGGTTTGCTTAAAACCGCAAATAATTTTAATTATGGAATTCAACAGATCATAAAACAACATCTAGCTAATCAGGTTGATTAAAAAGGATTTCCCAAAAAAGTTCAGGAGGGATCACAGCATTTCGGAGTGAAAGTGCCTAGGGCCTACGAACACCAAAATCCGTCCCTGGGAGGTCTTGCACATTACTCTGTACATTTTACTTTCACTGTGCTTTGAAATGCACCCATCAATGCTGATTCTTTCTAACCCCGAAATATAAAAAAACAGGATTGCAGTTCCCCTTTTCAACTACAGATACCGTACACGAGCTCCTTCTCTCCTTTGTGTTTGTCTTTTGCATCCCTCCTCCACCCCACCTCCACCTGTGCCTTTGTGCCTTTGGCCACTCCTCAGTCTGCAGGGTGGTCCCAGTCTCTTCGTCCTCTGACCAGGAGGTTGGCCCTAAGCCAGACAGGTTCAGCCAAATTTACTATGACCAAAACCCTGAAATGAACGTTTTTCAATACACTTAATTCTTTAGTGGTGTTTTTCCTCATTAAATCCAATTTATTCACCCTGCTGGTATTGTGCTAATCTGAGCTTCTGATCACAACTGGCTAAGCAGATGGGCTGGGAAAAGGTGAAGATGAAGTCAATAAGCAAACGCTAGGCAGAAGCACTCCAAGCAAAATCTCTTACCAGGCGGAACCCTGTGTGAAATTATCTTTAATTCGATTTCTCTTCTTCTGCAGAAGGGCTGAAAGAGCTGGTGAGACTTGGAAAGTATAGCAATTGCACAGATGGCTTAAGATAAAGTTTTGTGATGAGTGAGTCTGTTTGTACAATTAAAATCTGGGTTGGATGGAACTAGATTTATATTGAAAATATCTTGTTTCAATTAATGCATTACTTTAAAGAAACTGATTGCAATTGACAGACTTGGACATTGTTACTAATAAAGATGGAGATGACTGTTCTATGTTTAGAGAAATTAATCTCTGTATACCACAAGTCAGGCATTACATTTAATTTGTATTACCTTTCAGTTATTTAATCCAGGGGGGTGCAAATGTCCATCTGCTTTCCTCACAAATAAAAGTCTGATTTTGACCGTTTAATATTGACAGCTTTCTGATCCCTCAGTGATGCTTTCGTTCATCACCATAAACGTGACATTTCTTACAATAATTTCTTACTTTTCAGTTCACAAAAACAGAATTGCTTGCAGATGAAATTGGGCTGTTACAAACTTATTTTCTTCCAATAAACTGTTTGCACATGAGGAACAGAAAAAAGATGAGAAAACAGAGGAAGAAAACAAATTAAATAGTCCAAATGCTTTTGAAACTTATAGTATAAACTATAAATCCAATAAAATTCTGAATACACCATTTTTTCGTAGTTTCAGTCTGTTGGTTACACAGGATGGGTGCATTCTACTTGTCAAATGACAAATACCCACAATTTGTATTTGCAGGACTGTCTAAATTATGTGTGCTAGTCTTGGATAGAACTGATTCCTTGGAGTTTCAGATCAACATTAATAAAATTAACCTACATCACAAATGTTTTTTTGTTCCTTATAAGATTATGTCTTGTTACAGAATGTTCAGTGAGCAGGTCTGTATGCAAAAACTTGTCCAAGCTCTTAGTATACACTGGCTCTTTTCCCCCAGTTATGAGTTTACACAAATCATTATGCTCAGGACACTATGGAAAATGATCGCACCCAAGGAGTGAGGAGTGCAAGCTAAATGAATATCCTTTCTGTATCCAAAAGCCCAAATATACTTCAGTATCCATGTTCTGCAATGTACAGCCAAAGTGTCTTTTACCTCAGTCCAACACATTTAACGGTTTACAAAAAAACTGGCAGACAAACATATTTTTCACCATGTAATTTTAGAACTTAATCCTGAAAAGAGAGCTTCTGGCATAGAATGTCTTCAAAAAAGTGTAATCTACAAAATAGAGCAGTTTACAAAGTTATCTTAAGAGTCAATGTGGCTGTGTTTCTCTCCTTAATGCAAAGAAACCAAGTTATCAAGTTAAACATCCATTTGCTCTTTCCTGGATTTAGATAAGAAAGTCCTGGATGACAGTCTAGAGAAGACCGAACGGACAGGTTGGCTCCTTGGGATTGGGGAGGAATATTCTTCAGAAGGGAATTTGTCACTACAGTGGCATATTCTGAGCAGTGATGCAGTGACATCGGTCCCTACTTTGCTAAAGCCAGGAGCAAAGAGAACATGGTGAGAACTCAAACACCTAGAACACCCACTGCACTTATTCACAATAAGACAGAAAATAAAGAAAAATGTGCACAAATAGCTTTTTTCTGCTTTGTTTTAATGGTTTCTCTGTTCACTTTGCGGATGAACTGTAAACTAATAATAATCGGGTCTATGTATTGTGATCTCCTAGCAAGTGAAAACCTCTGGTAAGGCCACTTTGTCTTGTTGACATAATTGTTTGGCTCACCACCCCACTCACAATACCTTCTCCCTTACTCACATTATTATCGAGATGGAGACGGCTGGCTTTTGTCTGGGCTAATCAGTCCCTCAGCCTCGTTTAACGAATTTGCCAAATGCTCTCTGCTCAGAAAGCCTGTGTCAGGCTGATACAAAAGAGAAGCTCATGAAGGAGCACCAGGCTGAATCTCAGCCCAGTCTGGTATTAGCATTGTAGCAGGAATTCAGGTTAGATGGGTTGCCAGTTCTTTTACAGAAATGTCTAAAGCTCAGCCTATTCCAAGCAGTGGAACACAGACATGCAAACGTCACACATTTCATTGACTACCTGTGAAATATCACACTGAATAATGGGTTTGATAAAGTCTGACTTATAGCCAAATATGTCAGGATCTCATAAATGGCAGGGTTCATGCTACAGCCTGTAATAATACAGAGGCAATGCATGCCATTAATAACATATTCATCAGTAACCTGTCAAGAAAAGAGGAATAGGACCAAGCACACCAAGAGAAAGAGTTTTGTCTAAGTAGTGTGACAATATGGAAAGCCTCTGCTCTCCCTATCTAAAACTTAAAATTCAAGATATCATAGATCATAAATCTATATACAGTATGTATTATATAAACACACTAGCGTCTGTACATAAAGAGTTTATATTATTAAACAAAAACAATGTTTAATTGTGTAAAAAATTGTGTGCACAACAGCATGCTGCTTCATTGACAAGTAACACTCTACAAGTTCTGTAGGTACTAGTATGCATGATTCATTCTGCATATGTTTTATGTTCCACATAATTACAAAATTGTCAGAATGAGTTGAAATGATGTATTGTTCTGGATTCCCTTTAGGTCTGAGATCACAAGGTCCATTAAAACTATTATTTTTAATAACAGCATTAATGATCCTTTACAATGTTGAGTACGCATTTTTCTCATAGTGAGGCTTGCACCAGACTTACAGAGAGCAAGCTTTTGGGACAGGCGCTATCCATCTTTAAACACAAGAGGGCTGCACTCACCAGCGCTGGGAGGTGCCTGCTTGGATTTGACCTAACATAGTTGCTAAACACAAGGGAAGCTCATTGTGGCTTCTGAGGCAGACCAATGCAACATTCTCACTGAATGTTGCACGATGAGGTGTTTGGTATGCCACAAACCTAAAGATAACCTGATGATATCCATGCAAACCCAAAACACATAACTGAAAAATACAAACCAGGTATCATGGAGATTCAGTGAAGAGAGAAGTACTGTATGTAGTCAGCTCTGTACCATAAATCAGAATAGTGTGTCATTATAGGTATTGCAGAGGACTCCATTAATCTTATTTTTATATAAAATATCCATACTTAGTTTTTTTTTTCAAAATGAAATCTGAGATATAACTGCTCTCCTTTGCAAACAATTAGGAGCGACCAGAAAGCACTGCAGACTGCAGTTTAGATTTTATGTACTGTGTTCTCCTGAACTGTTCCAGATGCATTATACTGTACACAGACAGTTCTGCCTGTCTCCTGCAAAGATCCACTAATAAAGAAAACTTTTCTTAGAGTAATCTGTAAGGGAGGAACACAGCTGGTAAGGGAGATGCTTGCAAGGCAGAAATGAGGATGTACCCGAACAACAGCAAAGAGCCCAAGTACAAAGTACACTGGTACTGTACAGCCAGTCCCCAAGAACATTTCCCCCCATGTAAATCCTGCACTCTCAGAGGTGTACCCAGATCTGAAATAGGAAAGGATGGGAATTACAAAAGCATAAAGCAACGTGACACTGTTATAACTTATGAATTAAAGAGACTGAGTTTTATCCAAAACAACATTAATTTTATTCATTGACACAGCTGGTTAATTTACTCAAACTCTTCACCACCAGGGATTTGAATCAACATCTTTATACTTATATGGTGAAAGTCCTAATGACTCCTCCACTTTGCGGTCCTGAAGTTGAACACATACATACTGTATAGTCAGTCAAATGTGACACTTTTCCAAATAATTCTTTCCATGAACAAATGCTGAAGTCCATGCCCTGCAATTGTGTATCCTTTCACTGGGTTGATTATTTCAGAATTGTAAGTGGAGGTTATACAAAACACTGATATTCAGAATGTAGAGACAAATCTTTTCTCCTTCACAAAGGGTGAAATTAATGTTAACTTTCAAAAACACAAATATTTTTGGTCAAAGGTCTGAAGGTGCCTCCTTTATCAAATATGTGGTACTTGTGTTTCTCCTAAACATTCTTTGCTGCTCTTATAAACATTAAACATTGATGCTGCTTTGTGGGAGTAAGACTTTTCTTAAAATCCAATATGTTAAAAGCACTCTATTCATAACTGTAAATTTACATATTTATTACACAGTCTGTATATAGTGTGATATTACATAATTAGAGTTTTGGCTCACTTTCTTATGAACAAGTCCTTATTGCTCTTGATCACCTGGCCAGAAGCATCACAAATGGAGCTAAAAAATGGCTTTGCAGAATTATGAAGCAATATTCTTATTCCTAATTAAAATTGATGTTATACAATGTGTCATTTTTGGGACCAAAATGCATCATTTGAATAAATTCAGAATTATGTGTTAGGAACACAGCAGAAAACCCCTTTTTTAAATCTATCACAAGCACAGAAAACTAAAATTGTCTGAATTGGCAAGATGCTGAAGGTTTTGTTAGCATTTGGCAGCTTATTCAGGTAGGACCAGGTCCTAAAGCAAGATCTCTCCAGTGAATTTTGTTACTTTGTCACAAGAAGAATAGGTGTCCCCTTGGAAAGATTTAGAAATATGTGTAAGAAAAAGAACTACCATAAAATATCAACATCTTAATTTTCCTTTAAATTACATTAGTTGTAAGAGATTTCAAATGAGCAAAGCAATCCCAATGTGCCAATACTGTATCTCATCTGCCCAATTTATAGCACCGTACTGGAGGAATGATGGTGTAGAGTTTGTGTTTTAATTTGCCCCAGAAAGCAAATATAAAAAAATATTATGTAGAAAATTTAATTAAAGGTCTGTAAATACTTGCTTCTGGCAATGTTCACAAAGCTAGACAAAAGTTAATAAAACCGTTCATTCATTCTGGCTCATATTAAAGGATTTGCACTGGATTTATATGTGGTATACTTAATAAATGTCTAATTCACCATGCTTTTTCAAGGAAGCAAAATAGCCATAGAGTCATTGGTACGCCTTGCCAGTTGGAGAGGTATGTTTATGAGATGGCTCTTGGAAAAAAGAAAAGCAATTTGGAGGTCAGCCAGGATGACACCAGACTAGAGGTCATTACCGTTTCAAATTTTCAATTAAAATTGCCTTTGCTGCCACTCTGCAAAGGAAGATGTTATGGAAGAAGACAGAACTGGTTCCTTTTTGCACAACAGAATCACACAGTAGGATGAGTCTGTTTCACTCACCAATGTTCTGATCCCATTCAACACTGAGAAATTATTTGAATCTCTACCGGTACGAGATGAAAAACACCACAATGAAATAAAGGTTTACGACATGACTCATCTGACTATGACATAACTACAAGCATGTTTGAAAAATTGTGATAAACATTTACCTTAATAAAAATCCCTAGATGTTTTCTATTAACCTTGGATTTTCAAATTGCAGGACCTAAGGTCTGAATTAACTTTTTTTTCAAACCTTAATTTATTAATGGTTGAAGATGTTTCACATTTATTGAGTCACGTAAATCCTACACCACTCTGTGCCTCTCTTAGACATGCTGTCTGTGATCAACTCTTTTTCAAAACAATAGGATCCACCTTCAGTGGCATATTTTCTTTGTTTTCTTCAGATGCGTTCAGCTGGGTTTGATGCTTTTGCTTTTAATTTCAGTACAACAGACTTGTGGGCTATTTAGAAGAGAATCTTACAACTTAGATTGTGGTTTTTGTTTTACACATTTTGACCTCGACAGCTGCTCTCAAATGCTCATTTTTACCTTGGAGAGAGGGAAGATAAAATGCATTTCCTGAGAGCCACACATCGAGAGCAGGGGCCTGATTGGAATCACTTTGGACACTGTTTAGACTGGAGACACAAGAGAGATTGAACAGGAATACAGTGCAGAGCAGTGGCTGAACGCACTTGGAGCCTCATGAGAGGTTTCGTTTCTTTTAACTCACGCAAACAAAGCCTGAAAGTCCAACTCATTGCTGCCTCTCCGAATGAAAAGTCAAAGAACTCGTTAAGATAGTGGATTGAAAGCACTGTCCCTTTCAGGATGAGACAAACAACAGGATTAGAGAGCCAGAGTAAAGCAAAAGAAAAATGGAGGGATAGAAACTAGTCACTTGCATGTAAAATGCTTTGCTTGATATGGAGGCATTTCATTTTATTAAAATTTATTGCAAAATGACAAAAGTGCATTGTGTCCACTGTACCCAGAAGAGAGTTTCAGCTGATTGACACTTATGAAAAGGTCCCACACTCATCGCCCCACACCTAGCACTTTAGTGAGGTCATTTCCCAATCTTCCACAGAACAGAGAGGACATCATGCAAGATCTCGTGAATCCTTCAGGCTTGTGTGCACTGACATAGCAGTGCAATGTCACTGCTAATGAACACACACGCTCAGGAACAATCGTGAGAAGCAATTGAAATTAAAATAACCAAAAAATATACAAAAAGAAGGCCTGGGAAGGCCATGCCAGAGAAGCTGACACTTATGCCACCTCAAAAAAGCTGGGTTCAAACTGAGCTGCTTATGTGCCCATGATATGACCTTTTTTACAAAATGCTGATTTCATTTTCCCCAATGAAAACGTGTTCAATTGCCTGATTTATTAATGAATTGTTTTGATACTTGGTACCAGAAACTACTGAGCTGTGAAATGCACTCAACATAAAAATCAAATACGATTATATCTCCACCTTCATCTGCACAAGTATCAGTTTCTATGCGTCCAGCCGTCTTGATGCTGTGCATCTGTTATCCTTGTCGTGAGGGAACAACAGTTAAGACATTTACATCTTTCAGAGCTTGGTCTGCCTGTGGTCTAGATATGAAAATTTAACGGCTTGGTTCAAAGTTTGAGCTACATTTGCCCATGATATGACCTTGCTTTTTTTTACAAAATGCTAATAATTTTTTTTTATTTATTAATAATAATTGCTTACACTTATATAGCACTTTTCTGGACAAGGTACTCAAAGTGCAATGGAGGCAATGATTGGTAAAGGCCAGGGGGAAAATTGGCCATATTTTGATTCAAATGGTATTTTGATAAAAGACAAGTGACTAAACCTGACCAGTTGCTACAACAGAAAATGACACCATGAATTGTGTCACAAATGAACAATATAGCTTGCAGAAAGTCCTTTACAGTCAGCCAGTGAAAAGAGCAGCTCATAACACACTTTATCAAGCCTTACAACTGAGAAGAAGTAGGCTCCTTCTGGAAGTCAGCTGCACAGACAAAACATTTTTTAAACCATCACATTTAAAGTTGGTGGAATTGCAAATGGGACAAAATCTGTTTAAAATCAGAGGTGGTATGAGGCATCAAGATGGTTCATGCACTTTAAGGATAAACAGATCTTTTTATAAGCATTAGGTTTAATGGGCATCACTTTGACAAATGCTGGAAATGGAAAATGACTGCCTCTAATTCATTGGCTTCTGTGAGTGCAGGTTTAAGGGTGGACGTTTCCTTAAACCACATTTAAGTTCATAGTGAAATTAGAAATTACGCAGAGATGTATCCAGGGCAGCACTAGAACAAAGAGAAGATAGCACAAATTGGAATGTCAAAACAATACATCTGGTCTAGCTTATACTGAGGGTCAGTCATGGATAGTTTTTCTCTAGACTAAATTGACTGAATTGTTTTGAAAAAGGAAAAAACAAACTTCCGATGTTACAACATAAGGGAATGAATACTTGCTATAAGCACTCATAATTTACACATCCTGAACATTTTACAATGTCACCTCAGAGTATGGACAAAGCACACATACTGTGTAATCTTTCCTAAGAATTCTACCTGTTACACACTGGCATGCTCAAAATTCCTTACATTGAAATACAAGTGCAGAAAGCAGGAAATAAACACCATACCTACTTTATTTAATAGACAAAGCCAAAGACAAAAATTGAGGAAGTTCATTCGGTTTAAGGTAGGGCACATAATGGGTAGTAATAATTATAATCAATAATTGCTTACACTTATATAGCGCTTTTCTGGACACTCCACTCAAAGCGCTTTACAGGTAATGGGGATCCCCTCCACCACCACCAGTGTGCAGCATCCACTTGGATGATGCGACAGCAGCCATAGCCATTCTACTTATGGTCCAGCAGCTATTCCTGATGTTATCTGCCTTTCAGCTATTTCTTAGGTGACACATCCAACAGCAGGTATCCGTTCAAAATTCTCTCAAGCCCGGTCAGGAGCAAATGAACTCAGACCAGAGCCAGATATCTGCACTACTTTTAATTTATTATATAGCATACACTAGCATATAGCAGATCTTGCTTGAGCCCTGTGGTAGTCAGAATAATATAAAACAGTGCATTCCCTAACAGCCTAAAAGTTACAAGGCCAAATTGTGGTGAAGAAATTATCTTCTGAGTGACTGGATGAGCTTGTATTCATTAGGTGAGAGGAGATAAATTCAGGCCATTAAAAACTGAGAGTGTTTTCTTTTGAATTCAAAGACACAAAGGGGGAAAAGCTCAAGAGAAATACTGACATTACTCAACCTTTGAGAATTATTGAAGGCAGATGGAGTTGCTCAAGTTCTGAAAGCCCCTGGGGTAACTTCCTCTTTAAGTGTTTCTAACGTTGTAATGGAGCTAGAGTTGTAAACAACAGCAGCTGAGGAAAATTACTCGTTCATTCAGAAAGCAAGATTAAGTACTTGAGATGATTTATTGACTGAATAATTTTAAGCAGAGGTCGGCCATAATTGAGAATTTCTTTCTGGAAAAGTTGCTGGTGTACGAAGTGTGAAGACCAATTTGCTTGATTCAGCTCCTGGATTTAATTATTATCTAACAAGTTAGAACAGAAGAACCAATGACGCTCACCTTATTTTTGTAACTTTTATATTCTTAGATCCCCTTTTATTAAGTTTAGTGAAGTGAGTAGAGAACAAATAAAATAGAAGGGTGTAGTAAATGATAAAAACTTATGATAAAATACAGTAATTAGGCCAACAGATACTTTATGCTAAAGTTCCTTTTAAATATTTATTACCGTCTCTCAACTGTGATTTAAAGCATTTGTATTGGCTGTTAAAAATGCAAATTACAAAATACAGTCGTCTCTTTGGCAACCACCCACAGACTGAAGTTTATTTATTCATTTAAAAAGATTTCTATCATTCTTTCTGGCAATCCATTGTCATTGAGCACTCCCATCGGTATCCAATGAAATACAAAAAAAGTGATGTGAAGCAAAATCTGCACCCAAAACCTGCCAAAGGTTGACCAAGTATGGAGAGACTTGTTCATGACTGTGAATGTGCTTGCGATGACATGTTATTGTTGATTCCATGTCTGTGAAGTAGTCATTATTCAAAGAGATGATTTGTTTTCAATTACATGCTTTTTAGAAATGATTAGACTTTGCCTTGCACTGAAACCTAATCTTAGCTGAAGTAAATCCAATCCTGCAACTTTCATCTGTTTATATCACTGACAACATCAGTGGAATGTAAAGACATTTTTGTGAGTCTGCATTTGACTTGAAAATGGGCAGAAGTGCAAATGCTGACTTTGATCAGCTTTTATTAAGAGTATGTGACACTAGCCATGGACAGATGACAAATGAGACAAACATACTTTAGTGAAGTAACTCACACTTATGGGCAAATTCTGTTCTTACTTCATGTTTCAGTAATGTATTGCCGGACTGTAATCTTTTGTGACATGGATATGTCCATAAAATTGCAAACACTATAAGAAAGTCAAACTTTCGACCTGTGAAGTAAAAGAATAGAGTAAGGCTTCTTCACTGCTGATCTTAGCTTTCACTAACATCATCAGGTTTTTATTCAGCTAAGCGTGAAGTGACTTAAGTGAATCCTTCATTCAACTCAATTTGCAAGTCATGTCTTTTTAATTGACACATTTAATATGAAATACATTTTTGAAATTACTATTGCAAAAGTAAGCATGACGATTTTGCTAGAAATCAATGACTAAAAGGAGGAGGGGCTGGATTCTAGAGCAGCGCATAAATTATATTTAACCAGAGTTTCTGGATTGGCAAACAGATAAAAGCCACTGTTGGTTGCAAACATCTCACAAACCCCCAGAAGCATTATCAAAATTAAACTCCACTTTGTATTGTGGTGCTTGCTATAATCTTCAGAAGCCATTTGAAATGTGCTACATTTTTAACACCTGAAAACTATTTAACAACTTTACACAAGTGAGATTTCAGTTAGAATAAAATCCAGTAAAAACAGTAAGGTTATGATGACTGCAAGCCATGTTGTAGAGAAAAATCATAGTCTTTAATCATACTGGTAAGCATTTTGGGGGTATTATATGACAAGATTAAACCTCTTATAAAGTTTTGATGACTATGCTGACCCAAGAAATGTCTCCCTTTGCTACACTAGTTTCACTCCAGAATCCCTCTCATTGATACTTATTCTTTGGGTGCCACACAACAACATTCATTCAGTTGGTATGAGGTCCCTGAAGTATTCTGGACATCCTGGTTGATTTAGTGAGGAAATTGCTTCATTTTCACTTCCAAGCCATCTGTGTAATGAAACCAGCTATTGGCTTGGGAGTTAAGAGTTGAAAGTGTTGATTTCTTTGGAAATTATGTCCTATGAATTGGTATGGGGTAATGGAAATGAAGTTCCATTGGAATTACTAAGTATATCCTGGCTAACTATTGTGAAAATGAAAATAAACCAACTCAGCTTAGTTTTAACTTCTTTATCACTTAACAACCCCCAATAAACTTTCTTGTTTTGAGAGTGTTTGTCATTTTTTGTTCAGAGCATTTAATTCAGACCAGTTGAATCTTTGCAGTTTCCTCCAAAAAAAAAGGGGAGCAAAGATTTCCATGTTTTGAAGCCAGGGATTGGAGAGAACTGGCTCAGACCTCAATCCGTGTACTTTCTCCAATTGTTTAGCTTAAAACAAAATGACCTCATGTTTGTGAAGGGGGAGACCCACACACATCTGGAAAAGATATGAGAGATGTCAGTCAGGCCCAGAGAAGAAAAAATTACATTTCAAATCCAACAACTGGAGGACGGTCATGACCTCTGGAACCTAAGAGGTCACTCTTTGAACCTCACGTTACACATGCCCAGTTTGCAGAATGTTGCTTCAAAATAAAAATATTTTTGATTGATATTTCAAAAATATATATTGAAAAAAATAATACTATTAGAACTAGAAGTGAAAAAAAGTTGTTTACAGATCTAAACCACTGACAATTCCTGAAATAAACAACATTAATTTCCACCAACAAGGAAAACAGTAGCTAAAAGCCTGAAGCCAAGGGACTTGAAAATTTTCACAGCACAACCACAAAACCAGCTGTTTGGGAATTTAGAGAATGTATGGATAATCTAAGACCTATCAACTCTACAAATCCCAAAGACTGCACAGTACTGTGAACGTAGCTAGTTCAAACAACTTTTATTGTGTTTTTCAAAATTCCACACTTCGGAGAGTAAAAGGACTCTCATTGTGAGGTGAGTTCAAAAATCCAAACCTCTCCACTATTAATAAAAGGAATTCCTGTCTGGCAACACTTAAAATACTCTCAACAGGGAGTGTGATACAGGCCTTTAAGTCAAGTTCAAAAGAGTGCAAGCAGGATGTCAAGTAGAACTGGGTGAGATGGTAAGACATAGTTCCTTGTCACACTGAGTGTTTAAGGTAAGACTAGGGAATGTTGCCAGTAACTGCAGTCCTAAGAGATACTGAAACGTAAAAAGAGTGATTTATCTCTTACACACCTGCCATAGACAAGTATTCCTTCTGGAGACACAAGACACCAAATAAGACATGCTTGGCCACACATAAAAAGAGTAATTATAAAAGAGGGATTATTCAATGGATCATCATAAAGGGTGCACCACTGGTGCCTTGATACATCTGATATTTTGTCCAGAAAAGCAAATATTTCCAACTTCACGTCTAAAGTGATTTGTCAAATCCCTACCAGCATTTCTGCAACATCTTTGAATAGCAGTATTCATTACAGCTAATGTTAACTGAAAACAGCTAAATTTGCTTTGTTTTTGATCTTGTCCGAAATGAAATAGGAGTATAGGGTCCCACTTTTCAAAGTAGAACAACTGAAACAATTTTTATATCAAATACAAAATGAATAAGTCACCAAAAGTTGAAGCCATCCTAAGAGACTGCATGAAACAGCTTTGTTTCAAGACAGAATGTAGGTGGAACATTTGACCACTGTTTTGATAATGTGTTCATGTACATTCATGCATTTGCATAAAGCTGCTTATTCCTAGTGATGGCTTCAACTACCCAGAGCTTATCCCTCTACACAGAGGAAAAAATGCACACATACACAAATGACCTAGTCATACCAATGAACCGAATATAGAAACCTGAGTGTGATATGGGGTCATTACTCCTGACCTGGTTTGAGAGCATTTTAAACAGACAGCTGCTGTATGTGATAAATCTTTTATAAGCTGAAAGACAGAGATAAGCTATAGCCACTATGCCATGTGTGGAGTTTTTCTATGGTTCCAATGTGTAGGTAATGGTCACTCATAAACACCCATTCATGGTAATAACATAGGGTGGCGAAAGCTGTACTCGGACTATAAAACTGTCTGAAACACTGCTGGAATTCCAGCCGCTGTGGGGAATACACCTTGTGTGCATTTCCTTTAGTGTTAAATGACCTGTTCTGTCACAAATTAAAACTCATCTTAAACCATCACTGAACTACACCAAGTGGACTGACATTGAATGACGGAGAAAATTGGAGCACCAAGAAAAACACTTGTAAACACAGGAACATCCAAACTCTATACACAAGGTGCCATAATCTGGAGTCAAACCCAGGAAGCAACAGCTCTAGGCAGCACTGCTAGGCTCTATGGCATTGATTTTACATTAGCACTGCAATGTATGCAGCTCTTTGGGGGGGTTGGGGACTGGCAGGTGCTACAATATAGTTATATATATATAATCATATTATGAGCTTGGAAATGAACAAAAAACAAACCATTCTACCTCTCCTATCTCTAGAGATGACAAGCACTAAAACACTACTGTACATCCAGTTCCAGAACAGGTCTGGAGATTTACAGATTTGAAGATGGCCAAAAGCAGTATATTTTGATTGAATTATCAGTTGTATTTTCTCTTCACATTTAAAGTTAAACAGGACAGTGGGTTGTATGCTAAGCCAACAACCATAGGAAGCATAGTGAAGAAGACAGACTTTCACATTCTTCTATGACTCATAATGTCTTGAAAAATAAAGAAAAATAAGCATCCAAACCTGCACTTACCTCATCTCCATCGTGCCTTGTGCTCTTTCATGGGTCAGTCTGGGCTGTTCATCTGTTCTCACTGCTCACTTATTGGAAAGAATAAAAAATCAGTTAAGATATGGAGATCCTGTTCTTTCAGAAGAGAAGAGCAGAGGGGTACTTTTCATGTAAGAGTGATGGTATTGTTCTTGTTAAAACACCGTTTTTGCCTCTTAAGTCAAAAGGCATAAACCATGCGTTTAACATGCAGTTCTTTCAGTTTGGTGGATAAAAATGACAAGCCTGTGAGGTGAAATCAGGTTTCACAAAAAACACAAAATCAGACAACTGTACAATTCTTACAGGGTAAATAAAAAAAGGATTAGGGTACTTTTTCAAGGCTTACTGAAGCCAGATCATTTTAATTCAGATTTTTGTCTTTAATTAAAATTGTCATACTGTAGCTAATCCCCCACCCTTGAAAAAAGTGTTTCAATCAGGTTCAAGCTGTACCACTAGTAGATGAATAACTCAGAAGAATTCAGTCCTTTTCATAGCATAATTTGGCAAAGAAAGACCTATGATGCTATATAACAAAATACTACCAAAAAGAATTACATCTTAAATAATTACCTGCAATGTCCCTATTACCTGGATATAAATATCTATGTTAATTTCACAATGAATGTCACAAATGCAGTGCACCAGTTGCATGACCACAGCTAGCATGTCTTAAAGCCACCTTTGCTTTTCATTATGATTTAACAAAAGACAGTAATTGAACTATGACATCTAGAGCAGTTTGGATGACTTTCTCCTCCAGCAGAAACAATTCTTTTGATGATCAGACAACGAACTTGGAATTAAAAAAAAGCATTAAATAGGAAAGAAAGACAACAATAATGCAAGAGTCCAATATTAAAACTTGGGCTTGCATCTTCTCTCTGCCAGATGTTTAAGTGTCAGGATGCCCAAAGTCCGAATGTTTCACATTATGTATGTTCACAGATCAGCAGAACTCCACAGCCACAAGGAAGAAGATGGCTGTGGATTTGCTTATCTATTTCCCTGAATCCACTGGGAGAGAACTGATAGAGTTGGTGGGCATGCCTAGGGAGACAGAGCAGCTCTTGGATCCTTCTCTCCCTGGACTCGAAACTGAGATCCTGGAAATAATTTCTAAAAACAACAATAAGGATAAAAGACAGTGTGTCTGTTGGTGTAGAAAATGTTTTTTTTTCTTTTGCTTCCCTTTCCAGTAACACCTTAAGCATTTCCCTTTCTCAATCCAAGACAGCTTGTGTTCTTTGCAGACACAGACATCTAGATCTTTCAGGTTGAGTTCATTAGGTTCACTGGCAGGAATTGATAATTGTGAAAGTCTTACTGTGTGTGAATAAAATCAAATCCTCCCCACCTTCTCCAGTTTCAAACAGTCTAGGTAGGAAAGTACTGTGGCGATGGCGATGCCATTGTTTTTGTACTTTTCTCGGGTGGAAGTACAAGCACAGAAAGAGCTTCTAGTGTACAGGAGACGAGTGTATGTTCTAGTGTACAGCAGAAGGAAAAAACAATGATCTGTGTCTTTGCAGCTATTAGCTGCGAAGCTGCTTAGTAACTTGCAGTTAAACTACAATTTACAGGAAAACAAATGTGATATTGCACTGACTTTGAAGTTTCGGTGATACTTTCAGCATATGTTCAGATTCTTCTTTCGGCTTCCTAAGCACTAAAATATATATCTTACCGCAAAGGTCAAAATACAAGGACAAATCTGTAAGCACACTGAACTGGGAAATAAGAAGCTGCAAAATGTGGAGCATTAGTTGAGCCTCTGGGACACTGCAGTTATACCCTTGAGCGATGTGCTTCACTTTGATTGCTGCAATAAATTTAACCGGCTCTATAAATGTGCAGAAATAATTCCCCAGCTGCAGAAATTATTTGTTTGGATACAGGTGTCCACCAAATAAATTAATAAATAATAACTATTTCGTTAATTTTTACTAAGTTAAGTTTAGATGTTTTTAAACTTCCCCCTGCAGAAACACGCCAGTTCTATTACCTAAAGGTTGAATAAGGATTGGATCTCTTAACAGATCACCTGACCACAGATGTCTTGAACATAAAGATGAAACAAAAGACTATGTTCTCATCTGTTGCTGTCATGTGGAATCGGCACAAATTAAATTCTCTTCAAAAGTCTAATGTATAAAATCTATTTCATGACACTTCCAGCTGTTCTTTGGCTCAGTCTAAGCCAATGGCTTTCAGAAGGAACACTGAGACAATTACAAGAATGTTCAACACTGCACACAATTCCTTTTAAAACAGGTAACATTTTGCACTTTAAATACAGTGCATCTAATATTTCGAAATGAATGACTAGAAAACAAACTGGGCAGATCATGACAAAACCTAGGAAACGATCTGCAGCTCAGTTTCTCGTGTGAGTAATCCAACCAGAGTAAAGGAGACAAAGCCTATAAAAAGGCTGTGAAACCGCTGACAGACTCGGCCCTACTATTTACTGCAGAAAATAAGATTTACTAAAACTCCTCAAAATCTCTCATCAGGCAAGTAATGCTAATGGAAAGTCCTTTATTAGTCACTGTTACTGGGAACTGCCTGAACAGTGCAGTCTTTCCAGGACTGTTACTAGGTGTTTCTTTTGAGAGGTTTCTAAATATCGGATCGCGGTGAACATTTCAAATTCACTTTGTACCGCAGACACTGGAGGCTTTTCACACCCTGATTGAAAAGCAGTAATAATAAGCCCCCATGACAGCACAGCTGTGGCAATGTTCTACCATTTGAAAAAAGTTAGAAATAGAAATAGGTAAAAATTAATTTGACAGATATGTTACAGGCATACCTCACCTGGTCCCTGCTCTGTAAATGTAGTTTAGGAGACTATCATAAACATAAAACCCAGGGCCAGTTCCTGCACTATTGAGGTTCCTTTGTAGCCCAATGTGGGAAACAGCTGCAATACAACCCTCAAATCAGGACCCAAGCCTCTGGAAAAATCCCTCCAGTCTGCCTCCTATGAAGTGAGCACT
Organism: Lepisosteus oculatus; assembly: GCF_040954835.1. Taxonomy (NCBI): domain Eukaryota; kingdom Metazoa; phylum Chordata; class Actinopteri; order Semionotiformes; family Lepisosteidae; genus Lepisosteus; species Lepisosteus oculatus. The sequence goes on along the minus strand of NC_090721.1, from coordinate 5,911,564 downwards.
GTTGGTGACATATTTCACACCTGCTCACACCAAAGCAAAGGAAAAACAAACCTTAATCACAATTGGGCTCTTTAAAGTGCGACCACAGACGTCCCTTTAATTTATTTTGTTATGTGATATATTATTAGGCTCCATAGTTAAGTGCCCGGAATGGTTGTCAGGGACACGTGCCATATTCCTTCTCTCCTTTGCTTGGCTCCTTTGCGCTCTCATTAGTCTTTTCTGTTGCTTTTGAACCCATCCCAGGCTCAGGACTCTCCAGGATTCAGCTGTGAGTGTAGACCAGGCCCTGTGGTTAGGTCCTGCAGTCTAAGGACCTTGGTTTTGAGGCGGCCTCGGAGAAAATACAGACTCACGTCAGCTGAACATGTTCCACTTGAACATGACAATAACAAAAGAAAGTACTGTGGATCACGAATTGGAAGTGGACAGAAGCCTGCAGAAGGGTCATAACCAGTGCAAGAATGACTGCAGAACAAAAGCAAATGTTTAATTATGGTATGTTTGCATTTTTGCAAACTGCCTTATTATGTAGCATACTGAATTATAATTTCTTCACTTAGTTCTCAAGACAAAGTATCACTACAAACATACTTTCATGACCACAAAAAGTAGTTTGCCACTGCAAACTTTCAAATGAAATAAGTCAACCTATGGCAGAAAAAAAAATCTGAATAGAATGGGTGAGCAGAGTCAGGAAGTATCCCAAAACCTTCCTACTTTAAATCATTTTATATTAATAAAATCACCTGCTGGCATTCTCTGGGAACAGAAGGCTTAACCTTACATTCACAGCAAATTCCTTCTCCCCTCACACAGGTGTGACCCAGGCCATCAGCAGCAAAGTAAAACTTCATCTCAGCAGGCTGTCTGCATGTAGAACAACCCAACTCCTCTTTCCACAAATTAAAGATAATAAAAGTAAGTATGGAAAATACTAGAAACAACACACAAAATAGGTCTGGGCCACTGGGTACAGGTCTAAGGTTTGTCCACGGGACTTAAGGGATCATACGTCCTGGTCCTCAAAGGAAGAATTTCCATCGCGGTCCCAGAGATTCCAAACCAGCAAATGGGTGAATTCTGGTTCATCGTTTGTGTCCTCTACAGCTCCTTGTTATCCATTGGCCAACCTTCATTGGCCTGTGGCACACCTTGGACTGCAACATGATAGGTAATCGTGGGAACAGGTCACAAAAAATAAAACCACGAGGCGGGGGAACCTCAGATTCATCTCACTGCACGGAGTCCGCACTGGCCTCTCGCCTGGTCGGTGGCGATCTTCACTGCCATGGCTCCAGCCCAAGCCCACTGCCTCCTCCAGGTTCTCCCTCTCCTGGAGATGCTTTGGGATCACCACAAGCCAGTGGAGGGAAGCATCAGCACAGCCTGACAAAAAAATAAAAACAAGCTACTACAGCACCCCTTGTTAAAAATCCCACACCACAATCAAAGGCCACAAAGAACAGTAGCTGCAGCACATAAAACACTCAGATGAGAAAAGAGATCAGTCTCGTTAGGGTTTGCTCAGTTTCACAATTCCAGTTTTTCCTACTCCATGTTTTCCTTTTAAAAGGGATGTGCTGTGCTGCTAAAGTGTCTGTGGTTTTGTCTACTTCCCAGACAAAAACCAATAAAACAAATCCTCTTCAATCAGGAGTTACAGATGCTGCCTCACGCCTGTTTTGTTGCCTGTTTTATGCCCTAGAATGTGAACCTATCTTTACTTTATACAAGAGCCAGTCAATGGTTTGCTGAGAAAAACTTGTGCTGGAAGTTCAGGAGGACCAAGCAAGCTGAATGATTTCCTTAATCAAAGCCAGGTGAAAATACTGGCTATTACTCCTACACATAGAGCCTATTCAAAACATCCTAAATAATATTGGCTATTCATGACACTCTCTAGGCTTTGGTGAAACATCAGCTACTGTGACTTGGATATGCTGGCTTGCAGTAACACCAGAGAGAGACACATTGGCACTGCAGAACATGTTAGTGTCACACACTGGAGCATGTCTGTGCGTCAAATTCCGTACCACACAGTGTCTGCCTCAGATCAAAGTCTTCCTCACACGGGCATTCCCGAGCTGGGTGTAAAAATAAATGGTATAAAGATGAATGGTGATTCCGAGTTCGAAAAAGCATGAACAAGACTGCATAATGAAAAACACAGGACTGGAACAGCTTTAAGATGAACACACACAACCATGAAACGCGAAGAGAGACAACAGATGAGTTCCATGAAGGAGCAGACGGAACCAGCAGAGAGACAAAGCAGTTCTAACAAGCCTAGAGGGGACGCCGCGCCTTATATTTAATGTTTATTCGAAGCAGAGCAGGTGTGGTGCATAAATTGCCGTCCATGCCTGAGATGTGAGGATTAAGGGAAGCAGACATTCCATATTTTTCAACAGCTGATATTGTCCAATTGAAACACCCAGTGGCTACAAATCTGCTCGCTTCATGGCGATTTCTGCCAGCTGGCAGCTAAGTTAAAATATACATGAACCCAAAAGGGAGAGAAATATCTTTTTTTTTTTAATTATGTCTAATACTACTGAAAACCTGACCACGGCTTTGAACTACACAGTATAGTTTAGTTTCGATGATCTTTAAAATTAAACAGATAGTATTCTAGACTAGTTAGTGACACAGGTCATATTTTAAATAGAAGACATAAGGGACTGAAAAAATGTGCAGTCAAATAATAGGAATACATGATGATTAATGTGAGCTCCTTTTCCCCAATATTGTGAGTTTGACTCACAAAGCAAGTTACAAACAGGAGATCCAGGTAGTTGATGTAAGTGGCGTTGGTTGACTAGTAGGACGTGCTTGCCTTTGACCAGAACTTCCAAATCAATGCTGGAGTATGACGACTTGTAGCACCGTGTTATAGGCGCCATTCTTTGAATGAGATGTTGAAACAAGTCAAGGAAGATCCCATGGCACAACAGTAAGAATGATGTTGACCCTAGTTTCATGGCTAGGTCCCTCTCTGGGCTTGCACAATCTGGCTTGCCTGACGTTCCCCCATCATCCCATTAGTGTAGCAATTTCTGGGGGTACCGGGGCACAACAGCTGCCAAGTGTCATGTGGATGAGTGCGGCACTTCAGTAATCAATGAAGTTGGTCTCCTCTCATGTGCATAAAGCTTTGGATTCCATGCAAGGAAGCATAACATTATCCTGTGTGAAGTGGACTTGGAAAGCCAGGAAGTCACCAACTAAGGAGTCACGGAACCTGGAATGTTTCTACAAATCAGACTTTTTAAGTTCCCCCAATATCAGCATCCATTGTAGAGCAAATGCACGGAAGAAATAAAACAAAGCATCTCAAAGCACCTTTACCTAAGATGGACGTAAAATAAGCATATGTTGCCACATCCACCAAGCCAGGCTCTTTTCCGCTCTTTCAAGCCCTTTCAAGAATTAAGTTCTGATTGTACTTCAACACATCGTGTTGCTTCTACAGCTAATTTCCAAATGCCAGGCAGTGTGGAGAGAAACTGGAATTCCTTCTTTCTCTATTAAATCTTCCTATGTGTTGTCTTCATTCCAGCTGATCATGTACAACACTAATTCAGTCGTTGCAGCTCACTTCTGTTTACCACATAATAACAAGAAACACTAGGGGTACTGTGCTACATTTACAGACCTCAAATACAATGTTCCCATATGGTTTCAGTTTAACAGCCAGCAGGTTTACAATAAACATATCAGAAACACTTCAATCCCCTGTGGGCTTCCATTGCCTTCCTTATAGCAATCCAGCAAAGTCCCAGTACAAATTATTACTAACAACAGGAAGGAAAAACATTGTGGTCTTCTAGGAAGATTACCGTTTAGGGAAAGAGATGGAAATTTTGTTTAAATTACTGCAATATTTCTTAGCATAAATTCCCCCCCCCATGTTTTCTGCAGGCATCGTGGTAAGGTGTTCTATTTTATAAGCATCTCTACTGCTACAAAACTACAAAAACACAAAAGATTTTCAGAAACAGCCCAGCCAGATTTTCTGTTTCTCACTTTGATAGAAGGCAATGATTTCCAAATCTGGACACAGTGGGTTAAGAGGCAGTTGAACAAGGTATATTGTAAGCAAAAGTCAAGTAATGTACATTTCTTCCACTTTGTTAATATGGTATATTAGAACATCAATTCAATAACTTATAACTTTGTACAAGTTGCTTGCACATTTGCAATCAATTAAATAAGACGGCAACAGCAGACAAAGTCACAGTCTCGCTTTAGAACGTGCAAAACTAAGGTGTAAGGATCTCCTGGAAACAATTTTGCAATTACCATTATAGTCAGCAAGGCATGTGTGATTAATTACACTGCTATGGCAAATTAACATTGTTGCTGCTACAGACAAAGACCTGTTTGGTGAGCTTTTAGTATGTTGGTGTCACATGCTTCCGTCTGTTTTCCTGTGTTGTTACACTGTGACACTCTGAAGAGACAAGATCATGTTGCTAACATGTTGATCATGAGGCTAATTAGGAAATTTATCATTTTTATGCACCTTGTATACCACCAGTACATACAACCTTTCTTTTTCAGAAGGTAATTTTTTATTGTTATGCCCCTACGTGCTTTATAGACTATATTGGTCCAAATAGCTTTCTCTATGATCATGTCTTTTTAATTTTAAGATTTGTGTGTATTTTTCCAAAAAACATGAATCAACATCTATATGAACATATTAACCAGAATCACCTGTTCTATTTGGCACTCGGTTTCTGTGCAAAGCCTAAGAATGTAATATTCCATTCAGTACTAGCCTGGACACATTCCACACATCCATGCATCTACTTGATGGTGTTAATGCATTAATCTTTCTGCAGACTAACATCCTTAACAGGTCAGACAAGAACAAACATTTTCTTTGGCCATTATAACCTTTGACAGAAAGAAATCACAATGCTTGATAAGGGAATAATTCTTTGTCTTGCAAATTGGCACTAAAGTTCTTATTAACATGAGACTCTAAAACAAAGCCAACAGAAATGCATCATCTGATGCACCATTTACGAATACAAATCTTTATTGCTTTATATAGTCTTGATTTTTCATTATAAAAAGAACTGCAGTTCATTTTAAGCACATAGAGATTTCTTTGTTGATGTCAAATGCTTACATATCCCTTTTGTCGGTCCCCTTTCTTGTTTCTTTCATGGGCAAAATTGATTTTTTCCATGCTCTGTTCATTATATAATTCTTTCTGGAAGACACACCTTGAAAAGGGCATCTGCCAAGTTTAATGACCAAGAATTGTATTATCAGACTAATGAAAAGAGACATTGTTACATTATATCAGGCAGCATAAAGGGTCTCCACCCAGCTCCGACATTTTTTTCCATGGGAGCAAAGCTTTGTTTAATATTACGCTAGCTTTATATTTACTCCATGCAAACTACTTAGATCTTAAATGATGCCCAGTACAAGAGTTGTCTTTGCAGTGGAGAAGAGAAACTACCTGTAAACACTTCAGTAGACTATGGTTGTTGGTTCAACTAGGTATTATCAAAGAGATACTTTTGGACTCTTACCTCTGAAAATATTAAGTGATTATAAGTTGTTGGAGTGGACAACAGTGGCAAACTATTCATGATTTTGCTTCAAATACAAATATTCCTTTAATTTTTGGGAATTAAAATTTCCATACGTTCTTCCTGGTGTTTTAAGTTTGGAGTCTTCAAGACAATGTCTTAATATTTGATATTTACTGCATGTTAAGGATTTCATGCTTAGAACTGGGACCTTTTTCATAAAACCCCTGGGACTGTGCTGAGTTTCCAATAGTGACTGGTCCCATGCAGGTTGTTCGATGAAACAGAACCCTGGTTTGTAATGGAAGAATGAAAATCCTTGACACAGGTGAAATCCATGGATGCTATTTGGATTCTGTATCTACCTTAATCTGCTTCTTGTACTTTTGACAGTAAAGGGACAGGAGGATGAAATTAAAACTTTACAGCTGCTGTTATTAAACTGAGAGGAAGCCATCCATTAAAAAGTGGAAATGGTTGAGCGGTCAGGTTAATATTTCTATCATTTCCGGTAGACAAACACATAAAGGCCAAGTTGGCATGGAGCCACAGTGGCATGTGTTTCTGCTCATGGACGCTAACTGGTCACCAAATGGTTTCCTAGCAGGATTGCAAAAAAGATTTCAATAGTTTAAATAGGAAGGATAAAATATAAACTGTTTTTTAGGGTTGCACTTGGAATCACCACATTTGATTATAATCTGTAAACAGCATTAGAAGGAGAATATAATGGTCATCAGAGCCTGCACATCTGGTAAGTCTACTCTAAGGACTGCGAAAAACAGGCGCGGTCTTTGTAAAACATGTGCCAGTAGTAAATAGTTTACTACTATGTCTCAAAACAAAATATGGAGCACCATCTGGACAAAAGGACCTTGACAATAACAGTACTATAAAAATGATAAAGTCATTCTGAAGCTACATATACATTCATGAAAAAATGCACTTTACAATTAAAGAGGTCCAGCTGAGTACTAAAACAGCAATTTAAAAGGGTTCCATAAAACCTAGGATGAAAATCAATCCATCCATTTTCTAACCAATTCAGCATCAGGGATCCTATCCCGGCATGCAACAAGCAAAAGACAGGATACGCCCTGGATGGGACGCCAGCACGGGGCACAACCAGACACGCACAAACTTACACCAGAGCCAGTTTTCCCAGAAGCCAATTAACCCACCAGTATGTTGGACAATGATAGCAAACCAGAGCACCAGGAATAAACCCATGCAAACATGGGGAGAACATAACTCCATGTAGATAGTACCCTAGGTCCAGACTTGAATCCAGGGCACCAGCTCTGCAAGGCAGCCGCCTGCCTAGGATGAAAATGAACAAGGAAACTCCCAATGGAACCCTAAGAATATGTATCCCCATAAAGCTAGATCTGTCTGTCTGAAAAGAAAAGGACACGTTGTTCAGCATCATCTGGAGCTGAAAGCATCAGGGAAATGTGTTTGTCTCAAGAATGTTGAGCCTTAAAGATAAAAGTAAAAAGATAAGGGACTGAAAACTATTTGGCTGCAACATTTATGATTCAAAACAGTCCCCAACTGTTAGTACAAAGTAATTCCATATCAGTTCTATATACAGTAACTGTGCATATTCTTTCTCCATTATTCCTGAGAGAAACAGCATGCTCAGTTTCCATAAGGAATGGTCTAATGAAAAAAAGGAATAAAGATAAAATACAGCTTGAGTCACAAATAAAGATTAGAAGCAATATAAATTTTGAAAATCCTTAACAAAAGATCATCACACATCATATTTCAGTAATTATTATTCAGACCTGAGTGAATCCAGTTACCCAGAGTTTTTCACTCGACTGGCTTCAAGAATTACTGATTCCTACAAACAGACGTTTATTCATTGATTCCGTGTGTCGTTAAATACTTCGAGTTGAAAATCCCTATATCTATGTCAAAGTGTATTCAGTTTTTCAAGACTTTTTTCCTTGGACACCAATAAAATAGTGGTATTTTTTGTGATGCTGCTAAACCGCATGATCTTTTCTAGTTTTGGGAGACATTAAGTGAGGCTTATACAATAGGCTCTCCTGTGTTCTTCAGACGCATTCATGAAAAAACATGACTGATCATTTTCTGTCTCCTACAATAGCTAAACAAGACCAAGAAGAACAAGACTCTCAGATGTCATGATGTGCTGACTTCAGAAAGGGAGAAACACAGTGTTGCCTACAGACTGAGTCATGCTTTCAGACTGTCTCATTTAAACATGAAATGAATTCTGTTTTTAATAACAGAACTCTTTTAACCGAAAGGTCTGGAAAATTCTGTTACTTTTTATGTCTGTTTCTTGGCTTCAGGCTTTTGTTATGTCAGGCGGGTCTCCAGATCTTGTACTGTAGCAAACACTACACTGGCACAGTTACATTATTAAATAAACCTTCAATTGTAAAAACAAGGCATTGTTCTAAGTTCAAGATGAATTCAAGAAGACGGGAGAGATATAGTGTAGCTATAGGATCACAAGCAAAATGGAACGATGCTTAAAATAAACCCCAAATAATACAACACAATACAACACAAATATTCAGCATGAACACATTTGTAATATGAGTTATAAAAAGAAGGGCATAATATTATAACTTCCAAACTCATCAAAATGGTACTTTCATAATGCCAAATTACTAAGAGCTCAAGTGTACCTGCATAGCCCGTCTTAAACATCCCTTAAGCTCTACAATCCATAACATTTCATGCAGGTAAGATGGGTGCACCTGATCTTACAACTCTACTAATCAGATATGATATGAAACCAAGCCAAATGTCTAATTATTCATGGGAATGTCTTTACAGGTATTTTTGAATCTAGATGCACAAAATGCAGGAACAATGAGGAAATTGCATTAAAAATCAGTTCTGAATTCCAGCACTATTTAGATTCTCAGCCCTAGGCTATACTGCTTGTGTGAATGAATTATAAGAGTTATAAATTAAGAGATTTATAACTTGTTAGGGTAAGGAAACAAAGTAGGAGTTTACCCAGTCCATCCTATCTGAATAGGAAATAAAGTTTGTAGTATAATTTAAACTTTAAATAACAGCAATATGCATTTCTCTGTCTATACTCAAATTTGTTACGATATTTATTTAAAAAAAGTGAAAATCAACATCTTTAACAAAACCAACATGTTAACAACAGATAAGCCTCAGCAATCCATCTCATGGTTAAAGCACATGTGCTCAATTTAACATATACTGTAGCCACTTAGGTGCACTTTATAGTAATATCTTAAAACATGGTTAACCAAATTCATCTGCACTACAAATTAAAACTAGGGGTATAATGCATATCATATGTAAAATAAAAATGCTTCTTCGAACTTTAAAAATAATTCTTCATACTATTGAATTTAAATTCCATGGATTACATAAGTGACTTAAAACTTGACTGAGAACAGTAATTTTTCCAGCTGGAAAGAGCTACTGGTAAACATCTAATCAGACAGGTCTAAAGTGGCTTGGACTTAGCTTTCAGCTCCTCTTAACCTCCTACACAAAATCATTTTTATCTTAGTTAAGGATGTTTACTTCGGGCAGGGCTTCAATATTTTTACATTCCTAAACCCTCCCTTTTGGTCTCAAAACCATACTCTGGTACACATTTAGATATGGGTTCATGATATCAACAGTTAGATTACAAAAGCTTTGCTATGTACTTTACTATTTGCAGTTAAGGTCTATTAGTCTGATGCTTGGGACTGGGAAATACAATAGATTTATGTTTTAGGTGTCTTAGCAATCAAGTGGATTTGCAAAATCTGCCTCCCCTGCAAACAAATGACAGAGCTTCATTAAGTCGAGTTGTCAAATTTAGGTGCATCTGGCACCACTGAGGCTCAAATTTCTTCACACTGTTATCACTTGGTTTAGAAGACGCTTATGTGTGTGTGCTGTGTGTTCAGACCACAAAGTTCCCAATAAAACAGACGGTAATAAAACATAAGAACATTATCAAGTACTATTCTTTATTGGGACATATGTAGAATACAGTAAATGATAAAATCTGCCAATGTATTTTAGTTAAAGATAATTTGATGCTGGCAATTTCTAATTGTGCATTTCAATTCAATTGCACCGAATGTCATTTCATGAGCAAGTGAAGCAGAAAGACAAAAAGCATGTACTGTATGTTTCTGATTTGTTGAGCAGTTCACGTCATGTTAAATGTAGTGTTATGTCTTTTACCTGCCTGCAAAGCAAATTTCCCATCTGGGACAATAAAGTAAAGTGCATAGAGCAAAATGCAGGGTTATCAGCATGGCCAAAAACATCATTGAGTATAAAAATGGTTTGCATCAGAGTCATTGCTCGGTAAATCATCTTTCGGGGCATATAGATGCTCTAAACTGCTTCTCTTGATGTAGTGACTGAAGCGGCAATCTCTGAAATTCAGTTTATCAACCTGCGGTCAGAAAAAGGCAATTACCATTTTTTAAAGTGTGAAAGTAAGATGAATCTCACAGATCTGCTTTTTGCCCTGACATGAGAGACACGTGTATTTATCACAGTGTTTTCCTAACCTTCAGCAGGAACTGCACCTCCTTCTTGACAAAGCCAGGTGCACATAAATCCAACGTCACCGGGAAGATCCAGTCCTGGAGCAATGTCAGACATTGGACATTTGGAGCCAAAGGTGGCATCATTTTAAAGCATCGCTGTCATCATTACCCTACATCAGGTGCTGAAAACTTAATTCCAGGAAGGAAACAGAAAGGTGTTTTTCTTTTTACTTGGTGTGCTGATGCCAGCATGATTTATTACAAAACTGTTTTAACAGACCATGCTCTGCCATCCTCAAGGCTGCCAGCAACAGCTCTGGCCAAACACAACACTGGCAAAGCCAGGAAAGCTGAGAGCTGACTGGACCTGACTGATATTTATCAAGGTAGGAAGGACAGCAATCTCATGATATTTTGCACGCCTAGACATTTAAAAAAAATATTAATATTGCTTTTGTTCTTTATCGCAGTCCTTTTCAGGTGCAGAGCATATACAGACATTCCATTACTGTTCAATCATCAGTGCTATCTGCCTTTAAAGGCAGAACTGAAATACCCTTTCCTTTCCTTTCTTTCTGCCTTTTTGCCTCTCTGGAAACCTACTGTTAAGGACGAGTGGCCAACAATAATGACACAGGGCTCCTGGGTGGCTAAGTCAGGAAATGCCACTTGCTCTGAGGCTAGGCAGAGCTGTGTGATCCAGATATTACAGGTCTCCGCCTGGATTGTGTCTCTAGCTGACTGTGACCATGAATCCACAGGCAGTGGTGCTTAGTCACTTAGTCAGCTCTGGGCTCCCGATGAAAGAGACATCAACTTCCCCAGTCCCTGCAGAGTCCCTGCAGGTGCTGAACCTCTTGTGCACTGTGGCAGAGCTTGTCATGTGTCAAGCGCTGACTAGATCAAGGCGTGAGCAGATCAGAAAGGCCATGCCTGCACTTTCTCCATCTCCCCATGTGGACACAGGGGTTGGGACTGTGAAACGAGATATACATTCATATACAATGCCGATTTCCATTTGGGGTGGCTAAAAAAACCAAAAAATTCTAAGAAATTCTCATTTAATAAAAGTAAAGGGTAATAAGGGTAATAAGATGGTCCTCTTTCCCATAATGATAGCTATCTAAGGCAATGAGACAATGATAAAAGTATGAATGTTAAGGCAATGCGAGTGTGAATGTATAAAACAGAAGAGAGATTCTCCATCATATTGTTGTATACTTTTGCATTCTATACTCCATCTATTTCTGGAATGTTTTAAAAAATACATAAAACAGGATAGACAGCTAAAAGGCAATTCATTTTGTTTGGAAAGTATAAAAACGTCTTGATTTTCAGCATTCTTTTTAAATTTATGATTTTATTCTTATCTGAATGCACATTACATAAATAATCAACATCCAAAATGTTTGATCCTCCACATTTTCAAATTGCATTTCACCCCAAAAGGCTTACCGAAAAGCTTAGAGTCAGCCGAATAAATCCTTGTTTTTGAACAGTCATTTTTTCCATTACCTGTCCACGTCACTTGTAAGTCTTCATACTGTGCTTTCTTTCCCCTGCATGTGGTGTGCTGAAATGCTTCTATTTGATTCTTACTTGATGTAAACCACATTTCCCCAAGCTCCAAAGGCCTGTAGGAATGTGCTGCAAGGTCCATATTTTATATTGCCTATTTCCCAAAGCAAACCATCCTTTCCTCCTGCCTTTCTATTCCAGTATTCATAAATGACAACTATCTTTTCCAGCACGTCTGCAGATAGTAAAAGGCATTAAGGAAAATGTATTCTTTGCTGAGGAGACCATCATTTGACCATCATATGACTCTTAGAACCTTAGAGTCATTAAAAGAGAATTTACCCAAAACGTTAATATCAAACACCAACAGATGTAACACTCAAATGACCCACATGCTTCTTGTGCCCCCCCACACACAAACACACACTCTTGGTTTTGCCTCTACGCAAGTCCCAGAAATATGCAAAATAAGAGAACAGCATTAAAATTCAGGAGATGGCTGAATAAGCTGTTCACTCCATGTTGGTTTTTCTGATGTGAAGACCAGTTCATGCAGAGAAATGGAGCAATCACTACTTGAAATGAAGAAAAAACACCAACATGTGTCAATTGTCAGGAGCAAGATATCCAAATTATCTCCTAAGCTTCAGCAAATAGGGGGTTAAAGAACACCATCCCAGAAGTGCTCATTGAAATTAGTACCATTCCACCATGATCCTGTTATGCGGTGATTCCTGAGGTTTCAGGGCCATGGTGAATGACAAGCCGAGCTCCAAGCGCAGGTTTACGCAGGGAGTCTTTGGCAAGGCTCTTTGGGAGCAAGGTGTTAATGAGAGATAATGAAGGAAATAATGGATCTAGATTGGAAATGGAGTTGGAGTTGGAATTATAACTCAGCAAGGAAAAAGGCTGCTTAAACGCAGCAGAGAGGCTGGCTTGAATGAAGCCGTCCGAAATTAGGCGAAGGCTCCTCATGGATTGAGTTTCCAGGAAACGCCAGTGGAGAAATGTAAGAAGCCATAGCTTCCTAGACAGCAAATAGAAAAAGAAAACGGGCTGAAGAAAATGAGCCGAGGGAAAAAAAAAGCAGTGAGAGCACAATAACCCGACTGATTCAGTGTTCAGGATTCAAATAGAAAAGGCATTTGTTAATACTGCAAAGCCTAGCACTGAATGCACTGAATTAGCTGACAAATAGCCTTATATAGCCTGCTCAATTGCCTGATTGGGTTTGGGAGGGTCCGCCTGATTGAAAAGTTGATGGTCTTTAAGAGATGTGTACTGACCCATTTTGCACAGGATCAGAAGGAGGTTGATAACCTGTGCGTGTATGCCGGATACCTTGGGCAGCATCGGGACACAAGCATCTCCTAGCCCAGGCGTAACACATCCAATTGGGAATTTAGGCTGATAATACACAGATATCACCCAGATTTGCATACAAATCCTTTATCTCTGAGTGCCTCCCATCCCACATGAACACATGTGGCAAAGTCTAAATGCTGACCTTAAAACCCTCACTGTCCCCTGCCCCCATCCCCATTCTTGTTTTATGACATTGATAATACTCCAGCATTCTTCTACAGAGTGATGATATTCTTTAACTGCAGAAAAGTCCCCAGGTAGCAGAAGAAAGGAAATCCCAATACATCAGTTGCTTCCAGACTTCATTTGATTTATTATTCAGGCTAGGCACAGTACAGCAATCATTACCAAAGATATTCAAAGTGCATCCAAACTCCTTTTACAGACCTGCAAGTCCATTAAGTTAGTTTCAATTATGCAGTGGAAGGTACATTGAATTTAGTGCTGGAGAGGTTCATAATGTTGTTTGTCCCAGAAAACATCCATCAAACTCCAAGGTAATCTGCCAATGGTGTGTATTGGATTGGCTCTGTACTTTTTGTGGGTCTTGAAGAAAAGACTCAAGTGAGTTGGGCTTTTGCTATGGGAAACAGCACTATTTGAGGCATCATAGTATTTTATTATTCATATTGACTATCCCTAACATTCCTAATAACACATTTTTATGGTTTTAAGTCGAGCAAATACTACTAATTTCCATGTGTGGCTAAACTTTGGAAAGTAAAAATTTAAGATTTAATTACACCTTAAACCCAACCTATAGCTAATTTTTTAAACTAATGCAGGGATTCCAGTTTTGATTAATGCTAATAGTTATCATATGGCAGAGTTAGCTGTCAGTTGTTTATGACTTTGGATGGTGGTATATTTTAATAAAGTTGTCAAAAAGTGGGATTCTGTTATAAGCTATACACTTCATTATAGACGCAAATTATAATCTGTACTGAAGAAAAGTTGTAGTTTTGATTATGACCATCATGTTACCAAGAAACACAAGTAGATGTCAATGCAGCTCAAAGAGAGAGCGCTGAAAGATTAAAAGTATTTAATTTTTTGTGAATCCTTCTTTGGCATCATGAGGAAACTCTGTATTGTTATGTTATTGTAAAGTGTATTTGTGACCATGCTTGAGCTTCTTGACAGAAAGCACCAGCTTTTGGATTAATATCCTGGTAAATATCGAGGGCCAAATGTGCACAGTAGCAGCAAGACTATGGCTATCCTTAGAATTAAATGTTTGGAAAGATTGTAATATTACTCTTTAGCCTTGAACTGAAAATATCCTGGAAATGCTCAACTCATGAGTCAGCGTCTTAGAAATGTTACTGAGATGGGACTCTTGAACAGATGTACATCCTCTCCAACACCAAACCAGACCCCAGTTGACTAGGTCCATCATGATACTTTCAGTGATGAGGTAAATTGAAGACCCTCAGAGGGGTTCATACCCTGGCTGGGAATCCTCTGTCATAAATTTGCAAATTCAGAGAAAATTCATGTGAACATGGGGAGAACACACAGAAAATACAAACTCTTCACAGAGAATTGAACCTAGTGCCCCCAGTATTCTAACATTACTAGAAAGCAGTGTTGCCCCAACAGCAAACAAATATAGCCAAATGTTTGCCAGGCCAAGAGACCCAACATAAACCAGAACTGCACCCAAGATTTCCACAGAAACAAGAGAAGTTTTGTTCTCTTGTTCACCAAAATAATACAGTTGTATATTTGTCCACATAACTCAATATCAATGAATAATCAGAGGAGCAGCTTCAAACTGTGGGCGAGCAGACTTCCTAAATATCTCCCCATCTAAGTTTGAACTTGCAGCTCTGTTCCCAAGTCCAGAGACTGCATGTGTGTTTCAGCAGTGCACCAGCTCCAGAGCAATGTTAATCTGTTAACCACAGAGCCCCTCCCTCTTCCTACTCTAACAGGGCACACTCTTGGGACAGTCAGCAGACGAAAACTGGATATACTCCAATATCTATCCAGCTGTTCCTCTCCCCATGGAACTTTTAAAACCTCATTAGAACTGTGCCTGGGCAAGTGTTCTCAATTCCAATTAATATGCATTCGATCCCTTTACACTCAAGATTAAACTTCTATGTCATTGTTACTCATTATTTCGTCTTCTTTGTTTGCTAGTCATAATGAGAGCATTCAGGTCAGTAGTTTTTTTATCTTAGATCTCCAGATAACTCCCTGGCTTTTCCCATAACAAGTGTTTTGTTTTCGTGTTTATGCTCTTTTGACACACAGTGGCAATCAAGGTGACATCTAGAACATTCTGTAAAGCTTCTGAGCCTAGTGAAACAACCAGATTGCTAAAAAACAGCAGAGGATTAAAGTCTTGGCATGCATTTTCCACATATTTACAGGGAAAAAATAATTTAGAAAGTTGTTTAATTATTTGTATTATACTACTTGCTGTATGCATACTGATGGTCATTTTAACCACATCTGAACTCATAACCATTGCAAAATGTAGATGCACACCTCTGTTTTCTTGAACAATGTTCAGCCACAGTTCATTAACAATTGGGGGCCACCATACTACGTCTTTTTCCCTATACTTTTAGTTAAACACAATAATCAAAGAAATCGACAATTTAAAACGAGCCATTTTTTCGCAAATGCTTTGTGCTATTCATTCTAAGGAAGCTTAATCTTCTGTTTGCACATTAGCAATTTCAAGCAACTTTCTGAATGCAGACCTTACGCTAAGGGGAGTCTTAGGCTGCATCCCCCAGCATTCAGTAATAAAATCAATTTTTTGCCAATAAATACTTTGAATTCTGCTTTCAGAATTTACTTTTTTCTACCGAACTCACTGAAACTAGAAATCTTTAGGACTAATGATCTCTTTCAGTGGTGCATAATGCTTCAGGATGAGGAGGAAGGTAATTATTTGACTTTCCTTTGTCAAAATAAAATAACCAAGATAAAGTTAGTTAATGGGTCAGACACTGGCAAGGACAATTTAGTGTACCCAATCAAACTTAATTGGCATCTCATCAGGAGGTGGGAGGGAACTGGAACACCCAGAGAAAACATCCCAAGACATGGGAAGAATAAGCAGGTGCCACACAGAAGGCAAAATCCCAGAATCAGAACCAGGACTCAAGAGCTGTGAGGTTACAGTGGTAACGGCCATGCCACCATGCAGCCCTGCAAAATACATGAAATAATATAACTACTAAAGACATTTTCCCACTTTAGACATTGTTTATTTTGTACATGAAGAGCAAATTGTTCTCATGTGAAGGTCAGAATTCTTGCACAAAGCCTCAAACAGAAATTCCTTGACAACGTCAGATTCATCAATCTGTGAAAGGCTTCTGGGTATGACTTCCCACAGCTCTCATGGAAGATCTCATACAGTTCTGCCCTGATGCATATCTACACTGTAAAAGCTAACAACCGTGAGAACATTATCAAATGAGCAGAAAATAGAAAAAAAATAATTAGTCTAACTTAATACAGCTGTTTCTGCCTTCTTGTAATACATAACCCTTCTAAAGGCTTTAGAATAAAAATGTATCAATATACACCATCGTTCACACTGTACACTGAACATTATTCTTTAAAACAACTAAATGGGCTTCACATGCCAATTTGTGGTGGGGTCAATCTAGAGTCTCTGCATACTTTCATTACAACATCTCTGCCTTTGGCTGGTTTATAAGATGACCACAAACATTTTAATTTCTCATGTCGGGGATCTTTAGCTTTATTCTTACGACCTGCTCAATACCATATCATATACAAAGAAACTTAAAAGCTGACTCTGAATTCAACCTTTTTTCTCTAGAATTCCAATAATTTACATAAGTGATTTGAAGCATTCAGCTTTCATCATAATAAAAGGAAAAGGTCCATAAGTAATGCTACTTCATTAACGGTATGTAAGGAACTGGTCTATGAGTGTTAAGTAGTAGAATTAATTAATTATTGCTACAGTGGTGATACTGGTGCAGTGCTTTTATGAAAAAGAATGAAGAACTTTCCAAGAATGCTGTATTATGTCTGTATGAATGGTGATTCACATGTTCTATCTCTGTTCTTTGGTACTTTTCTAGAATTTACTGTGCTTTTTTTGCAGCTTAACCTACCCCATAACCCCAGAAACAGCTATTTGCATGTACTGTACTCTTTATTTTAAAGCTAATATATTGTTGCCTTTGCATGCCTACAAACTATGTGCTGTATAAACTCAAGACCATGAGGTAATGTTATGAATACCCTGGACCAGTGCAGATAACTTGATCACAATAAATTGCCTATTAATCATTTTCCCTATAAAAGAAACGCCTAAGAAAACAGTTCCAATTGCATGACCATGGCAGTGTTGCCACTATCAAATTTTGGGACCTTACCCCAATTCTTTGGCTTTGCTTCAAAAGTTTCACATTCAATAGTTATGAGGCACAGCAAGTTCGTTCCATAGGGCGGAGCAGCTAAAGAAGACTGCTTCATCTTCGTTTGGCTCGTTATTGACGGGTGATGAGACATCATCAAGGCACTCGAAAGGCCATCTCCAGCCAGCAGCTGCTGTGCACAGGAAGAGCTCGACAGCAGCGGAGAATGTACAGAGGTCAAGGAACCTGGCTGTCTTGATCAAGCTAAGTGCGCTTCCAGAACATCCCAAGATTATTGTAAAACACAGCCCATGGAACCTGGTACATTGCTAAGTCAGACTGAGCGCTAGGGACCAATAACATTCCAGCACTGCTTAAGTACAGCAAGGTGCAGCACAGATGGACTGCACTTCGCACAGGTTTAGCAATGGAAACACTCGTGCTTTGCTTTTCAAAGGCTGATTTCCTCATGTGCTGCAGGGAGGGACTTGTCTTCTCTAGCAGAAGCCCATAATGTGGTCTGCCATCACTTAACATGCAGAATGCTTTATTATGATGCCATACAGAAATAGTATGCAATGCGATATACAGGTACAAGTGCTGTGACCTTCCAGGGACTGCCAAAACAATCCGAGCAGAGAAAGGTAATGGATTAAAACCAGGATCTGTCCGTCTATATTATTAAGCCATTCTAGCCAGACACAATCTTAAGGAAAGTGAATGATTTTTCCATCACCCAGGGCTCTCTAAAATGTACCAGAAATGACTTTCTCCACACTGCCAATATGCTTCAATCATTCACATAAGTGATCCATCATTCTCTTAAAAGGCTTAAGACATATCAAATAGGATCGTACTGAAAAGCCTGCATTTTTCACTTAACAAAAAAATAAATCATGCTGATCTGAAGGTGATTTGTGACAGACATCTCCAATGGTTAACAGCTGCAGTACTATTCACGTATTAACTGTAACTTTCCTACCAAAAGCAAGATAGATCTCGGGAGCCTTACTTAGGTCCATTAGGACTTTCATCAGCTTCCACAGTCCTAATGTTCCTTTTGATAGATTTATGTAGACCTTACAGAAGATTCAGACAGAACTCTATCTGAACTCCCAGATGAGTTCCTTTAGGAAAATGCAAAAAATGCTTTAGATTTCAGGAGTGAGGAGGAGAAAAGCTTCTGCCTCACAACTAAGAAATAAACTGCAGGTGACCTGCATCTTGCTAAATGTTTTGCCTGCGGGTGGTTCTTGGTTGAAGGTTCAGTTTTGCCAGGGACTGCTCACGCCAGTTCGTTACTCGAGGCAAGGCATGGAACTACTGTGCTCAGCTCTTCAAGGCAGGTGCTATTTTGAGCTATCCTGGAACTTCCTTTTTTCAGCAAGATGCTTTGGATAAAAGTTGGGCACTTATGAGAAGTATTACCAGGTTGAATCCAGGCTGTGCCACTTGTTCATTTTGTGTGCCAGGAACACCAGCTGGCAGCGATACACTGAGATGGAGGTATGAAGAACAGCAGAATCAACCAGGGGAAGTACACTATGAAATGAAAACTGAATTTTACCAGGCTGGTGCTGACTTGTGTGGGTTGTATGCACTAGTGTATGCAGTCAGAGTCACATTTTGTTCCCATTTCTTTATATCTGAAATAATTTTGTTTCCATGTGGGTGATTTTAGCCAGATTCTAATTTGGAGGTCAACAAATTTTCACTTTAGAGCAAAATGCTCAAGCAAACCTCAGTTTTCTCAGGTTCACATGAAAGCGTGATGACAGACAATCAGTTTGGCAAGCAATGTGTTAGTGTGTGTGGTCTTTAGTCCAGGTCAGTTTGATCTGCATAAAGCTGCCCTGAATTTCAACTAGTGACTTCAGACTGGGTAAGAAAGGAGAAAAGCAATGCTCAATTCTATTCTTTATCAAAAGCTAAATAGGTCTTGGTATCTCTGATTTGATAACTGTGTGGGAGGTCAGTTCTATTAATCTGTTCATTTTTAGTTTAAAGAGAACCCTTTTGAATGTTAAACCTAAAACACATTCTTATTTGCTTTATTTACTCACAATCCAGAGCAAATCTGATGTAGTTTCTAATGCATTTTTTTGCTTTTCATATTAATAATATTGGAATAGGAATAATGGAGAATGTTAAAAGACAGAAGGATTGCAATTGTTCTTCTGAGATCAATAGTTTAACCAAATAAATTAGGAAGGAGCTCACATTTTATTGGGGTGAGAAGGTAATAATGTTATATTAACTTGCCTCTAAAGACTTCCCATTGTGCCAAAAAATGTTTTGCTTTCAGTGGACCTCAAATTATACTCTTCACCAGATCCAAATCAAGATTTATATGAGTAAATGCTGTTCCCATTCCAGCAAAGCAAATGAAAAATGATCACACAATGAGGTGAAAGAAGAAAATAAGTTTCAACAGGGGCATTGTTAGCTGGCTTGTGCCAAGTGTATAAATGTGGAACTCAAAATACAGGTACTAAAGAAAACACATGGTATACACCCACATGGAGCAGAAGAAATTGTACTTTTGAAAAAGATCTACAAAGTATACCAAAAGAAAGGAGAAACATAATAAACATTTAAAAATCCTTTATATTAAAATTCATCAATTCAAATTAGCAACAATATTCTTACATAATATTTTCTTTTAAATAAGAGATGTTAAAATGACTGAGAAAAAAAGTAAGGAATTATAACATCCCTGTATCACTATACATGATTTACTGATTTGGCCATTTAGAAGCCCCTTAAACATTTAGATCCTTACAGAGAATACTTATTTTTTATGGACACTCTGAATTCTAAGAACATAAGAGTGCTTACAAAAGAGAGGAAGTCTACAGCTTTGTCAGGGTTAGGGCCTTTGAAGATTTGGATCAGATGCCCTCTAAAGTTTCCCTGTTCAGAACTAAAAAGGTTCAATTCTTTCAGCTTGTCAGTTTCGATATTCCTAGGCCACAGAATGTGTCTGTTTGCTCTTCTCTGGACGGCTTCCAGAGTAGCAAGATCTTTCTTCTATCCTGGTGGCCAAAATTGTACACAGAATTGTAAAAGACAGCTTATTTGTGCATAGTACAATTTTAACATCCTTTCATTTAAATTTGATCCTTTTAACTATATATCCAAACTCTGCCTGCAACATGAAAAATATATATACATAGAAACCCGACACCTAAGTCTTTTTTAAACATAACCTCTACAAGTTAGGTGTTTCCCATTTGACACCCAGATTCTATGTTTTCGACGCATGCAACTCTGAGCATCATCTGCATTAACTGTGACCTGCCATCTGTTCCTAGTCTGGTATCATCTGCAAAGCGGATCACTTTGTTCATTCATAGCATGAGTTAGATGAGCTTTTAAGAGCTAGGCTAGAATGGCACATTAGATTTCAAGTGGATAGTAGCACAAACTGTGATCCTGTTACTGGCCACTTGTGACAGAGAGGCCTGTGACGAGGTACAGGTAGCATGGGAAATATACTATTCATACACCTTTCATTGAGTGGTTACTAGATAAGTTCCTGAGGGGGCACACTCAGGGCTTGACTAGTAACTGCTACTTAATTTCATATACATCCCCATACATATAACACATACTTAATTTCAAATACATTCACATACATTAAACACAGGTATGAGTGAGTACTGTGGTGTGAATGGAGAGCGCTCTCAAAATGGATGATACTCACTGTTTGTTTGGTGTCGGTACTTCCGGGGTGGAGTCAGCCTAAGGTGGCCTCAGAAGGCCAAACATAACCCTCCCTTCTCAAGGTTTATTTATGGAGATGGCATAAACCACATTCACGTGAAGAGAGGGAGATGTTATTGTTTGTATTGTTTATTTTCTGTATTGTTTGTTTGAACCCGGATCAAAAGAACTGTGTTATTAAGATATGTGATGTGGTTAGAAAGGATTTAATTATGAATGTATAATTTGTGAAATTATTATGAATTGGAGAAATGGTTTGTTCCAGAGGGGGAGGGGCTTACATGCTATTTAAGCTGGCTCCTCAGCCTAAGAGGGAGTTGTTGGTGGTGGTTGGTGAGTCAGGTAGTGTGACTTAAACCAGAGAGAAAACAATAAGAAAAGGAAGATTTGTCTTTATTTGAAGAATTATTTTTGTTCCTTTTTGGGGTTTTGTTTTTCTGGTGTGGGGGACTGCGTGCACTGTAAATAAACTGTACTTATTTTACTTGAGTGCTTTGTGGCGGAGCCATTATTTTCTAAAACTGACCTACTTTGGCCTTCCTCAGGCCATTGTGTGACACCACTAAAACCCGTTTTATTTCCCTGAAAGGATGCAATGATTAAGATTTTCTAGTACGATTTTATAGGTGGTTTGAAGATTAAGTAGACAAGTCTGGACTCTGGCCAAAGGAACTAATGTCAAGGAAGCCTGAGAGTACTGACTGGATGAAGGAGATTGTGGTTAAAAACAGCCAAGTGGCTAACAAATGGGAAAAGTTTTCGCAAGCTGCCTTAGCACAGAGCCCCTCTCTGCCAGCCAGATGCTTGAAAAGCTGATCAATTAACAGATGTTAATTAGTTAATTAGTTGTTTCACACCAGGAGGTGTCAAGATCCAGTCTTGCTGCAGGGAGCTTCTGGCTTACCTTCAACCCAAACCTCAAAATATTATTTTTTAATTAATCACAAAACTGTATTGCCTGTATTGAGACCAGTAAAAACTTTAAAGATAATTTAGAAAGTATGATTAATCAAGTGCGTATTTCAAATAATAAGCCTTAGTAACAGACTTTAATAAATAATTTAAAATGGCAGGGTCTGTCAGAAATTAAATTTATTCAAGCTAACTGACAGTTTGATCAAAAGTTGAAGTTGGAGCAAAAACCACAAGACCTCAGAGCTCTCTGAAAAATTAATTTCACACCCCCGTTCAGACAGAATTAGCGTTGACTCAGTACCACCAGATTTACTTTTATTTAAAAATTCTGTATTTCTCAGTAGCTTTGGCAATACAATGGTGTCTAGCATTTAGATGGCAAACTAAACCAGACTGTCAGGCTAAATATTTTTATAATGGGTTTGTGGTGTCAATCAACAAATCATACTAGCATTATAACCTGAAAGTGCTGGAAACCTCAGAATTTAAGAAAAAAAATCACTAAACAAATTTGTAGGAAAAGAACATTTTTGTTTCAAATTTAACAAAAACCTGTATTCTGGGACTGGGATTCAAAAACCTCAACCTGGATTAGGTAGGCAAAAGTTCCCAGGTATTGCACGTGTTTTAAATTAAACGTTTCTTATAAAAATGTATTTTGTTTCAGCTTTGCAATCAAGCCTAGGAATTTCTGACACACAACACAACTTCTAGCCTATTCCATCTTGCCCTACTAGATTCATTGCATTGGTAATTTGAATAGTGCATTATTCCAAGGCTCAGAAAATGAAAGAAACTTTTTTTCTGTGTCTGAAGATACCAACGGAGAAACTGGGATATGTGTAACACATTTATACTCAGTGTTGATGTGCTTTACAAAATGTAAAAATAGTATCCGTGCCATCGCTTAATTGTTTTTGCAGCATGAGAATCGGATGGTTTCAAGGAACTAATGGGAAGAGAAGACATTAAGAAAAAAGACATACCACATCTGTTTGAATGAAACACTGGTTATTGGAAGCACCTTTTTGTAAAAAGGATCAATTAAACATTCTTTTATAATCAATCATCAACAAAGCGCCTCTAAAGGTTTTTGATACAACTTCTCTACGTTTTGAAAACAAAGTGGAAAATTTACTCTGTGAATAAAAGAAACCATTGCCTGACACTGACAGAAAATCACACTGTAGTCATGCTGTTACTTTGCAACATCGGCCTTTTAAAACTGCCATTCCCACCATGATAGTTCCACGTTTCTGTTGGAAAGTCTTTCTTTTCCAAGCCTCTGTGACTTTTACACGGGAATTCTGAGGTAATCCTCTTTGGCTTCATCCAAAAAGTCAACTGTCTATAGGTCAATTCCAGCCTCCCTGACCTATTTCAGGATGCACAAAGATTAATATTCCCATGTTCCTCATCTCGTGATGTGGTCTCCAGATTGCAGATTAATCCCAACTGAATTTCCCGTGTCGGTAAACACTTCCGTCTGCAAGAAGAGAACCACTAATAAATTGATCTATTACAGAGTAATAAATTCTGTTAACCTCTAACAGACCGTTAATCTATCATCGAAAAAATTTAAAAGGTGTAATTTGCAATTCTGTAACATCTTGAAAATTGAAACGTTAGTTCCAGAGTGTTACTCGACTCTTGAACCCTGGAAGGCTGTTTCTTTCAGTGTTATACAAGAATATGAAGATGGTAAATAGAGGGTAACGAAGCTCTTTGTTGTGCTTCCAAAACTAGAGACACAGTAAGACGGCATCTTTCCTAAACAGGGGGAATGCAGCCTAGTCAAATACCCGCATCTCTGCTTGTGACACACAGAGCAATCACAATTTCATCTGTGACTTAATGATATTTTGATTACAGCACATCAAAGCCAGAAAAAATCAACATATGCCAGTATCAGAAAATATGAGCGGAATAGTTGCAATGAGGCAGAATGTGGGAATTGACATTAAGATTATGTCGCTTTTTAGTGCATTGACACATGACATGGCATTCTCATTTATGCTAGGAAACAGAGGACAACACATGTCCTAAGCAAGGCCAGGATTTGTTTAGCAAGCTGCATTTTTGGAAGTGTTCATCTTGGACAGAGGGGCAAACATAAACAAACAGGTCACAAGATCGAAATAAAACAAACGCCATAAATCTTAAATCTGCTGCCTTGTTTTTTCATCTCCCCTTGAAATACAATAAATTATCAGAACAAATCTCTTTCTTTCAGCACCACATTCTAAATTTCACTTTAACTCCCTTTAAAGATTAATGATCAAACTACCAGCCTGAACTGCCATTAATTTGTCAGCATACTCATCAAACCCCTCTAAAAACCATTCGTAGAATCAGAGTTTTTCCAGTAATCCGTAGTCTGCACAAATTCATCACTGAATAAAAAGAGACTAGTACTGGATGTTAGCCACAGTCTTTCAGGACAAGAACCTACAATTTTTCTGTTTGCGCAATATAGGCCCTTGCCTATTCATTCAGCCCAGCTCAGTACCTTCCTCTTTTGACTGAAGCCACTAATGAAATTGTAATTCAGGTCTTCATACTATCCAAAAATGCATCCAATATTTGCACACTGGACAGATGTCACTGTCCAGTATTTATATAGATTCAACCAAAAGCAGAATGAACTCTGTTGAAGCTATCAAACCGAATGGTGAAAAATATCTGATACATGATACTGATAAGGCCTCAATGCTCATTATTTCGAACTACTGATATACCTTTCGGAAAAATTCTATAACTTTCCAAGCCCTGTGCATCCCTTGCAGGCTTTAAAATCTTTAAACGATACAATGTACTACAAAATGTACAGTACTGGATTTGAGTATCTATGAATACATGTTTATTTTGTATTATTATTTCCCTGACGTGTATTTATTTTCAAATAACTGTGAGCAGCTCTGCATGGAATCATCCAGGAAGAAATGTTTGTATAATCTAAGTGGGCTAATACTTTTTTGCCAAAAATGGTCTAGATTTCTTTATACTGTTTGCAAGCAACAGTACAATTGATATTTGAGTGTTTGAAGTGGCACAAAGATCTACACCAGAGAACAATTAAGCACTTTGTTTTGATCTAGCTCATAAAAATATAACAATTTATCAATTAATGTGTCAACAGTATGTTTCACAGGTAGTACACCCAACAGCTGAAGAGTATATCTCTTCAGCAGAGCTGTAAATTCTTTGGCACGCTTTTGCAGCTCATGAAACCATTCAAGAATGGAGTCCAGCAGGTGCAGGTCAGTCTAAGCATCAGGCTTAGAGACAGTTTATAGTTGTTCTGCTCTCTTTAAGAGTCTTATTAGACACTGAGGGGTTTCTAAATTCTGGACAGTGACAAAGATTACAAGGTTTCAATGAAATGATTTAATGCTAACAGGAACATAAACGACACACAGGAGAATGTATTCATGAAAAAAAATGTTATGAAAGAAACTGGCAAATACATTTCAGGAAGAACACAAGAAAAAGTCGTACTAGCTCTCACACCACTCTTGCTGCATCTGTGCTATCAAAACTTTAAGACTGGTTGCCAGACTGGTCTGCGGCTCTGCAGTCAAAGCAAAAAACATGTACAGTATGTGAGCTAAATAAAACTTTAGTCAGAATGCATTGGAGCCTTTACAGTTATCAGAATGTTATTATCAGTTATTAAAATGTTACAATTATTCAAACATTTAATGCAATGACAAAAATTGAAAACAACAAGGGACCTAAAATAGAACCATGTGGGACATCAAGTATTGACATTGTGTATTCTAAAATGTTTTACTTTTCATATAGCCCCAGCTCAGAGCTCTAAGTGTAATGCCAATCATCATTGTAAATCTAATCCAAAATAGGGACCATGTATTTGATTAATTCAGCCCATACAGTCATTTGTTCAGCATTGTAAGGAGTGACCACTTCTGGTGCTTAAAGACTGGAGTTTTCAAGATTGAATGATCTCTCAATGTTTCGTTGAACAAATGGCCAAACATGTAAAAAAAACCTACTATGTCTTTATAATTTGAAGATTTTAGGACAGCTTATATAAGGTTCTCCTTGACCAGGGCTGGCCACTGATGAAGATGCAGAGCCTAAAACTGTGAGCAGACACAGACATGTCATAGATCAGTGGCTTGCGCAATTAGGGCAAAAAAGCTACATTTAAAAAAAAATCCTTGGATTACTAACTCCAGAGCAAGAAGCAATACTTATGCACATGGGCTTTTGGGGGAATATTTGATGTGTATGAAACCAGCACTATTGTGATATTAGTATATTCTCAAAGAGAAAGAAAACAACAGCTTAAGGTAGCCATAGATTTTCTGCTAAAGTTCATTTCATATTATTAAAATATTCCTTTCTGTTTTCCATTTTTTTAGAGCCTTTAGATTTTTTTAGCCAAATTTTCACCAAGCTAAATACCCTTAATATTCTCTTTTTTGTACAAAATCAATTAAACTTAGAAAATACTCTTCTCTGATCAGAGAACTGAGAAATAAGTAGAGTCTCTACATACAAGTTTGTATAAAATGTAACACAGATCCTAAAAAACATTAGCATCAAGAGACAGCTGCATTGAATTTTTGGATTTTAACAAAAAAAAAACTATTTTTAAATACATAATTAAAAAAAAATATACGTTTAAATTTATGTGTGCAAAATTGTTTGTGAGTAATGGAAATCTTAATATTGTTTCCATAAAAAACTGTCTAGACAATAAATAATACAAACTACCTATTTTCTGTCCAACCAAACAGGCTCTTAAGAATGTGTCAGGTCTATCAATCGCACAAAGCTTTTCTTAAATATCCTGCTGCCAAACAAATTACATTTGCTGATAGCTAACATTTTATTTCTTATACAGTCAATTGTGCCAGGCTCTGATGATCTGGAATATTGTTATGAATTAAATTAAGTATTCCTTTCAAAAATCTGTCTAATATACTTTGTTGAAATTGTAGTGAAATGACAGTAAGGGAGAATAATTAAACTTGAAATATCGCATTAAATCCTGTATTACTGATTTTCACATTCATATTATTATCGTGGCAATGCTATTAATTAATGCAAGCTAGAAATACACGCCTTTACCCAGGAAGAGTTTTGTGTGCAGAATTCATACACTGGCTTCCACCCCCCCCAGATGTTTGACAAAAATTCAGGTCTGACATGGCAAATGAGAGATCAAGTAATCAGCAGTATTAGCTTGTGAATTGTTATATATTTCCTGTCAAATGCAAATGTAACTGGCAATGCCAACTCAGCTACGCAATACGTCTACCATTCGATTTAGGAAACAGATTCATTTAGTTTAAACAGAAAAAAAAGAGTCTCCCTGGTACTTCAGTTCTAAGAAAAACAGTTTGCTTGAATTGGTGCATACTGTACCTGTCTGGCTGCTTCTAGACGTGATCTAAAGATGCCAAGCATCTTAAATTAATTTTTTACACAGAAACCTTGGTTTTGGCGGCTGAACAGCTTTTGCTATTATTTTACTATGTTTTTGAATTGTAATCTTTATTTTTCCGATTATGCCCGTGCAGTCACTTAAGCTGGATTTGAAAAGCAAACCAAGACAAAAAAGCACAGTTAGTTTGGGTTTCATGAACATATTATACGTTTGCACCTAACGAGATGTCTCCTCTTTTGAATAATTCAGACGATTGGAATTTTTCCTGTCTTCCTGTTTTTACATTTGGATCTCGGATAAGAATTCATGAATAAAAATCAGATGTTCTCAGCAGTCATCAATTTTGAAGGATATGGCTCAGCTGAGTTGCGTCTGGTTATCTTTATTGAATTTATTTCACTGATCAAGATTTCACTGGCAGATTTTGACCTGTCTCAATGTTATCACAAACATATTATGCACTAATTAAAAACTCAAAGTCAGCATTAAAATTTACAAGTTATTTTCATATTCTGGTAAATCAGACTGCATTGCAGAAATATTATTTAGCTCGGACACTGATTATTAATTTCTTAAGAGTTTATTACATATCAGGTTTACAATTACTGTAAACCAGATACAGTACATAAGAAAACTCTACAGACGTATTAGACTCCAAATTATAGTGTATAGGTATAACATATGCTTCAGTAGGAGGATTGGTAAAGCATGTGTTTATGCAAAAGGTTTTGAAAGTGGGAACAACTTATCCAGCAATGTTGCTGAAACCAATACCCTGGCATCTTTCAAGACATGGCTGGATGAGATATTGTACATTATGGATCAATTATCTACTAACAGGCTAGACAGACCAAGTCATCTCCTTATATGTGTAACCTTACTTATGCTCTTGTA
This sequence comes from Lepisosteus oculatus, assembly GCF_040954835.1. Classification (NCBI taxonomy): domain Eukaryota; kingdom Metazoa; phylum Chordata; class Actinopteri; order Semionotiformes; family Lepisosteidae; genus Lepisosteus; species Lepisosteus oculatus. Next base: position 5,883,285 of record NC_090721.1, on the reverse strand, counting down.
TAGTACTAATTGCATTCTTTAATGACAATAAAATGGCTGCATCTTCCATCTGTACACCAAACAGCAGAGAAATAATGCTATCATACTTTAAAGTCATTTTGATTTACAATCTGCAGTCTAGAGTAAGCATTCCACTTATCTAGGCAGAATATGCAGAGCTCTTTCTTGGTTTGTGTTTTCTTGATATATCTTGTAAACACAAAATAATTGCTGGAGTCAGGAGCAACAAACTCACCACAGATATGCATTGTTGTGTGTCCGTGATGTGTATTTATAAATGACAGTTGTACAAAGTATTTGGAGGTAATACAGGATAAACACTTTTCTAGTTTTGGCATTTCAGACCTGCACTCTAGATGACCCTGTGCCGCAGTCTCTGTTATGCATGTTAAATTCTTCGCAGTTGAGGGGATGCTGACCATATCAAGAATTTACAGAGGCTTCATACAAGCAGTACTTGAGATGGGACATAAAAGTGTTAAGCCCCAGGTTCAATGTCCGGGAATTGATCGAGTGATCCTTATCAGAAATTCCTGCTGTAGAAAAACAAAAAGGCTGTGAGGGGTCAACTCTGTACACTTTGGAAAATAAAGGGTGTGAACTACCCCAACTCACCTATTTTGGCAAAGGTGTGGGGATCCACCCTACCAGTTTCTGTTTTTTTGTCCAAGAATTCACTGTTAACAGAGTGGTAACTCTAAATTTATACTTAACATAGTAGCTCCTATGCACAGGGAAAAATTTGAGTAAGTAGATGTTCTGACTGATGAAAACCATTCGCCTGCAAACTAATTTTTCCTCAATAATGTCACCGAAATCCCACAACAATCCATGAAGTGGCAAGAGTCTGTTTTCCTGAGAGCCCAGTGAGCCCTAGCAAACTAGTCCTGGCGACACTCTTACCAGTTGCTTGCCAGTATTGGGGAAATGACTAGTGACATGATTCGGGAAATTCTTGACATCTGGGCCATAGAGCTCAACCTACAATCAGTTCTTTTACTGGTTGAGACATTTGGGAACTGTATGTCAGCTTTAAACAGACAATCATGGGGGAAAAATTAAAGGCTCCTGGATTACTATCAAAACTAGAAAGCACTTCACATCTGTCATAGTAGGCCGATCATGATGAAGCTTCAGATTTTAATTGTGCTGTGACAGTAGAGCAGAGGGCAGTATGCAGGTGCTGAAAATTGTTCCAGGCTGTGCTAGGTCCTGAAATGACACAGTGGTCTGTGGAATGTAATGGTTTCTTCACCCAGATAAATTTGCGGTTAGGTAATGTACTGTACTTCCAGACCTTTATTTTTAATTAAAATGAACGATTAAAAGTAAAACAGGAACGTTTGCAGATTCCTGTCACTGTAAAATGTGCCTGGCTTCCGTGCTTTTTATTTCAGCAGCTCAATAGTTTCAAGACAGATTCCGTAAACAAGTGTGCAATTGAAAGCATATGGAAAGAGTAAGACACTTGTACTCTCCCTGGTCCATTCTCTTAAAAGGAGCAGTGAACAGGTACAAATTAAAAACTAACAAGCAGCAGTCACAACTCATTTAGAAATGGCAGTCCGACACCAAAGGTTTTCTTTGTGCCAAGACAATACCAGTTACATTCCTTCCTTGAAATGTACACAAAGCACTTCTAATGTCATTTTTCCTTCAAATTTATTAGCAGCAGGGTATTTTTTAAAAATTAAACAATAATAAGGAAATTATTAAAATTAGCCAAAACATAACAACCAGATGTATACTTTCTCTCCTCAAAGCCATATTAGATCTAGTTTCTGAAAACCTACTACGTAAACTGAAAGCCTGTGTCCTTGAAGAACTGAGGCTTACAAGTCCCTCCAGAGCCCATGAACCTTTACAGTCATATTATACTCTAATAGGCAACAACTGAACCCTTCTAATGTCCTGAAGTGAAGAGAAGTTGAAATGTTCTCATAATCTTTTTTACTTATATTGATGTTATATGACACAAATAGTTACATTAACATTGGCTCACCACTAAAGAAAACCTCCAAGTTCAAGTCTTTGTACAAGCTACATATATTTCTAAGTAACAGATGTGCTGTTAGCCTTGTACATATGAACCCATCAGTATTTCCTGTATATCCAAGGAAAGAGTATATAACTGACCTCCAGCTGTCTCTGTCTGACCTGCTGCTCAGCAGACTTATTTATCTGGGATATTTCATTACATTCTCACTGGTATCTTCCTGTGTAACCCACTAAATAATGCACTGAAGAAACCCAACAGCGCTGTTTTCCATAACCATCCAATTGCTTGGCTCTTAGTTCAAACATTGCACATTTTCTTATTCTGAATTTTTAATTCTGAATTTTTCCGTCTTCTTTTTTATTTTTCTCATTCTCCGGTTTACAGAATACAGTGGTGCTTGCAACCATCTAAGGGAGTAAATAGTATTTGCTTTTTTTAAAAAAAAAATTAAAAAGCAGAGGTATTGTATATATGTATTTTTGTGGGATATGTAATCTCTCCCCTTGAAAATGCTTGGGCCAGATAATTTTTTTACAACAATCTGGGGGACACATTGCATACTTGAAAAACCCTAAGTGACCTGAATTTGATGAAAATCCATTTTATTGTGAATTTGGCTTTTCGGCCTGCAGTTTCTCCCTGTCTACTTCAAATTATACAAACTGTCATCGAGAAAGGCTCGTTTGAAGAAATGCAAATACAGAAGTTGAAAAGGAAATATGTCACACTTCGAGCAACCTGTCGTCCCATGTCCATTCCACATATGGTTACAAACATGGATTCCCCCTGTGCCTTTCTTTCATTGGATGTCAAGAAATTTTAGATCGTTTTAAGAGATATTATCCAGGGTTGGTACAAAATTATATGGGATTGGGATCAGGCTTTATTAATATACATAAAATTAAATTCACTAGCTAAAAGGCAAGAAATGGTTGTCTCAGTTTTCTATTTCTAGAGCCACTTACCTTGCGTGCCATATTTCTAAAACTGTTATTTCAAACTGCCCATCATTCTACTATCTCTGCCACTATTTCTGAAAAGAGGACTCAGCTATCATGCTGTGCTGGTGACAAAGTACTACTATGTGCAGATAATGCTTCTCCATGAGCCACTACAAGTACTCTTAGTAGATGTTACAGATCCATCATCTTGCCACCAGAGAGGTGCCCCAACCTCTGATTGATGGTCCAGAGGCGCACCAGAGGCACAGATCAAGCAGACGTCTGTAACCAATCCCTGATTGCCTAGTGTACCTAGGGCTTCACGCCTCCCCTCCTCAGGCCTATATACTGTCAACTCTACTCTCAGGCCTTGTAGTGCACAGTATTATATACCTCTGCTTTGAGATTTTTTCTCTTCTTAGTATTCTCCTAATACTGTCTTGGCTCCTTTGCTTGTTTAGGTCAGTCCTTGTTGATCAGTTCTTGTTATTTTTCATGTAAAAGCTTCTTGGATTTAGGATGACCTACCTGGTTCTGGACTTTGGCCTGTTTCTAAATTTTGGATGTGGATTGTGTTATATTGTAGTCTATTGGACTTCTTTGATAATTGGAACCCACACAGGGCCCATTCTTTTGTTTTTCTAAGCTGTCTAGGCAGCCTTTACACTCGACTTAAATAAATTTGACTTTATATAAAAAAGTAGTGCCCGGCCTCAATCTTGTTCTGCATTGCCTCAGCTGCATATGTTCTATTACGTGTGTGTTGTGAGGAATAATTTCCTGTGTGTTTGTGGAACTGAAAAGCGTTCTAGTTCTAGCATACTTTGGTACTATTGGTCATACAATGGAAAGCACTTCAAAGCTAGGAAATAAATACAGCATTATAACCTGTACAAGACCTTTGAAAGGGATGAACCCACTTAAAACTGTTCTCAACCTAAATTTGGGTTCAAGATAATGACATCTTTAGAGAATGACAACTTATATTTTTTAGTGGTTCAAGTAGGTAGCTGCATCAGCATGTGTAGGCTGCAAAGGAACAAATAAAGGTTTATTCCATGCTGAAAAGAGAAGAAAGAAACACAAAGTTCTGGCTGTGGAGCCTTCTTGGGGTGTGTCACTGTGTTTCTTTTCTTCTCTTTTTAGCATGGAATGAAACTTTACTCGTTCCTTTATATTTTTTAAAGTATATTTTGATTCACTACAAGAGGGTAAATCTTATTTACCACATGTTTAAGTGAAGGAAATGGAACAGTACAAAGAACAGTCTATCCATCTGTCCATCAGATAACCAGTACATATCTGAACAAACTCAGGGAGTCATCTAGTTTGGATAAAAGCAAAGATTTTGTGCACAAAAGTACTTGTCGTCAGGTAAACGTGTTTATTGCTGGATTTGTCTATATTTGGTTTCAAAAGCATTCTCATCACACAAGCCTGGACTGAGGTATTTTCCAAATATTAGACAAATACAGTAATTCACCTTACTGCTTTCAAAGTTTAGTATAGTACTTTCCTTAAACATGAATTTCAGTTACTAATGTTTTCAGAATCAGTGACTCGCACTCTCTGTCAGCTTTGAATCATGAAAATTGACTGATTACTGACACAAGCCCCTGGGGCCATGCATCAAGGAGCAAAGCTTCCTAATGTAACATCAAGGATTTTAGGTTGCACAATGGAGGGCCAAAGAACTGATGGAAATGTCAGAGAGTCTAGGCCAATGCTTATTTCTCCCATCAGGAATCTGCCCCATCTGCACGCACAGACCACAGCTTCAAGTCCACATTTTAAAAGTTTGGCCAATGTCTGGACAAGCTGAGGCCACATTTCAATCTGTTAATTAACCATTGGAAAGGAATTTCCAGAAGGTTCATTTTAGAGAAATACTTGCACAAACATTTGCTCTGTGGGGTTTAATGAAGCATAACATTTAGAAAAAATGAAATGAAATTCAGTTCATCTGTCAATCTGATACATCATCAAGCCAACAGGGGTAACATTGATGGATCATCGCATCTTACATCTTTAACATTAAACAGAGGAACTAAAGCTTTTGATTTTTCTCTGGACTATACAGATACTTTACAAAGAAGCGGAGGGTTTCATGAGCAGTCAAAAACATTGCCTCTACAGTTAATAAATGTCAGAGATATATCACATAGCTCAATAATTCAGACTCAAATGACGACATGCCAGAAAAGTATTTTCAATGCAAGCACACTTATTCTGTCTGTAGTGCAGACTAGACAAGAAATTCTTCAGAAATCTGTTTGGTGCTCCTGGATGAGTTAGGCTGTCAAGATATCTTCAGCCAAAGCTTCAAGGTATTGTCAGCATTTTCTTCTTCACTTTTCTGGTACTTTTATCACCTCTACATCCCTGTTCATTTATGGAAATATTACTCAACAATTTGAGCCTGGTTTTGTACACAGTGGAATCATTCCAAACCACACTGGCATCTAATGAAAACAAGCCAGTGACACAGAGTGCGTGACTCATTAAGGGCAATTTTAAAATCACTAATTTCTAGTAATTTACAAAGCAAACTAAGCTGATAAAATGCACTGTGAAAACAAATCCATTTAAGTTTCCACTGTGGGGTCCACTGATTATGAGCTTATTATTTAGAATATAAATAACTTAAATACGTTGCAAAAAAAGCAATACACATTTATAATAGCCATGTAATTGTGCAATTTAAATACACATTACAATAAAAAAATATGTAATCATAATAATTTGACAAATACCCTTTTGTTATACAACTAAATATATATATATACACACAAGAACGTGGCTAAGTTTGAATGAAGCCTTTATAAAACCCCTTTTCTCCGGTAATCAGTTTTTGAAGATTAAAGTGGGTTCTAATATCATTATGCATTTCCTACATATAAACATGATCCATATTTCATAATTACATGGATGGTAATGGACATAGTCACACTAGTATAACCTACCACCGTACAGTAGTCTTTAAAAGGCACCCATGGATTATCAGATTTTCAGAATCACATTCACTTTTACAGTAGATCTAACAAAAGAAAGTTATGCTTGTTGAAACAAAGGCTTGTTGTCTCATCCGATCATCATGATAATACGATGATAATCATTCACTTATACCTACAGCTTTGTGGTACATGGGGAAGTGGCATGGGTGTTTATTAAATGGATCCAAAGATCTGGGATCATGTTTATTTATAGCACCATCTGATGTGAAAATACAAGCTTTCCTAAAATGGGCACACATGAAAAGCAAAAGTTTTGTGAAGATCATCACCATCAGTGCATCTTAGGAGTTCTCATTAGAATGTTAGTACATATGGTGCTCTCTGTTTTATTTGCTTTCCTCATAAACCATATATCTGAAGCCTGTCTGGATCTTATATCATAACCTGATATTCATTTAAAAGCTGCTCTCGGTCTGATCTCCCTGCTAACACTTCTCCCACAACTGACCAAAAAGCTCCCACAGTCCACCATTTTTGCCTTAATGTTGATGCAGATTCAAAAAGTACCAGTGCCAAAATGATTTCTCTCATGAAAAATGTTTTAAAGGCATCGGCAATAATAGCCGATGTGTCTTCTGTGTAGAAGATCCACCCTAAATGTTTAAGGATGTAGTGAAACACAAAATGACCTCTTTCGTTACACCACCTAACCTATGAAAAGCATGTTTTTACTTTGCTCTTTGGAAGAAATATTACCATGGCTGTTTTTACAGCTGCTGCTGTCAAGTCCAGGGTCTAAGACATTCCTCGAGTTGCAAGGCTGAAGAATGAGAATGTTTCGAGTAGTAAAACAAATTACATTATTTCACTTGGTCACAAAGTGGAATTATTCATAGTCACTTCTTACATCATGTCTTCGCTTCGGTCATTTATTTTTATTTAATGGTAACGGAAGACAAAGAAAGTCAACCAGAATATGGGAGAAACTCTTAATCTGATTTTTTTTTCTGTTTCAAAAGCACAGCAATACCAGGCAATTAAGATTTTCATATTTCTCTGTGAGATTCCATACCTGGAATCCAAAAAAGTTAATGTATGACATGGAAACAAACTATTTTGCCAAGTCTTAAATCAATTTCCTGTTTAATTTACTGTATGTCCCCCAAAATTGTGCTCAGTGCCTGTTTAGACTATCAGCAAGTTCCTACACTTAAAATTTTAGCATGGCTTTGCTTCTGTATTTCTTTTTTTTCTGGTAAAGTGAAAAACCTTTATCAGATACAATTGATGGGTAAATGGCACTGTTCTTCATTTAAATGTGCAGCATAGCCCTCTTTGTGTTGGTTTACTACGTAATAAGTCAGGCTTGTGGTCCAGAAGTCCAAACTTGACAGCATTCTCAAGTCAAGTCTGTGTTTTTCCTTTCCCCATTTTGGATTCATTTCCAGGACATGTGTTGTTCCCACACAACATATCCTCTAACTGCCAGTTGATGCCACATTAAATAAATCAGCTTAATGGTTTAATTGGAGAAATTGATAACATCTCAGCCAACAACGGACAAAATCAGAGGATCTGCAATGGGGGGTTGTCCATTCAATTTCATTTTAATCATTCTTTCAATTTTTTTTTAAATGTCTCACTTGATTTCACACTAAGAAACATTTGAAAACCGGTGCCATTTCCCATCTGACAGCCCCAAATGTTTCTCTTTTACTTTACTGGTTGTACTTGACCACACAGATTCTCTTTTTGAAGCCCAAAAAAATGATGTCATCTTGCCGAAATGAATGCTATCTTTTCATTCTGATTAAAAAGGTCCTTTCTTTGTAAGGCTAAACTAAACTGATGTGAAACCTGGGGGGGGTGCATCTACTGTATATCATATAGTGGAGTATTTTGTGAATCTAGGTCAATACAAATTAGTGGACAAAACTGAATGTCAAAACTATTTGCCAGCAATTCGCTAAATAGTGCATTTCATTTGTAAAGAAATAAATCACAACCCATATACATTTTTGTTAAAAAAGAGCTTGGTGATTAGTTGTCACATATGCACAGTAATGCCAAATTTGAATGTAACCAAATACTTTTGTTGCATCACATATGTATTTATTTTATAAAATGGCAGCCATTTAAATAAGTCATTCCAATGAAATATTTCAAAGACTTCCAGATGTTTATACATTCCACGCAGGTGGCTTTGTGTTAAACATCACGCCCTTCAGAATGTTTAGGAAAAGACTGCTTGGCAGGAGGCCATTACCTGACCTCAAAATCTTCACCTGAGGAAGCGCAAGTGTACTTGTCGGCAGGTTTCAAATGAATAGAAACAGCAAGCAAGTCGGCAAACAAAAAAAAACTGCAAAAATTTGTTTGTAATTTGTGATTGGCAGGTGAGATGAAGCTCTGATGCAGTCCAGGCCTTACATTTAAAAAACAACAACATTTTAACAGTAATTTAAGCACACTTAACCAGCTCTGGAGGACAGATCAAGTCACTGGAGAACAGGTCTTCGCTGCTCTCGTTTAAAGTGTACAGCGCTAATTCTTTTGTGCCGGAGATGAGCTGGAGGCCTGCTATCTCACCTCCAGCTTATTCACCTGCTTTCTCTGTGGTCTTCCCAGCCACTTCCTTAACTGACCTGATCAAAAAAGAATTGCCCATAAATGGAGAAAAGTCCTGGCCCACACTGCGGTATGTGCACAGAATTTATGTGTGTGTGTGTGTTTCGGTAGAATGCAGAAAGGCAAAAGATATGTGTGTGTACTGTACGTGTGTGTGTGCGTGCATGTGTGTGTAAAAAACATTGAAAATTTAAGATTGTTCCACCAAAGCCTCTTTGCATTCCAAACCTTTCAGCTTCTTCGAGTTGCTTGGCATGAGGAGAAGCCAGACTTTCGGAATTTCAGCATTTCATTTTCGAGGAATGATATCTGATCAGATTGGGCCATGTGGTTCAGAGTTTTCCCAAGAGAATCCAGGAAGGCAGGATGGAGAACAGAATACCTGGACTGTCATTATGAAACACTTCTGCAGCAACCAGGTGAATTAGTAGTTAATAATGATAAGTCAAAACTGGCCAAAATCATCGCAGACATAAATACTATGGACAGACACTTAAACCCAATAAAATCATCAACATATTCAAATACTATTTGTCTTGGAAACAATATATGATTTATATACTGTAGCTCCATCTCCACATGGCAGGAAAAGGTCCAAGAAAATGGTATGATGAACCAAGTGTGTCTTAATCTTAAACTGAGGCTCTTCCTGCACAGCATTACAGTGCACCTCACCTTCCACTGCATCTAACAAGGGGAACACAAGTAATTTTACCGAGCAAAAAAGTTTGTTTTTTGCTTCCAAGTAGTGATGGTTCTGTGTTTTTCCCATCTGATTTTGTCCAAACGCTTCTCTAAAGAGAGATGAAGCCCCCCTAATGTGGAGGCTGAAACACAGTCTCCTGTATGGACATGATTACCTCCACTGTATCCGTATCCTGTCAGATCTGTTATTTGGGAGTAAGAATGGCCAGACATAATAGCTTAACGTTAACAAAACAGATTAACTTTTTGGAAGTAAGGAATTTTACAATCAATGAGTTAAATTAATCGCATTACTCACCTCCCCGCCCACAAAAAAATTACAAGCATGTGAACAAAATGGTTCAATCTCTACGTCTGAGCAGAAACATTTCCATATTTTGCCTCAACCAGCTCTGCCAGAATATCTTCTTTGATGCATTCAGTAATGATTTATAACTACGGATTACAGTAAATCCCTCCAAAGGGTTATTCAGAATTCCAGTGATGGTGAGCATTCTTCTCAAGTTAAATATCTAACATATTTTATGTACAATCTACCGGTTTCCCCCTTCAGTGGTACCACAAGGATGTCTTTCACCTGCCTGTACTCACAGTGTAATGTAGGATAACTAAAAAAAATCTCCTAGAAATGACAACAGTTTTCCATTCCTTAACAAACACAGATAAGAGCCACCAAGCGTTGGTTTCAAATACCAAGCGTCATTTCACAAATCTGTTCTTGCTAGGGACAAAAGTTTGCAGATTTCATTTCCAGGAGTGGGCTTCTAACCCTTGTCCATGACTACATGGGTTTGTTCTTTTGGCAGTCTCATTTATGAGCAAAGGGATAAAACGTCCAAGCGTGTACTTCCAGCTGTTTTAAGATAACCATGCAACATACATTTTCGGCATGAGGAGTCGAAAAGTCACATTTAACATCTTTTCAGCTCTTTGTGGGTTATTCACCAGAGCCTGGCCTGTTAAACGTTCACATGAAAAACTGAGGAGGTGGCCAGTCCCTGAGATGAAACCAAAGAAATAATAAAAACTCACCAAAGGAAACAGAAGTTTAAAACCCAAATGACAAAGAAAGGTTTGCGAATCAATCTATACATTAAAGTTTTTTTTGTACCGTGTATATATTATATTTGTAGTACTCATTTATAATATATTTCCAGAACAGCTGAATCTTTGCAAATGTTTCCAATGCATGAAAACAGTTCACACTTTGTATACTGTCAGAATCCCTGGCGCCCTTTGAGATAGTGTAGACACCAGTCCACTTTTAGTGGAGCTCTTCGAAAAGCACAAGTTTGAATTTGGAAACCTGAGCCTGCTGGATATCCCAAAGTCTTCATCACAGCTCCCAACCCCCTTAAGTTACACTTTAGCTATAACTCAAGGGGGAAACATAAAACAACCCTACATTCAGGTCCATGTTTGCAGTAGAAAACTAAGATGTTACCTTATCTTAAAAGTAGCTCTCTTCAGTGTATTAGTTCAGTAAAGTATTAAACAAGGATCTGTATGCCTGCTTTTCTTTGCTTATTTGGCAATATGGTGGAAATGGATCCACATGAGAATAGTATAATCTGGAAAGATTAATAAATTCATATAAATTGACATGGCTTACCAGGTAACAGTCAAGAGACTCAAATTAAATAAATTCTGCCTGTTTCCTTGTTACCATTCAGACAGATATAATTAACACCATTGTTTCATGGTTATTGTCTGACTATTTCTCCAAAATATGTTTAACAGCTCACAAATACTGGCAGACACAGCAGCTAGGGCCGTCTTCTGATATCATGCTCTTTATTTAGTCTGTTTTCATTAAGAAAACAATATTTGGATGTGTCAGGACAGGGTAATGGCTTCCAGGACTTAGGTTTTGGCACAAAACACCTCCGATTTGAAGTACAATGGTCAGCTTCAGAGCAATCATTCCAGTGTTCAATTCCCCTGCCTGAATGTTCACATGTTTCTGCAGTGAAACACAATTTAAGGATGGCTGTGGCAAATATTCCTTATGGCACAGTTTCACAGCAGGAAAACTGAAGTTCTTCTGTGTTTAGATAACTTTTTCCTTTACAAAAACGACTGGACCCACACTGCAGCAGAACTATAAATTATCAATGATGACCATTCAAGAAAACCTTACAAAAAAAGCATTGTTTTCTGAGGTACAGCCTGAAAACAGTGTTTTGCAATATTTCAACTTTTGTGGTGTTGAATAGCTCATAGTGAATTTCAATGCACTCAGCTCATATTCTCCCTTTACTCAAAAGAAAATGTGTTCTAGGCTCACATTCAATTTACCAGTCTGTATTATTACCATGCATTTGCATTAAATTGTTCTAATTACCAGGTACCTGTCAAGGGACTCAAACTGAATAAATCCTGCCTGTTTCCAGACTGTCCTTCCTTGTCACCAGAATTGGAAAACATTACGAAAAAAAATGTAAAGGGATAAAATCTCTAACTGCAAGGATACCTCAACTTCAGTTTTATCTGAGTTGTTTATTGCTAAGAAGACTTCGCCCATTTATTTCAAGCATGTGAACCCCTTCCATAACTCCAGATACATAATGTAGTACACACACAACATGTAATGCAATGCATATAACTAGTGCTATTAAGGAGACAATGTGCCAAAAACAGTTTTTATAATGTATGAAACTATACAGAAATTATACAGTACACAAAATGTACTTATTTGATAAACATATGATGCACGGGTAAAAGAAGAGCTGTCTTTTTTCCATTCAGTCATTCTGTTAATTCTGAGGGAAGCTCTAATCACATGCAATAGTACGTATGTTGGGTTAGGTCACCTAATTCTATACATTAATGTGTTGGAATGTGGTGAGCAGAACAGTGCTTCACCGATTAAATATGAAACAGTTTCACAGGCAGTTTCTCCACGGTCACCACAGTTTTCAAGACACTTTCAGAGCAAACCAAACATTGGCATTTGCACATACTATTAGGTTGTCAAAGGTTAAGCAAACATGTCTGCTACACAAGGAAGAAAAGAAGGCCTACATTGGCAGCTCTTCATCAGTACAGCTGTCATCCATGAGGCCGAGAGACATAGATGATTTTGATGCAAAATTGGAAGTTTTCATGTTTTCAGCACCTAAACCACTGAGAACGTCCATTGCTTTGGTCCATACAGAAAAAACAGCAAATCCAAACAGACATAGCATATAGAGAGAGTGGGATAAACTGGTATTATTTCTAATTTGTTCAAGCATTTGTAAATACCCGATCAACAATGTGCTAATTAACTATTATATTAATGGCCATTTGCGATATTGTTCATTTCTACAGTTTTGAACATGAGTTGAGTCTGTGAACATGCATCTTGTGAAAATCTGCACAGACTCTTACAGCTTCTGTTTTTCCTAAGAGGTTTCACATTGGAAAATCTTCTTTTGTTAAGCTGTATCTTCAGACTAACCAGACAAAGATACTACACATCTACATTTGATTCTGCACCACCTTCTTCCCCCAGTGCATTAAGTGCATACATACTATACATATCTAAAATATATTATTAATTACATTATACCGCCATAAAAAAGGCACTACATTCAGCAAAACTTCAAATCAAATTCATATTCATTCCAAAGTACCCCTAGTCTTATAGTAAATGTTATCTATACTTTAACAAACTTTATGTAAAAAAAAGAAGTCACAGTGATAAATTGGAAAATAAATATGGGAAAATGCTAACTTTATTACCATCTCTAGAATGATTAAGGTGAGAGAGAAATGCATCCTGGCTGTATATTTGAACAATTCTCATAATTTCCCTGCAGACATTATAGTTCTAGCAGTCTTTTTAATGGAGATTCAAAACCGAGGGAGTTTTTAAAGAAAAACTAAAAAAGGAGTTCAATTCTAATTTTACAAAGGAAAAAAAAAAAGGAAAGCTCTTGGCCCACTCCAAAAACAATCCAGACGAGAAAACATGTCTTCCTAGACAGGACTAAGTTAACCTCCTGCTGTTTTCATCTCAATGATAACATTAACTCCCATCAGCCCAAGACACAGTAAAACCTTAAGAACCTGCAGACTATTCTGTGCTCCACAAACATGGTAACGTGGATCCAGTCATATGCTATAGCTCTCAGCCAGTGTCAATGAGTGGCATAGCCTGAAACTGAACCACCAACTCCAGGCTGCACTTGTCTTGCATTCCAGACAGACACTGAGTCTCTTAGGAACCTTGACAGACAAATAAACCACAATTGCTTCACAATTACTATCTGGAAGGTAAAAAGCTTTCCATTTTAATATAATGCAAGTCCCTGAAGACAGACCACAAGACTTAGAAGATTTATAGGTATATGGAACTACAAAAGTGCAGTGTTAATAAAACAAGTTAATGTAATAGTTTGAGAAAAGGCATGTTTTTTTAGTTTTTTTTTTCCATTTTCTGTTCTGTACCACTAATTGAGAGCATTCTATTCCCTCTATACACGTGCTTCACTTGAGGAAAGGTAAATTGTTCCCAGGCAGCAATCTGCATGTTTTCTGCGAAGACTCAGCAAACTTAAATGCCCAGCTGCTAGCTCCAACTAGTCTGTGCCAGGGTCATGATTGAGACTCTTGACCGCCAGTGCCAAAAATCACAACAGCTGGAATGCGTGGACTGAAACAAGATTTTTTTTTTACTTAAATCCTTACTGAGTGACCATAAAAGGCTGAGAGAATTGTTCAAAGACCGTGAAAAAATGTTCATGTTACCTTTAGGTACTAGAAACAGCACAGAACATGACCTTGATGCAGAATACTTTCTAACATGACAGTTTAATTCCCAATTTAACCCATTTTCAAAACACATACAGAAGCAGAACAGATTGCATTTACAAATTATTTTCTCACAGCAAAGTGTTTGCTAAAATGAATGATAAAAGGCATCTCTGAATGAAGATTTGGACCGTTTATCTGAATTATTTTTGCAGAAGAGACAACAACATCGTAGGAAACAAACAATGTAGCTTTATCTCAAATAGAATTTCAGTTGGTTTTACTGGTATCTGAAAAAGTTGCATTTACTTGTATTTCGCTAGCATATAATATTATAGTAAAACAACCTCTGCTAATATATATAATAGTACCATTAGATTTACTAAGGTGGACTTAAGCTACATGGAATTCAGACTAGGTGATTCATTTAGTATAGTCTGATTAATACTTAAAAGTACTTAAGGTAGCCTGGAGCTAAAATGTACAGCATCTTGAATGTAAGAAGCTTAAACTCCTCTCTAAATTATACAGGCAGACAGTGCAAAATACACAGGTCAGGGGTTACAAAATTCATTGCTGACTAATTTGCAATTATAAATGCAGTTGTGCTTATTTAAATGTTTGTAAAAGGCACAAACACATCCTCTCTTTCCTCAATGGCATAGGGCATTAATACTTTATCTTTTATTACCTTAACCTGTCTCATTTACCTTCTAAGAGCACAAGGCTTCAGAGCACATTATGGAATCAGCTTCTCTGTCACAGGCACCTGTGTCTGGGCTGTATGATGCTTAAGCTTAACAGCTAACTCACTTTTGGGGTCTCCATTCTTTAAGAGCATACAGCATGCTCCATTCACAGTTACACAAAACGAAAAGAAACCTAATTGAAAGACAAACATGTAAATACACTCTTAGGACTGCATCTTCGTATCTTTGTGCCAAAATCTATGGATGCCATATTTCAAATGTAAAGCAAAACTCAATGACTGAAACCATGCTTGCTTGTGAGTCACACTGCAGTCAGAGCCTGCTGTCCAACCATTGCCTCAGGAGAACATAATAACTATAAGAGCCTTGTAGCCACAACAAACAAACTCAATAAGTCAAAAGACTGGTCTTCTGACACAAGGGATGTGAATGATTTTGAGAACCACTCACACTGACATCGCTATAACACTTCATTGTGTTTGGTATGTCCTACTGTAGTGATACTAGACCTTTTAATAACCAGATGAAAGAAGATCACTTAGGTTTCATAAAAATTACGATATTCAAAAGATGTAGCAAAACATAATCTTCACTAGAAGCCTAATGACAGGGTTTGGCTGGGAATTGTAGAGGTCAAAGGGCCTACACAGGGCTGAATTCTCTCCCCGCTGGCTGCTGAGACTGAAAATGTGCACTGATTGGGAATTTGTCCATTACTATCCATTCCAATACGCGTTTGAGTTTGAAGAACATTGTTGGTTATCATTTGCTCTGACTAAAATTCATACATCTGAATCTGCGATGTATGCCTTGTGACTGACTGCGATAAAGACATCATCAGAATTTGGGTGACTGAGACTGTGGAGTGTCGAAAGGCTGCCATGTCTTGTTATCAGGTGCTATGTTAACACGTCCACTTATTTACACCATCTCCCCACCCAAGGTCCCTTTAAATGGAAGGCCATTGCAAGGAGATTGAATTAATGGTTTAACACAATCAATTGTATGGGTTTTTAAATGAAAATAATCACCCAGAATTAGTAGAGATGAACAAAGTAAAGAAGCAAACAAATCTCAATTTTAAAGTCAGTATTTTGTCACCTGGCATGCAGTTTAGTCTTTTACGACTAGCTTTTTACGAATGTGTTTTTGGAGATATTCACAAAGTCCACAAAGAATTCTAAAACCAAAAACTGTACAGTTTAATTCTTCTATTTTATACATTATTACAAAACCTGGGGGAAACGATTAAATTATTTTAGCCAGCCCCGCAGGAATGCAAAGAGCTCTTCCTGTACAATAACAGATGTATGTCTGACTCGCTGATAATCTTTTTCTCCCATGAACAGGAGAAAGAATACCATGCCCTGTTCAGTCATCACACAGGAACCAAGCAGTAAGACAGCATGTCTTTGGGGGGTGGCAGGATACCGGAGCACCCAAAGGAACACATGAAAATGGGGTGAACGTGCAAACTCTAGATAAAAGATGCCCCAGCCTAAAATCAAACACAGGGCTTGTGCTTGTTGCAAATCCACTGTATCACCATAAGAGTTAATGACATTTGCGGGTTTTGCTTTTCTTTTTCTGGAGAACAGGTCTGATTTATTAGGCACCACCTAATCTTCACCCACCACCACCTAATCTCCAGCACCACCCTATCTCCATCTACTGATAAAACCTTATTACGAACCCTTTCACTTCTGAATGCTGACTGCATTCTCTGTGGTTTCACATAGAAACTATACCACAGTGAAGCTGAAAGCATAGATGCTACATTTCTAGCAGAAGGTCGCCACCTTCTGGAAGATCTGTAAAAACAGCAAACAACAGGTAAGCAGATTTTTCTTATAGTTTAATACCAGATCAGAAATCGGACAGGAATCGATTTCCCATTGTGAGCAATAGAGTAAATAATTTAAAATCCTAGGGCTTATCTTTAAATTAAAATAAAATGATCATGAATTCTTCTTAAAAATAAAAGCACAGCTGGAATAGGGAATGACAGTATACTCACATAAAGGGAAAAAATCTCCTGCTGTTTTCTGCCCTTATCTAAGTGTTTTAAATTTAGTTACTCAGTATTTTCATCTTTTGTCATTCAAACCTTGTATTCTATCCATACAAAATACAAGGCATGAAGGCCTAGGTCATTTTAAGCATCTCTATAAAGATATGGCTGAAGAGTGCTTAAAGTGCAGGTAATGTTCACACTTTCTCATTGATGTTTTTGTTTAACTGAGCTTTTAGAGAATAACCGTAATCATGAAGGGCAGTACAAGACGATTCAGACGTCTTCAAACATACAGTGTGATGCTTATTTGGTTAAATAAGAAGGCCACACTCTATCATGAATACAAAATGAAGGAAACAACCAAGCAACAAAGAGGAGACAATATTTTGTTTATATGTCAGCAGTGGCACACCAAGAGACAGAATTATTTCTTGTGCTGAATCTTCCTCCTGCAGTCACAGCGCTGACCTTTCCTGACTGCTCTCTCTACCACTATCTGTGCAGTACTCCTTCAGGCATGCATGAAGCACAGTGGACACCAGCAAGAACAAGAGCATGCAGACTCTGAGCCCTGCAGTGACTATAATTACGAAAACGTGGTCTGCTGTGTTTATCACTACCCTCATCAGGTTCAATGGGACTGCCACCAGCCGTAGCTGAAAAATACCCTGTTCGAAGACAAGGAGAAAGGGGGGGAGAGTTGGGGTGAGTTAAAATGTCCTTAAAAAAAACACTTTATAAGATGGCAATAGGTTTTTGTTCAATATATAACACCTTGCTGAAAAAATCAAATGTAGTGGAGCTGAATGTATAAATCCAACACTATTAACATTCAATAACTCTGCATAGTGATACAAAGATTCATATTAAACTAGACAGGTACATTGCTGCAATAAAGGAACAAATGACAATACTAGTTCAGTCCTAGCACAGTACAGAAAGCATGACTTATCTAAGGTACAACAGCTCAAAACTAGTTCTTTTGGTAACTGTAAAAGTCTACTGATAATGTCCCTCACCTTTTCTTTCAGTATAATCATACACATTCGTCCTGTCATGCTTGTGAGTTTCCATATCACCAGTATTAAAACGGCAGCTACAATGATCACCCTCTGTAGCAGATTGTGCCAGCAGGTTTTCAGAGGCACAAAGGGGCTTGTTATTTTGTGAAAGACTGTACGGTACAGTAGGGGACCCGTTGCCCATACAACAAGCCACATGACCTTCAGCACGGACTTCGCAACAGCAAACAATGATGGCTGCATTCAAATAGTAACAAGAAAATGAAAAAAATATATATTAATAACATCCACATTGGAAGTGTCAGCAAAATATGCCAGTTCTGTAATTATAATCATACTTTTAAGGGTGGAGTAAAGTGTGTCATAGATAATAATGGGAATCTTGTAGATGATGAAAGGGAAATGGTCAATGCATTAACACAATTGCGGTCGGGTGATTATCAAGGAAGAAAATAACAGCAAGTTCTACATCATATTACCTTAGAGGAGACAGAAGGTTTACAAGACTCACTCCAAAATGTACTTCCTTCCCAAATTGCATGCTTTATAGTCAGGCAGAACAAACAAGGAAACAAACCCTAGACACAGCATTACTTCATACTTCAAGACTTACCTCTGGTAAGATCCTGCCACCTTGAGGCGATTCTTCATTATTGGAGCTGCAAGGCTGGGGCCAGCCCTGCCTGGGCACAGGGAGAGGAGGAGTGGCTGGGTGAGACTCACACCAGCAGAAGACAGGTGACTTCTGGTTACTGGGTGGACCCACAAGGCCTTGTGCCCACTGGCAGACCCTGTCTCCATACTGCTCTGTCTTTCTGATCACATTGCTGTAGAGGACCTCTCTGCTGCTGAGAATCTGTGCGGAACCACAGAAAGTCAAACAGGCTGGAATACATGACATGCTGTAGAATATAGGATGAAAGGGAAAAAAAACGGAGAATTTCCTAAAGTAATTCGAATCATGGCTTTCATCCACAATAAAGCACCGTGTCTTTGTTTCAACAAAACCTACTGGCGTTTTCATAGATTTTAAAGAATAAAATATTAGGGAAATGAGGGATATTTTATCAAAAACACAAAGGAACTGGTTTATGATTGATAATATAGCAATTATAACTGAAGAAAGGGTAAAAACCAAAAAAAGGAAAATATTAGGCAAACCTAAATGAAGAAAAAGGAAAAATACATGAAGACATTGCACAATAATTAAGCAAGCAAAACACTGAATTTTAATCTTTCTTGATCAGTCGAGTTTTACTGTGCACATAATATGAATATTTAACTTCAAAACTAGACAGCTCCCCGGAAATTGAACCCAGGGCTGCAGAACTGTGAGAACTGATGCTAACCACTGCACCACCCTGCCACCCAGATCCCTCATTTTAGAGTTTGTATATGTAGTGTTTGCATGGCTCATCTTATGACAGCTGCATAGAAATAAATTGGTTTACAAATGAAGGTCATTCCCATAAAATGGCTGAATTTGTATATTTGGAGCAAAACATATCAGTCATAAAAGTGCCCTAAATGTAATCCCTCTTAACTGTCAATTATATAATTACAACTACTCAGTCGGCGTGATTTGCGGTTTTTAAAGGTCTCACCAGAGAGACTATGTTGATTAGCTGGGCGGCGAGGCTCACTAGGGTGGGCGGGGGTCTCGGCTGGCTCTCCATGTCTTCCACCCGCAAAATGAGCTCCGCAGTCCCAGCCAGACCCGCAGCTCTCCGGCACCCTTACGTCATGCCAACGTGCGGAATCGGCTGTTGTTTGATGTGCTGCTTGTAACACTGAAATCGTGTCGTCACAAAGAGGAAAATGTCAGACAAATATTTTGTGTAAGATATTTTACTC
This sequence comes from Lepisosteus oculatus, assembly GCF_040954835.1. Taxonomy (NCBI): domain Eukaryota; kingdom Metazoa; phylum Chordata; class Actinopteri; order Semionotiformes; family Lepisosteidae; genus Lepisosteus; species Lepisosteus oculatus. The sequence continues at coordinate 5,863,721 of NC_090721.1, read as the reverse complement.
TCCATACACAATATGTGTTAGCAAATCAAGGAGTGAGCATTGGTACTAATCGGTAGAATATAGGCGTCTGAGTCTGAGTAAAGTACCAGTAAAGTTTTAGATGGCTTTATGGTAACTGTCTCGTATTTCTTACACATTTTTGCGATTAAGTTGATTTTTTAAAAGTATTTTGATGTTCCATTTGCGGCTCTAAGAAAATATCCTCTTTTGAATGATTTATGGGTGTGTAAAAGTACTCGTGTCTGCACTGCCATTCTTAGCAATGCACCTATCAACCTACCCATGTTTCCAGGAAGCTGATTTGCAGCAACCCGGAACCTCTCTCTAAAGCACAGAGTGCAAGGAGGGACTACACACGCAAGTGCATTACTGAAGACACACTGGGACACAATTTAGAGACTCCACTGAGTCGAACCCAGGACCCAAGAGTACAAGAGCTGTGTTAGGCGGCAATAGCGCTACCTTCCACGTCAACGTGCACCGCTTAAATAAACCCACTGCTCACAAAATCCTGGACTCAGATTTACAAAACACGCCGTCTTCACGTCGTTTCGAGGGTAGCCTAGCAGAGAACGATTCGTCGCCTTTTGGGGAGCTAAACACTTTCTTCTTTCGACTGCCTGGGATATGACATTGTAACAAGAAAGCTATTCTCCATACGGTTGAATATCAAGCACGTAGCCTCAGCATTGTTATTAGCGGCATAAACTCTGCTGTCGTAATTAACAAGGTGACTGAAACTCGTATAATTCCGGTGTTTTACAGGTTTTGTCGGGGGGGGGAGTCCTTCTTTCTTCCTCTGGGCACACTATTGCGTCTTTCTTCTATGCAAACTACCTTTAGTATATATACATGAATATATCTTTCTTGCAATATCATATAATATTATCAGTTATCTAATAAAAGCCTAACACTTGCTGTTTCGCAGTTGTAAAAGGACACTAGAGTTCTCTATGTGAACATATTTTACAGTACGTGATCAAGGCTGCAAGATGCAGCAAACATTTGGTGCATGTTCCAGTGTTATTTGTGCAATTATGGTGAATAATATAAAAAGACTGAAATCTGCTTACTCCGTTTTCTTCAAAGCCGTCCCATCGTGCTGCACCTATCTGTTTTCTTGGTCAATTAAGCAGCAGAATTGGAAGATATGAGAGAAGTTCATAAATTGGTCCAGTTTTGTCAATGATTGGGCTTATTTAGTTTGTTAGGAGCTGAGGTAGTATGAAACCTAGTATATGCTGTACCATGGCCCTCCAAGAACAGAATGGGACAGCCCTGCTTTTAAGTGTCACTATATACCATAAATACTTACTGTAATTACCCCCCCTGCGACATTATAATCCCAATTTAACTACTCCTTCAACAAAGATATACCTTGCTGTTAGTATGAATTCAGAACATGTAGGGAGTGAGCAGCACAACATTTTCCAGACTACCATGATATATTTCAGGTGAAGTCAACCCTGGAACTATTCCAGTGCATGCTTTTGCTTCAGCAATTTCTTAATAATCAAGGTTTCTTCAGCACTTGACTTAATTAAGCAATTAATGATCTGTTCAGTTATCAGTTTATTATAACGTTCCACATCTGTAAGTGGCATGGAATGGAAGTGGTCGACAAGCTGTGTTTCCGGTATTCGTGATTTCCACAGCTCACGAGAGACTTCATTTTCTGTTTCTAGGACTGAAAAAGATGAGCATGGCTGAGGCTGGCAGAACATTTTCGGAAGTGAAGGATGCAATACTTTCTGCTCATAAAGAATCGACTGTGGAGGATAAAATTGGTTTCTATAATAACTGGGCAGAAAACTATGAGCAGGTACACCATGTTCCACAGTCTTTCATGATGTACAACACAGTATTGAGACACCACATACTTTTCCTGTGCATTGAAGGAGTCTGGTAACTATTGCCTGATTAATGACATGTTACCCATAGATCCTTTCTATTTCTGTTTTTTTTTTATTCATTTATTTATACTTAACATTGTCTTTTCACCAGTACCTGCACAGGCAGCTGTGAATAAGAGCTGTGAAGAAGATGTATAAGGTATTAAAGGAAGATACCCCAAAAGGTCAGCCAGCCCTCAGCCTGTTGTCTTCCCTACAGCCTGAGCAGTCAGAATGAGGGATGTCCTCAAAAACATTTGTATTTTAAGACCTCTGTAAGATTGCTCAGTTTGTGTTTTCTGATGCAGTTTGTAATTGGCCATCTGTTTCCAAAATGCAAAACCAAGCTGTTTAAAAACAATTTGCCAATTAACAAGGTGAAGAGAACAGAAAAGTAATGCTTTTTTCATTTGTATATAGTGGTGGAAATTATGTGCAGGAACAAATCGTGCCTTTTAGTAAAATTCTATAAAGAAAAACTGGTGCATCACTTCTTTTGAAAGTCCTTATTTCCCTTGTATGTGATGTGCATTTTCAGGATGTTGCGATACTGGATTACAGGGCTCCCTCCCTGGCTGCAGAGTGTCTGTCTGCTGCATTCCAGGCAGACAGAGGGAAAGCACTGGTTCTGGATGTAGCCTGTGGTACTGGCCTGGTTTCCACCTTGGTAAGAAACTCTGGGCATTACTGCATGAGGCAGGAAGAGACTGGAACTTTCCCTTTACTTCTAAAATGCATGTCGTCCTCGAAGCAGTGGCCAACAAACTGCCGAAAAACACATTTGAAAGCTTAAAATGTTCTGAAGGAACTTCCATTCAATATTCAATAGTTTAAGAGGTCTTTCCATGTAAGAAAAGCCCTCAATAAACATTGCAAGTGAGAGGGACAGGAAAGTTGCTCATTGGGGTCTGCAAGTAAAATGTTTTGCCAGTAGAATTGAGATAGGAGGTGTTTTTCAATCATCGCTTTGCTATGTCAAGTTTTTTTTTTTAATGACAGGTGTGTGAAGTAATACAAATGTTTGTCTTTTTTAATTAGGTTGGCTGTGCATGAAATGTCTCTATTAGCCTGTGCTTGTAGTTGCAGAAAAAGGGGTTTCAGAACTTCGCTGGGGTGGATGGCAGTGAGAAGATGCTACAACTGGCCAAGAGCAAAGGCCTGTTCCAGGACCTCAAGCAGTGGATTCTGGGATCTGCACCACTCCCAGTTCCAGCTGGTATCTACTGTATAGAACGTATCTCACTTCCTTAATCACACACGTACACAGATACTAAAAGAGATTAGTCTGTTTACTGCTCTGGCTGCATAGCGTTAAAAGTACAAGGGGGGGTTATCTATGATATCTATTTAAAGTGCTTTGGGACTCTTTAAAAAAAGCTTATGCTATATAAACCAGTAATCCTCAGTTCAAACTATCACTTAAAATATAGGATAGGATCCACTTCATCCTCCATTGAAGAGCAGGACCCAACTGAGTGACGCCCGTGAGCCATTAAGTGACAGCAGTCCCACTACACAGTAGCTCACGTGGAGAATTGAATTAATCACATGCTAAATTGTGCAAGAGCAAAGTGGAATTTGACTTCAAGTCACCTCTTGCCACACAGTGCCCCAAGGTGGCCAGCAACACCACTTCCATCAGCAGCAACCTGGATTTAATTAGAGCACTCACATCCCAGTACCTGCTTAGCTTCTGAGATCTGGTGAGATCAAGCTACAATATGATAAAAGTGACGGAAAAGAAAACGTACCCCCAACCTACTGAAGACCTTCGTGATAATGTGCCTGCTTGCAGATGAAAGAGCGGCTGTGCTGTGTTTGATTGGAGATAAATGACTCAGTGTTTTCTTTTTGGTTTAGAGTCCTATGATGCTGTTGTCATTGTTGGGGCTCTAGGTGTTGGACATGTGCCTCTCTCAGTCGTCAAAGAACTGTGGCAAGCTGCAAAGCCAGGTGTGTTGGTTGTAAAGCAAAGGGGGTAGTTATTGTACAATTGGCACTACCTTGTCCAACTGAATAAAATATTAATAATAAGTTCAACCATCTGTATTTCTCCTATTATTACAATAAATCACCTTGACAGCTTAAGATACAAAAAGGATACAGAGGTGTAAACACTTATTCATGGTAATAAATGTGGGAGAAGGGAACACTAAAGTGGGGGCGGAGGAACAAGGTTTTTCTCTTCTTGAAATATACATTTGCGGTCAAAAAGGTAACTAAAGACCTTGCAGTAAAGACCCTCACTCAGACTGCAAGCTGGGCCCCATGATCTGATTGAGTTTGTTGGTTGCTAATTCCCCAGCCGTCCCACCCATACAAGTCTGGTGTCGGCCTGAGGGCTTGAGAGGGTGGCAAACAGAAAAAATACTCAGCAACAGCAAAATGAAGAAAGATAATGTGAGCACCCTTTCTCAACCCTTTCTCAATGCTTGTAACGAAAACCGAATTTCATTGCAGGTGGTTATGTGTGCATGACGACAAGGGGCAACACATCCAATAAGGAGTTCAAAGCCCAGCTCGAGTGTCTGCTGAAGGAGATGGAGAGAGAGGGACTGTGGGTCTGTGTGTCAGTCACAGAAGTGGAAGACTGGGAGAAGGCTGTGTCTGCCGATGAAACAGGCTACATACCTGGGTCTGTGTATCTGTACAGAAAGAGTACGCAATAAACACATCTCTGTTGAGATTCACAGTTCACACTGCCAGCAAATTAAGAGAATGGTATCACTCGTGGATATTGTTATGGCTTGGGGTGAATGTGCCTTTCTTTTTTCAGGTGTTACTTTAAATATATCAAGAGGAATACATTTCCATCTCAAATCTGTGAAAAGCATTTTGTTTTTAATACACAAAGCAAATCTGAAGTGTGAAGAAAGCCAGAATTGTAATTAAAAAACAATTGTTCCCACAAAGACAGGCTGTAAAGGTTTATATAAAATATCCCAAGGTGTGTTAACAGTTGTGTATAAATAGCAATGACTTCATCTTATACATGCAGTTATATTGCAGTATTTATTCCCTATTTGCTTCCACACTGAAATCCAATCCAATATCAAAGTCAAATACATTGACATTGTCTAGTTCCCAAGTAGCACAAGATTCTTTAATTGCGCAAACAAATGTTTGTCAATGGTGTCAATGACAGAGATGGACACAGCATTGCATTACACAAGGTTTATTTTCAAAAGTAAAGGTGCTTACAGACATTTTGCAAAGAAAGAAGAAACCTTACATTTGTATTAACTAGTATCTCTCCACTAATAACATGCATTAAAATATCACTGAGATTGGTAACAATCAGGTTATTCAAATTAAAAGCACACAAGACTAAAGACATAGTAAGCAGATTTATCCCAATAAGCCCATACCTGTCAACAAATAGATCTCTCCCTCTTGGTTTCCCAGTTCTACTCTACTGAAGCAAATATGCAAAAAACGCTAGTAAAGGAAATCTCTCCCCCTGCTCTCTTGTCTGCTTCTCTCTCTTTCTAAAGTCCTCTTGCCATGTAATCAGTGTGGCAGGCATCAATCTCCACAGACTGAATTACCGACTGTTTGCAGAGACACAAGGTGTGTAGAAGTAACAGCACTGGAAGAAGAGCAGACCGACAGAAAGAAAGGGGAAAGGAAAGCAAAAGACAGAACACCCACTCCTGACTTGCCACGGTAAAGAAATTTTCATTTCCACACAGTCGCAGCTCTGTGCTTATCCTCATTACACTGAAAAAAGGGAGCACTAGGATGATCAAGAACAGATTGTCGCAGGTGTTCAGTATTCGGTTCCTTTTGTTCAGTTGGAGAACACCTGCTGCAGAAGACAGTGCCACCACTGACCAGCTGAAGCCACCCAGCCAATACAGAGGGCTACTGTCAGATCTCTCCTCAAAGACACAAAGTGATTTAAGCCCTTTGTTGTGTTATGTGCTGTCCAGGGTACAGGAACAAGCACTACTATTCCTGCCAGGATGAAAAGAGCTCCGAAGATTGTTTTTATCTGTACATTTCCAAAGCTTAATCATGGCCTCTATGCATTGGTTTCATCACTCTTTTCTCCTCTCCACTGATAGCTGAATTGTGTTGAGTGGAATTATTAGAATTACTAAAATGACGTAGATCAAAATGGAGAAAACCCCTGTGCCAAAATTCCCAGACAGGTCCAGGAGGGACACGTAAAAGCTACACTGCAGTCTGCCTTTCACTGTGATGTTCTCAGTCCATCCACATATCAACCCAGTACCCCTGGAGCTCCCCAGTGTTGTAGTCAATGACACCAGTTGCTCTTCACGTAGGCAAGCACCTAGTCAGGGTGGCAGCAATGCAACCCTTTGATTGTTGATCTCCAAAAAGCTCAGCACAAATGCAGCAATCTCCATCATGCTCTTCTCCATGTTTGGGAATGAGCTCCCATGAGTGAAGCTGGGTAACAAGACAACAGGAGAGTTAACCTGTATTGTCAAATTCCTTTACAAGGTGTGGATAGCATGATAGCAGACTTGCTTCATAATTGTGCCCCCAAAGCAATCAATTGCTAATGTTATTTTTTGTATCCCTTAAGAAGGAAATAATCCTACCTTCTGTCTTGCTATCTGGGGGGCACTATGTACAGTGAAGATCATGTGTTGCCAAAGGGTAACGGATAGGTTTATTAAATATATACAGTCTCAAACTACTGTTATTGTTAATGTAAGGACCCATCTTTATAAACAAATCGGATACACCTGTTTCTACATCCATAACTATATTCCTTTCCTTTGTATTATGATATCTCTTAAGTGATATGGTAAATAGTGCATTATGCAGGACTGATTATAGCAATGACACTGTTTTTCATGCTGAAATTAATCACTTTTCCATTTCTCCCGTGATGGATCTATAGTATTTGTTGATCTCCTTTGTTACTGTTTGAGATGCACACAACTTTCTATAGAAAACAATAATTTTGTCATGCTTTACAAACCTTTACCTAATTGATTGTCCTTTTAAATACTGTAGATAAAGCTCGATATGCGAATGACATTGAACTTGTTTTAGCAGCTACAGGCAAAAAAGTGATAAAAAGGATCATTTTCAATTATATAACACAATACAAGGAGTTCTATATTAAAGTTAATACAAACAGTCTACATTTATCAAACTCCAGAAATAATAAGATCATAAAGATATTAAAATACCAACATAATCTCCATTTATTACAGACTGTCTTATCTCCATGTTTCTCATTTTAAAAACAATTCAAAATCAAAGATTTAAATAAAGAAAATCTAGGTAGTGTACATAGCATGAAGACTAGGAGATACATAATGGGTGTAAGGAGTAAATAATATTTTTCTACAAATATAGTCTCATAGCTAAAACAGAGTTACGCAATGTCTAATATAGTTAGAATCATGTTCTCCTACAAAGAAATTGGCTTCAAAACTCTTGTGTCACAATAGTTCTTGACCTGAGGATGTGTGAAAATGTACCAGACATTTGGCTGCGAATAATGAAAGTACAGTTTGTTTTGCAAGCACATGAGAATCAGGAAATGCATGAAATGTTTTGATATCCCTGGAGTCATAGTTCCTCTGGCTCCTCTGCTACTTGAGTAAGACTGCCCTCCATGCAAACCATCTGTCTGCCTTCAGTTTACACATAGTTCTTCATGGCATAGCTGCTGTGGGTGGTGGACTTGGCAGGTGTGTACCTCATGGGGTAGGACTTCTCCTCAGGAGGGCAGTTGCTACAAAGAACAGCCCCACCTAGAAGCAGGAAACCTGCAGTTCCCCACCCAATGTAGAGAGCAGCACCCAGCTCCCTCTTCAGTGCTTCAGGGACAAGGGGATTGTAGAAATCGTGGATGATGGAGTTGGCCGTCCAACAGATGGGGACTAAGGTGGTGACACCTGAAAGAAGAAAGGTAACTCCAGAAGCCAGCACCATGCGGGCTTTGATCCGGGGGTTGTCCAGACAGTTGGTGCATTGAGCTCCCATCAGGAAGATCAAGAATCCAAGACAGGCCAGCACAATGGTGATGACCACCAAGCCTCTGGCTGCCTGCAGATCAGGGGACAAATCCAACAGGGCATCATAGATCTTGCACTGCATTTGGCCTGTGGTCTCGTAGACACAGTTCATCCACAGGCCCTCCCAGAAGACCTGAGCCACCACGATGTTGTTTCCTATGAAAGCTGTCACCCTCCACATTGGCAGGGCACAGATCAATATGGTGCCCGCCAGCCCAATCATACACATTGATATGCCCAGAATCTGGAAAGCCATAGCTTCTACAGTGGCAGGAATCTAACTGAAAAAAAGGATAAAAGACAAGAATTATTCTATTGACAGTGCCTTCATGCATACTCGAGTTTTGTTTTTGTAGGTCTAGAGGAGTTCATCACAAGGCAGAGGTCCTGTTTCTTTAACTTCTGTTGGTTTTAAAATTGTTACACAATGTGCTTACATACAGTATAAATAATTAAGTCCAGAGGGGATGTTTGCAGGGTGTTGTTAGTTTATTTCTGGCCTATTTCTGATTGTTGGATGATGACCTCCAATGTAAGGCATGCTGCTAATTGAAAATTGATTGCTGATCAATTACTTTAGCAGCTCAACAATTCTACTTCACACGAAAACAGCCTGGGAAAGCGCTAAACATTTTTTTCCTAGCCCTCCAATACAGTGCTCAAAATTGTTTTTCCTCAATTATTAACAGACATTCCCAGCATGCTTATTAAAACCTTTCCAAGAAGCACATAGAGCTAAGGTTAAGTAGTGTGCCAACAATTGTGCAACACAGTTGGCTTCAGCCAAAGTGTTAACCAATGTGAACTGTTTAGCCTCTGTTTCAATAAGAAAATATGCACAGCACCACTAGGGAGCACTGTCATACAGTAATTTCATTACATTAGAGCAGCTGTGGGATCAGATTTTCAACAGCTGATGGCGCTTCATTAACATTGCCAACCTGAAAATCTTTCTCTTCTCTTTTAATGCAAAACTTTCAAACTAGATTTTCACCACCATTTGTACTGACTTTAGGAAATGTCCACCGTCATTGCATATTCCTAAGTGAAGAACATTCAAAATATTGAAACAAAAATGTTCTTATTATGAACGAAGAAACTTTAAAAAGGAGGGACACAATCCTGTGAAAAACTAAACTCCCCAAGTACATGTAAATCCACAGAACAACAGCAACACTGTTGGAGTGTTCAGCTGGGACTTAAAACAAGCTTTCTTGAGATTCTGCATAGAACTGTGGAAAGCATTTTCATTTAAATAATTGTATTTCTACAAGGCCAAGATTGTGTGGTGATAACAATATTGTAACGCAAACGGACGACATTGGAGGTTGTGCGAGCCGGCTTACCAGCACGGTGACGTCACCGCCCTTCCCTGTGAGTATGCGTTACAATGTGAAATAAATCTGAAAGCAAGTAAAAATCCCCTCAACTCCCAGTACATTTCAGTATTTTGGCGAGCTCCAGCTATAGAAGATCCAGATTGATCTGTGGGCACTATTTGTGTTAATTCCAGATCACACAAACCCACAAGACAAACACACCACTGGGATCAGTTTCAGTTACAATTCTAGCTCTTAAAGCAAATTGAAAACCAACTAGAAAGGCACCAAGGACAAAGAGAAACATATTTCCTTCCCCTGTCAGCAATGTATCCATGTCTGTCTAACCTGAGCAAGATTGTCACCTCTACGTACTGAACACAGAATTCCAGATACACAAATGTCTGTTGTGACACCTTCTACAGCGGCCAATTTAACCCCTGTATAATATGCCCCATTTCCCTCTTATTCAAGCAGGGACAGCAGAGATTATCTAGATGATCAGACTTCTCCATTTGCAGGCAAATGTTTCTGTATTTGCTTTTACAAAGAACCTTAATTTATATTGCAAAATAATTTAACCCAGCACCCACATCTCACAAAGAGTGTGGATGTTTGTTTCAGTTTTCGTCATGATACTAGTGAAATATGTAAGAGTGACAAAAGTCGTCAGACTACTGTTGAAGGAGAGTTCGGGATGCTTTTCCAAAGTATTAGCTGTGTTTTGTTTAAGCAGCTGTGTAGTCTTAGACCTATGACCCCATAGTGACTGCAGGTGAAGATAGGTGAAGAAGGTGAGATACCCAGATAAGACTCTCACTATGTAACATTTACCAATAAATAAAAAAAACATTTCCTGGTTTCAGTTAACATTTTTTTCCCTCAAGAGTCACATGTGCAGTGCATGAGTCATAGTTAAAAAACTAAGAATGCACTTGATTCTTAATATAACATTATATTATTGTTATGTTATTGATATACAGTAACAACATTATATGTCTGACATATTGAATTATTGTTTTTTTAATTCAAGAGGTTCATTATTAATTAATTGTAAAAAGTACAATTCTGTCATTTATTTACATGTACAATTCCAATAATTGTCACAAAAAGTAACCAAGAATAAAGCAGATATTGGTGAGTATTCACATCAGGACACAGTATTTAATACATAAAGAGTAAAACTTTCAGAAAATTCCACATTGCTACAAACTTCATTTTATACAGAGACAAAAATGGTATCTGTGCGGTTATAATCTAAATTAAAAACAAAATTATAATTAACAAATTCTAAACAATATTAAAGGTAGAAGGTCAATTTCACAACCACACACAAACAATAAAGTATGTGACTTTACAAAAGACTCTTTATTTTTAAATACAACACATCACAAAGAACATGCATGTAAAAGTATGCACACCTACATAAAATAAAAATTGCCTATACCTTATCTACAAGCCATGCTTGTACGTAATCTTACAAGAAAAGATATGAAAGGTACAGACAGTGGTACATTTCCAAAATACTGACTTCCAAAAAAAGGCTTGTATCCATTAGAGGTCTCTGTACCGCTGTGCAGTCAGGAAGGGTATTTTTATATTTTACATGGAGTATCACACATATGATTTGGCTGATGCTGTAGACCTTGGAGCAGAATATTTAAAAGAGTAGGCTTTCTCTTCTTTGTGTGGACAGGTGCTACAAAGCAGGCCCCCTCCAAGGACCAGCAGAACTGAGGCTCCAAAGCCAATGTAGAGGGAAGCGCCAAGCTCTCTTCTCTGGGTATCAGTGAGCAGAGGGTTGTAGAAGTCCCTGATGATGGCGTTGGCAGACCAGCAGACAGGAATCAAGCAGAGGACTCCGGTAGCTATGAAAACTGCACCAGACGCGATACAGGCTTTCCTTTTAGCTTCCGCGTCTTTCAAAAAGTTTGTGCACTTTCCACCAACAAAAGCCAAAATGATGCCTATCATGCCCACCGCTATGGCGACCACTATAAGGGCTCGGGCTGCCTGGAGGTCTGTGGGGAGAGCCAGCATGGAGTCGTAGACCTTGCACTGCATCTGCCCGGTGCTCTGCACCACACAGCTCATCCATATGCCTTCCCAGAAGATCTGAGCCGTCACAATGTTGTTGCCGATGAACGCTGTCACCCTCCACATGGGGAGACAACAAATGATTACAACCCCGATCCATCCAACAAGAGCCAGCGTCACACCCATTACTTGCATTCCTACGGACGCCATCGTAAAAGTTTGCCCACTTCTTCTTTTTCTGTTGTCTTTAAATTTTGAGATCACCCTCCTGTGGCACAGAGTTTGTGAACGCAGTCCCTCCCGATGTGAGATGTTCAACGAACAAAAACTCACTTGAAAGAAACCAGCTGCTGGTTATATTCTGGCCTGAAAGGGAGGTGGTTACCCTTCTCGCAACTAGAAACCAGCTCCAAGCTAGAAAATTCCAGCTCGACAAGATTCTTTCAAATGTAGCACAATGAAGCCGAGAATGAACTGAGGCAGTCCCTTCATGCATTGAGATCAGTTTACTAGGTTTTGTGTTTCAAAAGATTTTGAAGAATATAAGCTGTACAGAAAACTAGTTATGGAGCCTCTTCATCTCTTTGTTGGGCTTAAACACCTCAACTTATGTGACTTTAACACGAAAAAGTGAATTGTATATAGTGCCTTTCATGTCAAGACAACATTGTACTTTACAGTGGAGGTAACAGTTCATCAACTTTTGAAGTATTTATTTTCTAACCCTGACTTAGTCACTACTTAATAACTATTATGTTGCAATATTGGGTAAAACTAATTTATATACAGGGAGCAGGAGCCTATCCTGAAAAGCAACAGACACAAGGCAGGATATGCTCTGGACAGGCCACCCATCCGTCACGGGCACACTCACTGCAGGACCTTTCCCAGAAAAAAAATTAACTACCAGTATGTCTTTGGCTTCCGTGAGGAAACTGGAGCACCCAGATGAAACCCACATCACCACAGGAATTGAACTCAGAGGCAGTAGTGCTAACCACTGTGCTGCTGTACCTACGATTTCTATTAACCACTGCTCCATTTCTTACTAAATCTATTTTGTTCTATATGTCTTCGAAAAATAGGGGTGATGTATTCGCAGAACAGTCAGCACCACTGCCTCACAGTTCCAGTGTCCTAGATTCCATTTCAGTTTGAGGCACCTGTCTGCGTAAGATCACACACTCTCTAACACACAGGTTAGGTCTGAGGGAAGTGGGGTTCCATGGGGATTTTATACTTCAGTAATTTTTACTGTTTCGACAAGTACTGGTTATGAGACAGAAAAACAGAACCAAATGAGCCTGGTGGGTCCATTGACCTTGTCTCATTTTGCTCTTTTCTGATGTTAATAATTTTCTCAAAGTGATGCTAACTTACAGCATGTATTTCAGTTTAACATAGCACATCAATGTAATATACAGAATCATTTGCCTTTAGGCTAATTTATCAAATAAAATAGTATTTAATTTATGTGGGGCACCACAGTGGAGCAGTGGGTAGCAACACTACCTCACAGCACTGGGGCCCTGGGCTCGATTCCTGGGGTGCTATCTGTGTGGAGTTTGCATGTTCTCATTGTGTTCATGTGGGTTTCCTCTGGGTGCCCTAGTTTCCTCTCACACTCCAAAAACATACTGGAAGGTTAATTGGCTTCTGGAAAAAATGGCCCTGTTGTGAGTATGTGTGTATTGATGTCTGTGTGTGCCCTGAGACGGACTGGTGTCCTATCCAGGATGTACCCTACATTGAGCCCATTGCTTGCTGGGATAGGCTCTGGCTCCCCTGTGACTCAGAATTGGAAGAAATGGTTAGAAAATTCCTGTAATGTTCCTTTGTTGAATTGTTTCTGTATGTTGCATCCAGAAACCTTGCAAAAACATTACAAACGTTATATCATTTGGCATAAAACTTTCATTTAATAATATGTCAGTGTAACGAATAACTAGAAGATAACATGCAAAACTACATTACTCTTGGATGAGGTCAGAACTGTTTTTTTCCAAAAGCAGTTGAACCGGTTTGTTAGGTATAAGCAACAAGGTGTAACAGACTTGCAAAGCACGTTTTTAGCTATCATTTTTATAGGGAAATCCTGCAACTGTGCATCATGCATTTTCTTGCCTACAGAGGAATGACAATTGAGATTTTGTGTAAACGTTTCATCAGTATCATTCTTCAAATTTCACATTTAAATCATTTTTGATAAGAAGCCTACCTACACAGTTTACATGGCTGATACAAATATGCATTCACAAACACTTACTATAAAAAAATAACTTGGAGAAAACCTTTTTTTTTTTTAAATGAAGCTTTAATCTTTCTCCTCAAAATCATAAATACAGAAGGTACATTAACATTGGATAAAAACATCAAATGAGCAGCTTACTGTTTAGAATGGATATATGATAAGAAAATGCTAAGACAGTTCAAGACCAGAAAAATGATTCCCAAACGTTTTACCTAAAATGTCAAAAGATATCCAACAGAAGAGAATCATTGTGAACATCCTTTAAGTGTTTAAATGTATGTTACCATTAGTAGGTATTCTTTTATCAATACATATTTATGATTAAAATAAAAATATCATACAAGGAAGTGCTGAAGGAAATGACTATCTTAGGTTCCGACACAGAAACTAAACATTCTTTGCTTTTTCTATTTGCACCCTACTTCCATTCACTTTCACTGTGTGCCGATTTAAAATAAAACACTTCGGGACAAATCAGTTTCCTCAGGCTTTCATTGTTTTTTGTCTTTCAGGTTGCAGAAAACAACATAACTAAACTTGTCCAAAATCATCATGATTCCTGTCTCAATCCGCAGAACACATGTAGTTTAAAGCATAAAAAAACAGTCCTGTCGATAATACCATCTCTTACAAACAACAATGTATTATCTTCACATTTACAACCGTGACAAAAGGAGGACAGAAGTGTTGCTGCACAAGAAACGCAGTTAAGATTAACACAGCTCAGCATCAAGATGAGTACAGTTCATGTTTCTTCTTATGCACTTAAAATGTCTTACACGTAGGCTTTGCTAGTCGCTGCAGACCTTGCTTGGGAGTACTTGACAGGGTATTCATCCTCATTTTTGGGTGGACAGGAGCTGCAGAGCAGACCTCCTCCAAGAAGCAGTAGAGCTGCGGCTCCCCAGCCGATGTACAGTGAGGCTCCGAGCTCCCTTCTCTGAGCTTCAGTGAGCAGAGGGTTGTAGAAGTCTCTGATGATGGTGTTGGCAGACCAGCAGACAGGGATCAGACAGAGCACCCCTGCGATGACGAAGATAACGCCACTTGCAATAGCTACTTTGGCTTTGGACACCTCATCCTCCATGAAATTGGTGCACTTTCCACCAACGATGGCCAGCAGGATGCCGAACACAGACACCACAATGGAAATCACAGTCAGGGCTCGGGCTGCCTGGAGATCCTGGGGAAGAATTAGCAGAGAATCGTAGATCTTGCACTGCATCTGCCCCGTGCTCTGCATCACACAGTTCATCCACAGCCCTTCCCAGATGATCTGGGCCGTCACGATGTTGGCGCCGATGAAAGCCGTCACCCTCCACATGGGGAGAGCACAGACTACGATCACTCCAAGAAATCCAATCATGGCCAGAATAAGGCCGAGCATCTGCCTCTTGACCGACACCATCGCTGCGTCTTTCCTTCTTACTGCACTTCGGCTAAAAAATAATACACCTGCTGCTGCTGGTGTCTCCGTCTGTCCAACAGTATTTCACAGGTATACGATGAAAGGATGTGATCAACTAGTTATAGTCTTTCGCGAGGGGTGGAGCTTTCGCTCTTCGTCCCCTGAAACTTGCTCTCGATCAAAAATTCTGGTCTAGCGAGATTCTTCCAGTTCTCAGCACAGAAAGGCACAGGGGAATGTAATCAGGTTTCGGTCCAGCTACACCTTAGCCTCCAAGGGTTCCAAATATTTGAAACCGGTCAGTCTATTGACAACAAGAACGACCTTTTCATTCCATTGTCACACCTGTAGAGCTACTCAGACCTGTTTTGCTGCAGAAGAAAGCCAATACAAGTTCAAATGTAACACCTAGAACAGTTCAAAACCCAAGGCTCTGTTAAGTACATTTTACTGCATTATATGTGAGAGTTCAGCTTTTTAGCAGACTTTTTCAGGACTTTTGCATGCTGAGTGGAAGGCCATCATTTGTTTTAACGATGAATAATTTTAGCTGCAAGGATTTTCTTGCTATTACCTTCTTTTTCCCATTTCTCAGGTTTTGGACGCAGTCCTCTTTAACTTACAAGCTCCTGCTTTGAATACAAAACCTGAAGCAACGCCAGTGTCTCTGGAAGAATGCGGATCACCAGACAAAACACATAACAGAGCATTGTGAGGCAAGGAGTCAAGAGAAAGGGAGATGGGGAATGATTTGAATACAAATTGTTGAATCGAAAACGCTTGCCACTGAGGTATTTTTCATAGAAAGAAATGTGTAGACCAAATGCAAGTTCAGATGACCACTGAACAAGACAACTACAATTTCCAAGGAGATTTAACATGAGTCTAGACATGTTAGAATTGTTATAATGTTATAATTATAGAACAGAGATAAATATTGCTTGGTGTATAGGCAGCACATATAACTAATTAGCTGGACATCCAGATATAAAGCAATTACTGTGCCTACCTAAGTACTTTGGTAGAATATTATCACTAACAACCTCAATGATACATCAAACTACAAAGACAAGATTTACGCAATAAAATGTTTTATTAACAGATACATTGAAAACCGTATAAAACACTTGAATTTGTACATGAGATAGAATAAAGTAAAATATGGAGTGCAAAATGTGTTAGAACATTCATAAAAACAGTACCTATACAGTTTTTACTGGATATATCTTACAGCTACAGATGACACCTTTGTCATGAATATAATTGATGTAAGAATCTTAAAAATGACCAAATGAAATTTACTTTTTAAATTCTCTCTGAACACTTTACATGCTTTACATGTATAATTTTTATACAATTATAACGTGTGTCACATACTGTATTCTCATATTGTTTTTAATTAAGGTTCACGTTCAAAGCCATCTGTCTGTATTGTTCTCACATACAAAAGAAACTCGTCAGTTCTAGAATGCTAGACCCCAGATTCAGAGCAGAAGTCATTTATCAAACAGCTGACCTCAATGCAGAAGAAAACAAACGCAGACATCAATAACAGTCGTAATTTAACATAATTTACACATGTAATGTGATTTTCTGGATTGCCGTCCTGCCCAGAACATAATCCTGCCCCATGTTTTCAGGATTGTCTCCAGGGTACCCCAACTCTTGGCTTTCTGCGCATGGATTGATGTCAATCCTTTTGTAAAACACAGTTCCCTGATCTTAAAGTTATAATGATTCTAAAGACCAGTGGAAATGCCATATGAGAAGCAAAAGTGCAAGACATAGGAAATACATCTATTTTTATCATTTTGAATATTTTACAAATACGGACCAGTTGGTGGTTTTGGCATGTATGACCCAACATATTGTCTGTTTGGTCCATATTGTCTGTACTGTACATTTGGTCCATATGGGTGGTTGGTTACAATAGATCCTGTTTGTGAATACCTGGCACTGTAGGGTTGATACCGGTACCTGTCGTCTTGGGGTGGACAGGTGGTACAAAGCACAGACCCTCCAATTAACAGAAGACCCGAAGTTCCCCATCCAATGTAAATTGCAGCGCCAAGTTCCCGTTTCCCAGAACTGATAAGCAGAGGATTATAGAAGTCACTGATGATAGTGGCGGCAGTCCAGGAGACTGGGATCAGACAGAGAACCCCAGAAATTATACAGATGACTCCCCCGGTAATGACAAGCTTTGCTTTTGATGATTCGTTTTCCATGTGTCCAGTGAATTTTGCTCCTAGGAGAGCAACGAAGATGCCGAGGGCACCCACTACAATAGAGATAACAATCAGGGCTCGGGCTGCCTGGAGGTCCTGGGAGAGGACCAGCAGAGAGTCTTGGATCTTGCACTGCATCTGCCCCGTGCTCTGCATCACACAGTTCATCCACAGGCCATCCCAGATGATCTGAGCCGTCACGATGTTAGCTTGGATAAAAGATGTCACTCTCCACATAGGAATAGCACAGACTATGATCACTCCCAGAAATCCAACAATGCACAGAACTAGGCCCACGATCTGCCTCGCGATGAGCCCCATTGAAATGTTTTCTCCTTCTCCAGCACTGCGAGCTGCTGGTGTCTACCTAACAAAGCGCCTTCAGTATTTTCAACTTCTAATTATATGCTTTTACAAAGGGAGGGGTTTGCTCTCGCCCTGTTGTAGAGCAACAGGATTCCAGACCAACAAGATTCTTTCTGTTCTCAGTGCTGTGTGACGGAGAGGGGAATGTAGTCGGGGCAGTGGAGATAGGTCAACTACACACCTGGATGTTCAAAGTCTTGCAGGAAAAGTGACCTGACTGGTGATAACATGACTGCCTGGGTTGTTTTATTGCAAGACCTGTATTGCCACACAGACTGGCTTTGCAGCGAAATCAGAATGGCCACAGATTCCAAAGTAGCCATCAGAAAAGATTGCATTAGTCTAATGGAGTACATTGTACTGGTGTTTGTTGGTGCATGTTGGTGCACAGACATAAGACTTTTTTTCTGATCGTAATTCCAATACAATGTTGTTCTGGACAAAATAATGTAACGTGCAATGTGTCTGGACATTAAAGCTTTAAGATAAAAACAGCAAAGTAGTAAATGAAATTTATTTTCATTTTTAAATGAAATTTAATTTAAAACAACACTTGGAATGCACACAAGTCACGCTAATAATTACAGCACACTGGAGAGCAGGGTAAGGTACCACTGCGTTTAGTCCTCATGTTTTGAACGAAAAATAAACATGCATGAGGCAGAGGTGTTATCTGAGAAAACTGAACTTCAAAAGATAGTTGTGGGTGTATGTAGGCCAACAGGGACAAAGCAATCTGAGTGAGAATGTACTATTAATAACATTGAACAGATTGCTGCCATTTTCTCTCACTGTGAAGCACAATACATCTAGCTTTGAAAACATTAAAAGCATGCATAAAAGTCTGTTGATGCACAAGGTACAACTACTGACACGAACTAGTAATCTTCAACAGAATCAAATGACAGCATGTATTAAGATTAATTCAGCAGTTAATAGTAGGGACAACCCTACAGTGAAATCAAGAGTGTGAGTTTGCTCCCCTCTGCCACTTCATCCCTGCTTCTCTAGAGCCATTTGAAGCACAGCTAAAGATTGAGAACATGCAGTAAATCTATTTGTAACTATAGACGAGTCTAGCGTCAGTTCCCTACTGTAGAGCACCTGTGGGCTAAAGCTTTCTTTGCAAACCAGAGATTAGCTCCCCAGTGATAATGAAAACCAATAAAAAGAAAAAAAAAAACATAGGTCCACATCTTACTGGGTAACACTAGCTCTTAGCAGAAGAAATCCCGACTGATTATAGTACGAAGTGTTGGCAAAAGGGAAAACATTCCAATACTCTTATAGATAACATAACCAAGAACCTCGTGGAAATGTTTCGCCGCTCCGAGCCCTTTGTAACAAATCGTGGGACTATCGATGGAAAAAGTATAATTGTTTTATTCAAAACCGTCTAAATGCAGACATTACCTCCACCTAGTTCAGCGTCGAGCTGTAATTTGAAAAGAGTAACGAGCAAGGACGTTCAAGGGCGATAACCAAAATATATTGAGGAAGTGAGCGGAAAGCCCTTGTAACAGTGACCCCCGCAGTCCACAGAAATCGATGTGGGAGTAAGCGTTTATAGCAAACCGTTAAAGTTTGGAACCGGAGGAAACTAAACCAGGTAAAGAGCGACTGTCAGAACAGGGCGGTGCCAGCATACTCCACACGCTCTTAATGAATATTACAAGGACCAAACACCTTAAGTTAAAGGCACTCTAGAATAAAGTACTGCCGTTGTAAAAGGATGGTGAATACACTGCAGGCTGGTATGCCTAGCTACCCTTCCCCCCCCAACCAGTTTTAAAGCATCTGAGAACACGCAACCAGTGAGGTGATATGTTAAAAGCACGGCAACAATCGATCATTGAGGGCACTCCCGCTTTTACATATATCTAACCGGTAAAGTAAAAACCCCCCACCGGCTACTTGGAGAGTAGAAAGAAAAAGTAGAGAAGAGTCCCCCCCCGCACAGTGAGGTCTAAACCTCGATGCTCAAGTTTAGATAACGTTAAGTGGAAGTAGAGGAAATAAGTCAATTCATTAAAATTGAATTTTATTGCATTTCTCAACCTTGACTAAAAGCTAGTTTAAAACACTTTACAAAACTCCAAGAAAGTCCAGCACAATAAAAAAAAAGGGCACACCAGGAACGTCCACCTGAATTTGGTGTCAGTCTGCAAACCAGCGGGGAGATGGAAACCGGAGCCTCTGCGGCACGCCTGCCGGATACCAGGTCTATGGGGGGGGGGGGGGGGGGGGGGGATTCCGTCTATTTATTCAATTTTCCCCCTCGTGGCTTTACACATAAGCCCCTCCAGTAGCGTTGGACCTTGCTGCAGAATATTTGGCGATGTACTGACGGTCCTTCTTCGGGGGACAGTGGCAGCACAGCAGTCCTCCTCCGACGAGAAGGAGCCCCGCGGCTCCCCAGCCAATGTAGAGGGAAGCGCCAAGCTCCCTCCTCTGGGCATCGGTCACCAGAGGGTTGTAGAAGTCTCTGATGATAGTGTTGGCGGACCAGCAGACGGGGATCAAGCAGAGAATCCCCGAAACGATGAAGAACAGCCCGGATGCGATGCCGATCTTGGCTTTGGTCGATTCCTCCTCCACGCAGTTGGTGCACTTGCCCCCGGCCACCGACAGCAGGATGCCGAAGATCGCCACCAGCACGGAGATGACGACCAGGGCTCGGGCTGCCTGGAGGTCTGTGGGGAGAGCCAGCATGGAGTCGTAGACCTTGCACTGCATCTGCCCGGTGCTCTGCACCACGCAGTCCATCCACAGCCCTTGCCAGATGATCTGGGCCGTCACGATGTTGCTGCCGATGAAAGCCGTCACCCTCCACATGGGGAGAGCGCAGATGATGATGTCTCCAAGCCACCCGATTACCGCCAGCGAAACTCCCAAAATCTGCAGCCCCACAGACACCATTATAAAAGTGGTTTTTACCCTCCCTGATTCCTTAACGATTACTAATAAGTTTTCCTTAAAAGTGCCCACAACAGCAAGCGCCTCTGCTGTGGTTTATATACCCCCTGAAGGGGCGTGGTTGTTAATCATTTAAAATTAGAAACGTCCGGTGAAGTTAAGTGTTTGGGGCCACCACCTGCAGTTTTCTTTTGTTCTGTGAATATTAGGATTAGGACAAAATGGTTGTGGCCGCCCTGCCCTTGATAAATTAAAATCAATTTGCCTTTTGAAAATCAGCATCACACCCGTCAATGGTTTAATCGCCCTACAAACATTTCAAATTTTTATTTCTACTTTTTAGTGCTATTGTCCTCCCAGTGATCGGAAACAAGCTTTCATTTCTTTATATTGAAACATTCATGCATGACTCTATCCACTTGTCTTTTAATACATAATTATAGAGCCCGTATCATTGATGTTTACATGAAATAATTCATTTCAAAAAGTTCAATAATCTAATTTAAATAATTTTAATATGGTTATGTTTGTATTTATGTGAGTGTATATGGTTCGTTTGCAAATTAGAGGAGGACACTCGGACCATGATTAGTTCGATTGTTAGCAGCTAATTGATCCCACGACCTCATCTTGCAGTTTCTTAAAAGACTGAATGGTATTGGTTTCATTAACAAGAATGGGCACCGTGTATCCAGACTCACTTTCCACAGCACTTTGTATAGAGACGTGTCCCGCTGTTCTCATTTTTAACCGCAGATCTCTAGTTTCAATGTGTCCTCTGATGAGTGCTTGATGATTGATTTTGATGACATTCATACGGTTAATGTTGTCCAATTAGAAAAATAGCATTTG
Source organism: Lepisosteus oculatus (assembly GCF_040954835.1). Lineage (NCBI taxonomy): Eukaryota > Metazoa > Chordata > Actinopteri > Semionotiformes > Lepisosteidae > Lepisosteus > Lepisosteus oculatus. Next base: position 5,842,447 of record NC_090721.1, on the reverse strand, counting down.
TGCGACTGAATATACCTATATGCTATGAACTACTATTCAAACTCGATTAAAGACAGATGTAAATTGCGGCAATTCATATTTTTTTCAGATCATGTAAACTTCACAACGCTGAGAGACAGAACCGTCTTTATAGATGTTTACATACCATTTATACATACATTTATACATACCAGTATAAATGAGCAAAGACAACTATTTCGCCCGTATAAGAACAAATTCATAATATTGGGCATTAATTGATAGCGACTGCTTGTTTTTGAAATAATCCGTCACTGTGAATTGTGCTCCTTCCAAGATTAAAAATAATATAATAATAACGCCTAACAGTTGTATACAGTAAATTAGTGTCAAGTTGCTTTTTTACACAAATTCTCCTAAATAAATACAGTAATCATCTCTATCAACACGTGGAAGTATAAACGTAACATAGAAACGAATTATCCATCCATATAATAAATAATCTAGCACTTTAAAACTTAATTTCTCAAAGCGCATTCCTATACATATTGCATAAGAAATCATTTAATTAACAGGCAGCCCCCAATTTATATACCGTATTAGATTTATGAAGTATGAATTGTTCCAAAGTTAAAACAATCCTACTTTCATTTAGTTTTGACTAATGATTATTCGTTGGTTAATGAGTTGCGACGGGTTTCTTTTTCATTGTATCAGTTAAATCATATTCTAATGTAGTTTTTGAGTATCCACGGAGTGATTCCTTTAAAATCCAAAGTAACTTAATCCCGTTATTTTTGTACAGGTAGCGCTGTGACTAAATTCTAAACACCCCCGGGCATCAATTACTTTCACCATTTGCTCATGTTTAAAACGCAATACATTTCAGTTTATGATTAGTTCTGTGCGGAATTTCGCAGAAATTACATTGAATGTAAAAATGTTAATATTCTGACTTTGACTTTAATGGGCATCTATAAATTAATGCTTTAATGCCCAGACGCATTAAAGCAGTAAAACACTCAGGAAAGGCATTTTGTCCTTCTGGCAAACGGATTACGGAATTGGAGTAAATAATTTGGGTTAAAAGTCTTTATTACTATACTTTTTAGAAGTACAAGAAAAACAATGGGATCTTCTAAAAGGGTTCGTCTTTCTCTGTATATAATGTGGTTGACTATACCTCACTTTTTACTATAATTAAGGAAATAATCAGCAATTTACAAAAAATGAAGCACAGTACATTTTACAAATACGTTTTGATACATCGAAACAGCGTGAGGTGTTCAGCGAATATTTGAACATTTCTTTCTACAGTGGAAAACTTTGAAACTATAGTTGAACCGTTTACTGCGTCACCCCAAAATCATCAAGGCAGACTGAGATGGACATCGAAAAGTAATAGACTTTATTACAAAACCCTAACTAACGCTTTATTACAACATGTTTCTTTTACTTACATAGAGACTTTAGTAACAATCTCAGCTACAGCTGTAAATACAATTCGGTAGTTGAAGGCGGAAAGTTCGAACAAAAGACAATGAGGCTCAAGTAAAAAATATATATAAACGTCTATTAAAGCTGCTTCAGACATATTCCCTTCCCACAGCGGTAGACCTTGTAGCAGAATAGGCAGCGGTGTACGGGCGGTCGCCTTTGGGACACTGAGAGCACAGCAGTCCTCCTCCGAGGATGAGGAGCCCCCCGGCTCCCCAGCCAATGTAGAGGGAAGCGCCAAGCTCCCTCCTCTGGGCATTGGTGATCAGAGGGTTGTAGAAGTCTCTGATGATAGTGTTGGCGGACCAGCAGACAGGGATCAAGCAGAGAATCCCCGAAACGATGAAGAACAGCCCGGATGCGATGCAGATCTTGGCTTTGGTCGATTCCTCCTCCACGCAGTTGGTGCACTTGCCCCCGACCACCGACAGCAGGATGCCGAAGATCGCCACCAGCACGGAGATGACGACCAGGGCTCGGGCTGCCTGCAGATCCTGGGGGAGAGCCAGCATGGAGTCGTAGACCTTGCACTGCATCTGCCCGGTGCTCTGCACCACACAGCTCATCCACAGCCCTTCCCAGATGATCTGGGCCGTCACGATGTTGTTGCCGATGAAAGCCGTCACCTTCCACATGGGGAGAGCGCAGATGATGATGTCTCCAAGCCACCCGATCACCGCCAGCGAAACTCCCAAAATCTGCAGCCCCACAGACGCCATCAAAATATGCGATTCCTTGGGCTTTGTTTCCTGTGCGCTAAAAAACCCCTAATTTCCTCCGAAAGCGGTTTCTCAGAAGTGATTTGTTTTCAAATATAAAGGGTACCCCCTCAAAGGGCGGAGTTTGGACCCTATTACGTCCGGTGATAATTAACTCATTCAGCTGAATAGTCCATCTTGGTTTCGGTTCTTTTGTTCAGCAGACAATACAACTGGGAAAGGGACCACTGTGTGAAACTGAGAGGCCAATATTATCTAAGGAACAGGTAAAGGTTTGTTCCATGCTAAAAGGAAAAAAGGAGACACAATGTTTCGGCTATGGAGCGTTCTTCAGGTGTCAATATCATCTTCATCCATTCACATTCAAACCCTTGTGCGTTGAATTTGTGCTTAAAACACCTTAGGTCCCAGTTTTTGATTATTAATTTTTCACTGCTGAAACGATTCCTTAAAAAGGCAGTAAATATGCTTTCTAAAATGTTAACTATTACTACAACTCAGCTCCAATTACTTCTTAAAAAGTTCAATTTGCGTTACAATGATTTTTTGTTGGTGAAGGCTCATACACAATTTTTTAAATCCTAAGTTTCCCCTTTCTTCTGCCTATTTGTTATGTGTGTGTTATGGATATGTAGCTTTACTTATATGTGCTTTTAAAGTAATGAGTACTTATTTTCTTATTATAGGTAAACGGGATACTTTGTCCATCAGTAATATTCTAGTATACGTGGATTCTCTGGGAGACATATTCTTTCTCATGTGTTGTGCTATTAATTAATTTTTAGATACTTTATAGCTAACTCAGACAGCTGACAGCAAAAACATAGCTCTTCTTACATTCGTGTAAATCATAAACCTACTTTCCCCACGAAATATCTCCTTGCACCTCCCCCAAGAAGGACACGACGATGAGAAAAACTAACAACAGCAGTTAAATAATTACAGGAGTTCACACCGGGTTGCCCAGGTTTCTGCGCAGAAACTGTTGCGCACTGGACGCTGTGTAGATTTCCAACACTTAAATTACAAAACGGATCCTACCACAGAAATTGTGACATAATGTCTACTCAAGTCTTTCTGGTGATTTTGTTAACCTCCTGTACTCTCGTTGTACTGTTCAAAGGTCACAACAAATAGGAGAGGTTAGCAAAGCTAGCTGGAGCACTTTCCTATAGAGAGAAAACGTGAAAACACTACACCATAGTCTCTTTCAATTGAAATCAGCCTGAGCATCTAATGCAACGTCAGCTTTTAAAACGTTTAAAAGTAGTTATATGCGACATCTTAAATTACACAGGCTAAACTAGCTAAAAACTAGGTAACATTTGAAGCACACATTCAGTGTTTAAATCAGATTGCGTACCACCTCAATACAGGCTAAATGTCAGTGTCATATTCTTTGACAAGACCTTTCTGACCTCATTTTTGCTGAAACCGTCGGCAACAAGAGGAACTAAGTATTTCAGGAGTTTCAAGAGGAAAGCAGTTCAACGTACACCTCAAGGAATTAAGATGCTTAAATCCAATTGGGATGTTTCCATAATTCATCAAATATATTAGGATTAAAACGTTTTTATATCACTTTAATAATACACAATGTTTTTTAAAAAGGATAATTTTAACAGTGTGTGAACTGTGTGAAAATAAAAAGAGATCACTTAAAATCCATGTTAGATCCAGTCTCTTGAGTGAAAAATGGAGGTTGGAAATGCCCTGCAATGTCTTGTCGAAACAGAATAATTTAAATAAGTCATATTCACTGTCAAAACCTTCAAAATAAGATAAACGTCCTCAAACAAAGCAGAGAACCTGTTAGACAAATGACAGGTGTAAACAGAACAATGCGTGGTTTTCTTTTCAAGGCTGTTGTTCACGCGTTGCAATTTATGTCCAGTAAACACAAAGATAACCGGTTTTACAACCAGCACCGAGAGATGCACTTTCCAATGCCATTTTAGAAGGTTCCGCTCTTTGACCTTGGATGTTCAAACAAAGCTAAATTAAAATAATGTTTAAAAATAGAGCGGTGCTAAATAAACCAGCAATATATGTCGAATTTTCTTTCTTTAAGGAGACAATTGATAACCTTACGTAAACTGTTTACTTTAAAACTGAGGATTCGATGTTACCCTCCAGTAAGGATGAAAACAATTAAGTTTCCAGCCTTGCGGGCTATTGAGTTCACATAATGCATTTATTTCCCTGAAAGCAACCAGCTTTCCATCCTTTCAAGGCAACCACGTCTCCCTGTAAGTCCACAAAGAAAAGGCAGTGCGATAAGAAAAAGTCATTCCGATTTTTTATTGCAAGATTTTAAGCTGTAGTTTTCCAAATAATTAAATGTTTCCTTAAAACCAAACCCATCAAGTAAAATAAATGGAATGAAATACACAAATGAAGGAGCAAGATTACTTGAACTTGCAAAAACCAACATTACTAGAATAAAGCAGGTGTCCTCAAAACGATCCATTCAATAATATCGCAATAGAAGAGTTGATTTCTTTCAACAATACATATGCTTTGCCTGCTCAGCTATAAGATTTAAAAAGAGAAAACTTATGAAAAGGGCACAAAGGTCCCAAAAATATCAGTTTCAGCTACCTGGCATAAGGGATCTGGAAAAGACAGAAATAGCTCTATTCAACGCTTCAAAGTCCTTACACATAGTTCTTAGATGTGGCAGTAGACTGCACTGGGGTGAAGCGACCCCGGTAATTTTGATTTTCTTTGGGAGGACAGTTCCAGCAGAGCAGACCTCCTCCAAGAAGCAGAAGAGCTGCGGCTCCCCAGCCGATGTACAGTGAGGCTCCGAGCTCCCTTCTCTGAGCTTCAGTGAGCAGGGGGTTGTAGAAGTCTCTGATGATGGTGTTGGCAGACCAGCAGACAGGGATCAGACAGAGCACCCCTGCGATGATGAAGATAACGCCGGAGAGGATGCAAACTTTGGCTTTAGTTGCCTCATCTTCTATGCAGTTGGTGCACTTGCCTCCAGCAACAGATAGCAATACTCCCACGATGCCCACCACTATAGAAATCACGATCATGGCCCGAGCCGCTTGGAGATCCTGGGGAAGAATTAGCATTGAGTCGTAGACCTTGCACTGCATCTGCCCGGTGCTCTGCACCACACAGTTCATCCACAGCCCTTCCCAGATGATCTGGGCCGTCACGATGTTGGCGCCGATGAAAGCCGTCACCCTCCACATGGGTAAAGCACAAACAATTATGACCCCAAGCCATCCAATCATGGACAGAGTAATTCCCAAAATTTGGATTCCTACCGATGCCATCACAAGACTTGTTTCTCCTTGGCTGTATGCAAAAGACCTTTTGGATGTATTTGTCCTGGTGAGCACTTTCCAAGTGTTCGGTAAAACGATATGACCGCGTATTTATACACTTTTTGAATGGGTGGGGTTGTAGTTCATGCAAACAAAGAACAGTAGTAATTCGAGATCATATGGGTCTTTTTGTTTTGTTTCCCAGCACAGTGAAACAGGTGACCTCAAACAGCGCGGATGTACTCTGACGATTCTCTCCCAAATGGAATGGTTTTAAGAAGAATAAAAGCTATGCAGGTTTGGGCCTCTCACCATGTCTTAGATGTGATATGAATTTAGTTTTACCACCAGAGGGTCAAAGTTTTCAATTTGAATGTTTCAACCAGTCTGAAATGTATACTTAATTACAAATTTCTTTTTAAGGCACTTTGCTGTGAGAAATTCTGACCCTAACTTTAGCTTTACCCTAACGTAAGTAAATCAGTAATATATTAGTTTAAGTCGTTCAGGTGGGTAGCTGCGTCAGCATGCGTAGGCTGCAAAGGAACAAGTTTCTTTTTTGAAGAAGGCCTCACACCTGAAGAAGGCTCCACGGCCGAAACGTTGTGTTCTTTCTTCTTTTTTTTCAGCATGGAATAAACCTATTACTTGTTACTTTATTAGTTTAATGCAATTTGATTCATGTTTATGAGGTGAACTAACAAAGAAATCTGAGATCTGAAAAATATGCTCTAATTCCCTGCTTTGCTGACAATTAATTACTCGCATGCCTTACATTTATAGATCTATTTTCTTCCTGAAGGATCCTGAGGTTTCAGCCATTATGCTCCAGCAACCTCAACTGCTGATCCAACAGATCAGACAGAGAAGAGAGGAACTGCTCCACCACGTGAACTAAAGTATTGCAAATATCCCATGTTTAAAGCATTTTTTAAATGTTTTATTTCAAATTATAATTGAATTGCAGTGCTTTAGTAGTCTAAAGATTAATTAAAACATAAAAACAATTAATAATTCTAGATTTGCCATTAAAATCACTTGGTGTAAAATTATCATTTTAAAGGCGATGATGCTCAAATCTATGTCCATATTAAACCTGACACTGAAGAGGCTGTCTCTAACTGCATCTCTGACATGAAAACATTGATGACTCAAAAATTCCTTGATTTAAACTGCGACAAGACTGAAGTCTTTACAGCACCTCCCATCAAGTATGTTAAGCCAATGCAGTAACCCTATCTGTGGATGGTACTGTACTTGAATTTCAATCTCAGCTAAAGAACGTGTAGGTGATATTTGATCCAGGGTTGATGATTTAGCCACATGTGCAAAATAATGGAGTTTATTTAACTAAAGTTTGGGAGGGATGACAACAACCACGCTCAATCATATAATAAATACCAAATGCGATATCTCTTTCCCTCTCGTGCGACTTTTGCATCCCACTTCCACCCCAACTCCACCTCTGCAGCTGCCCCTTGGTTACCTCGCAGGGGGGGGTCCTGGCCTCCTCGTCCTACGGCCAGGAGGTCGGCCCTCAGCCCAGCGGGTTAAGCCAAAGATTCACTCCACAATAGTTCGTTACGCTTCGATTTTGGGACGTTGCCATTCCTCGTGAATTTCAAATATCTCATTCTTCCACCTGAGAAATATCATCAGAACACATCCTATGTTGTCGCTAATTGTTGCTGAAAAGCTGATCAACCCTTATGTCTTCTCTCAAATTGATTACTGTAACATTTCAGAGAGTCACCTTCCCTGAGCCCTTTCAAATCTAGACTCAAAGCCTTCTTCTTCAGGGCTTTTATTTAACCCTTTAAACCCTTAGTGTAGTTATATATTTCTGCTGTCTCCTCTCATTGTGTGCCTTTTTTGTCTTACTGTTAAGTGCTTTCTAAAGGTACTTGTAAAGGCACTATATGAAATAAAGTTTACTATCACTTTTTAATAATTACAATAATAATTATAATAAATCTGAATTCAGCTCTGAGGAGGTAGGCTGGCATAATAAACAACACTGCAGTAGACTTCCGGAATGTGCATATTTACTATCATGACAACAATGAACCAGGTCTTCAGTTCCGCAAGAGGAATTCCAACATGTTACGGCAACACTGTCTAGACAAGCACTGACAAGCCCAACTGACAAACCATCTAAAAAAAGATTGAGCATGGGACAGGAGTTTAGCTATTCAGGAATGATTGCCTACATTATATTATAGTTCAGGTGGGTAGCTGCGTCAGCATGCGTAGGCTGCACAGGAACAAGTAATAGGTTTAATCCATGCTGAAAAAAAGAAGAAAGAAAACACAATGTTTCGGCCATGGAGCCTTCTTCAGGTGTGATACGTGATAATACATTATATTATGCTAGACCTCACATATAACTGAACATCATGTGTTACCTGGTTATCTAAAAATATTTATGACCTTTATATTTAAAAATGTATATGGGATAAAAGCACCCGAAATCTGTTGTGGCTAGTTTGCTTTTGTTATTGAGTAGATGGCATCTAGAAGGCATCTATTTTCACAAAACATATGGCAAACCCAAATTTTACAAATGGGAAGGGCCAGGGTGAAATAAAAAAAAATCTTCCCATTGCAAAGTTCCTGAGTGGGGACTGAGCCACACCCAGGTATTTTCAACTTTCCTAGGAAACCTTCTTAGGAGGTGCACAGCATTACCTGCAAGACTCTTGGTCTGGAAGGCTTTGTTTAACAATTACCAGATAAATCAAATACTGTTTTTATATTCTCCTGTCTATACATTATTTTACTATGAATGTTAAACATTTAATACAGAAGGGTATGTGTTCTCATTTTTCCTCTTTATGTATTTGTGCAGTTAAAAAGGAGAAGAAAACTAAGCCCAACTGTCTTTCATCAAAGACATTTTGTTTATTTTATGTATGTGGGTGTAAATTCCAGTATTTATCCTTAGGATTTTAATATTGCCTTTTGTACTAATATATTTCAATGCTGAAATAATGTGACACCATAGAAGCACAGATATAAAGTACAAAACAATTTATTTACAATGTGTATTGTATCATGTCACATGTTAGATATTCAAATAACAAATTATAGTGTAATTATTAGCAGTATGTGTACATAAAACATATTTCCACATTAGTCAAGGCTTTTCAAGCAAGCCAAGACAATGACATATACAGACTTGAAAATGCTTAACAAATTATAAAAGCTTCCAATCAATAGATGTTCACAATAGTTCTCCACAGAATCCAATAGGACACTGTTTTAGCAAAACATGAAGGTTTTGTCTCCCTTTACAAACATATTTACTCCAACATTATAAACCGTTGCATACATGTACAACAAAATTTAGCAAAAAGTTTAAAAACAAAATTCTCTAGCAATCTTTCAGTAGCACTTTTGTTCCATCCACAGAAAATCTATATTCGTCTGTTTGTCCAGACAGAGTTGCAAAGTGAACACATGACCGTTAACACTTACAGTATGTAAACCTTTCTTCAGTATGTGAACAGGTCTACAGTGCCAGTTTCAAACAGCGGGAACATAGCAAAAGTCCAAAACGAAGTCCTTTCACTCTTTTCATATCCTGATTCTCCTTTAAACATAGTCCTTAGTTGTTGAGGCAGGGTTTCTTGCAGCAGAATATTTTGCAGAGTAGGATGGATCTTTTGGTGGACAGTGGCAGCAAAGCAGAGCTCCCCCAATGATCAGCAGGGCAGAAGCTCCCCAGCCGATGTACAGGGACGCACCAATCTCCCTCTTCTGGGCCTCGTTCACCAAGGGGTTGTAAAAATCTTGGACGATTCTGTTGGCGGTCCAACAGGCAGGAATCAGGCAGAGGAGCCCAGAAACAATGAAGACCACACCTGCGGCGATGCCGATCTTGGCTTTGGTCGACTCATCTTCCACGCAGTTGGTGCACTTGCCGCCGGCCATGGACAGCAGGATGCCCATGACGCCCACGATGATAGATATCACCATGAGGGCTCGTGCGGATTGGAGGGCTTGGTCGAGAGCCAGCATGGAGTCGTAGACCTTGCACTGCATCTGCCCGGTGCTCTGCACCACGCAGCTCATCCATATGCCTTCCCAGTTGATCTGAGCCGTCACGATGTTGTTGCCGATGAACGCTGTCACCCTCCACATGGGGAGAGCGCAGGCAATGATAGCCCCGATCCATCCGATAATGGCAAGAGCAATCCCCAAAAGCTGTAGCCCAGCAGCTGCCATCTGAAGTCTTTCTTTTTCTTCTCTTGGTTCAGGTGAAGCTGGACTTGGAAATCAAGAGGAATGTTTCCTCTGAAACTCTCCCTCCAAAATGTTCTCTGAAATGGTGAGAGCAAGCAATTATATGGATTCTCAGATGGGAGTGTCTGTGTTATGCGGTGATAGTAGAGGGAAGAGAACTTTCAAAGCAGGCTTCTGAGTCACCCAAACCATTTGACTATCTGTCAGAGTACAAACAAATGACCAAATATGGTCACTTCCTGTGCGACGTCCTGGGGCTGTTCTGAGAGGTGGGGAATGAAAGTAATTTGGTTTCAGCTTAATGAAGAGATGTGTTCTTTTTTCTTTTGCCTTTAAAAAAATCTTTCACTGAACAACAAAATATTGAAATACAATACTTTTAAAAATAGGGACAGCTGGGACTACCTTTTAAAGAGGCTAATCTGCACACCTTTGAGGCATAGCAAAAGATCCTGACTGCTACAAGTTCCAGATGAAGGATAAGATCTCCAAACTTTAGCCTCACAGGCAGGCGTCCGACAAGCAATTTGTTTTTGCTTCTTGTTAGGTCAGTTAATAAAGCAAGGGTTAAAGATCCAATGTATCTCATGTGACAAAGACACCAGTCCAACTGGTACAAAACCCTTATAAACTGCATTTTACAAAAATTGTTGTGTCATTAGCAACAACAAAAAATATTTTCCTTCCTGGGGATTTCTCAGTTGCTCTGATACAGCAGTCTTTCATCAGCTTTAGAAGGAGTTAAAAGGAATGACTTTTTTACGGCTAGCATGAGGCACCTGTTGGGGGATGGGATGAAGCTGAAACTCTGAAACCAGTCAGGCGAGGAAGCAAGAGGTGTAGTTTGTGCAAGAGAGTCAGGAAGGCTGGTCTTCGATTTTAAAGACTCAAGTATTTATGTGTTTAAAGGTGACTATTTCAAAACAAAATAAAGTTTTAAGAGGCTATTAAGGGGGCACACTTTCATTACTTCAATCAGTCTAATTTATTTCCAGCAAATTCAAAATCCAGAATTACAAGTTTCTTTATTTTGCACTGCCCACATCGCACATCAAAGTTCTGCCTCCCTAAATCAGGAGGTGGCAACTGCGTCACACAACAGTTAGATCATGGGAACAGCCCGAAACAAGATTTCACACCTGAAGGGAAAAAGATATTGGTGCAATCTTTTGAAATACTGTAATATTTTGTATGTTTTCAACTTGGGTTCTGTTCATTTTGTGTCTCCAGTTCCATTTTAAGGACATTAGGCTGATTAATGCTTTAAAAGTGTAATCAGAATACTACCCAGAGCTAATTGCCAGTGTCTAATCTTCATTGGTCTGTACACTGATTTTTAACATTTTCAGTTCCATTCATCAAATACTTAAATAATGGGGTACAGTTTAGGAATTGTCTAGTTGTAGTCCTAGAGGACCAAGGTTTCTGCAGTTTACCTAAGTCTTTTTAAATTCAGCTGCACCTGAAGAGCTGGGAGACATTATTAAATTGCGGTTAAACCATTAGCCAGCTAGTTTCATTCATTAAGTGCTGAACTGTATACACACACACTTTCCGTTCAGGACTGGACACCTATGGAATATACCATTCTCTTAGCTTGTGATTACACTGTAATTGATGAAAGCAGATATTCTGAAATGAAATTAACAAATAACACAGTAAAAGGTAATGCCAAGTAATTGCTTGTGGATCTAAAAAATAACTGACAGCTTCTTTTTTATACATTCATATATTATGGAAGATCTGAATCTTCAGTAAATGAATACAAAGTAAGATATAATAACCAGTCAATCTGTGCATGCTTAGATCAATGCATTCAGAAAGGAGCAGCAGCTGATCACAAAAAATGACAGAGGAGTTGCAGGTTTTGTGCAAAACAACTATGTTACCCTGTAATGAGGCACAGGAGGAGAAGACTGATGTGTAAAAAAATGCTGTTACATTCTGAACTTTAATAGTTTGGAATGAATAGTTGAATAGTTCAGTTGCTCTAATCTGTTTTATACCAATTTCACTTGAGAGGAATTCACTTGATGAAAAGTTTGCATGACTTCAGTTTCTTTTTTTGCAATGATTGATTACTGCAAAACATTTTGCCCATTTTCACCCTTTGGTACAATGAAAAAGTAGTTTTACTGACAGAATTATCTTTGGTGTATTTCATAAACTCAGTAGGCTTTAATAAGAAGCTCAAGAGGGGATAACCAACCAGTGCAGCACTAAGGACTGTTTCACTGCATTTGAATGTGATCTTACATACCTAGTATAACAAATTTATTAAGGCTACATAATCACACTTTAACATTGTATGCTATAGTATTCACAATCCATTACAACCTTTATAGTTTATAACATAGTCACACTTTATTCTTCATACATTAGAATTAGTAGTTTTCAACTATAATTAAAAATTTTGCTTACAGCCATTGACTATAAAACAGCCTCTCCAGTCTCTTTATTGCACAGTGTAATTCTCTGCCCATATTCTGAAAGAGAACTGACCATTCCAATTCTGACATTTGCTCAGTAATAATAACCGGAGTCTTGTTTTGAGACCAATCTCACTATTCCAAACCAAAACTCTTGCTGCATTCAGCCGCAAGGCCCACAATGTCTTTATTGTTCTTTGTGTTTCTGAGGAAGAAAGAAATTCTTTGCCCAACTAGGATTCAAAGAGGTGAGAAGGAATTCAAGTTACATTAGCCAAGCAAGACTGTGAAATTGAAATTGACTAGAGATGCATTTGTCATTTCCAGTTATTTAGTCTTTGCAGAGGAATGAGCAGTAATGCAAACTGTCACCACTATTATTCTTGTAGGCGTCTTTCTGTTATATGCCTGAATATGAGGATGAAGAAACGTAAATCATGTACAAGCTTTTCAACTGCAAGACAAGCAATATTTCAGAATCACTGTATCCCAGCATCACACACACTGTAAGCTGCCCACTATGTAAATCGGGATTTCATTGATCTTGGATGCACTGAAACTACATGCGACAAGTGACGTCTAGGTATCGTAAAAAGAACATTTGAAAAACTCATAGTACCAAAGCAATATCCTTATTTAATACTCATCACTCTTTGTCTAAGGTGCATTGAATGGTGACCTCACAATCTTTTAAAAAAATCTATACATGAAAGCTTTGAGACAGAAAGAAAAGAAAATTCAGAATTCTGACCTGGCACCAGATGTCGGCAAGTCCACCGGGATTTTACAAAGGCTCAGCTTTTCCAGGAAGCAAAGGGAACTTTTAATTCTGACTTCTCCAGGTATAAAAACAAGTAGAAGTCTACAGAAGAAGGTTATAAGAAAAATGATAGAAGGATTGTAAATAAACCAAGAAAACGGGGTTGTTGTATTCTTTAAAAAGAGAGAGAGAGAGTGTCTAAAATAGCTGATTGTTTCCCAAATGAATGAAGGTATTGTGTTTGAAAGCCAAACCTGCAATTAAGGGTCTCTTTTTCCAGGGCGTCTCTTGATAAGATCGTATCCTCAGATTGAGTTTCATACGCAGGTATGCACGAAAGTTCTACAATTAAGCTTTCGAAGAAAGATATTTTGAAGAAAATGCCTTTCAATCTAATCCCAACACCCCAGAACAAAAAGGTCATCCAAATACTGGGCCTCCCCTTTAGCTCAGAAAACAACTTTGTTTGCTCATGTTCTTTACAGCATCTTTACAGAATATTGCTTTACAGTGATTCATAATCAAGCTGCTAGCCATTCATTATGAGATGTTTTTATACAAATGCTAGAGGAGCAGAATCCTCAAAGATACTTCAAATTCTACATCTGCACAAGTAAAATCAAGGTTTAAAACCATAAACCATAAACAGGTACTGTGCTTCACCCTTATTAGGGACAATCTTCCTGATATAGTGAACTATGAACAGTGAACTGGAAGTATTCATGCATCTAACGAGATACACTATTCATTGTGACTATTCCTGTGTGTTAAGAACTTGTGGTCATGACAGTTCCTCTTCCCTCAGCATTGTGAAATGGCACAAGTTTAATAATATAAGTTCCTATAATTAATACCTACAGTGTCTATTAAAAGAAGTAGCCTTTCAATATAGGGTGCATGTTAAAAGCCTACATCTGCATGGAGTTATGAGTATGGAAATCAATTAGGAATATTAGTGATAATATTAAATAATTCTTAAACAGTTATTTAAACTCATTGTGACTGCTCTTAACACACATTGTAACACAGAAGGGTATTCCTTATAATACAGATGAATATGTGTATTATATGGTCAGAGTTGGCTGAGAAACAGCTGTCTAATTTTGAGGTTAGGTAGTTAAATTTGACACACTTGAACAAGGCCAAGGCCGAAACGTTGTTTTTCTTTTCTTCTCCTTTCAGCACAGAAAAAATCTTTACCCATTCCTGTGTGATTTGGAGTTTATATGAGCTTAAAAATGGACCGAGAAGCCAAAAGATCATTTGGTCTCCCATAGCACTGTGCTAAATAATATCTTTCAGTGAGTACATGCGGAACACAGATTCTTTTTTATTTTCTGAACATTTATATTCCACCATCAATTTCATTAAAGCGTGTTCTGGGTTTAACCTTAAGTGTCTGGTGCCAAGGCATCACAATATTCCTGAAAAAAGCATCTCAGTGAATTTGCATCTCAGTGCGGGTTACCGGTTAATACAGAAATATAAAATTAATTTACTACATAAAAATAAGTCCGCTGGCATTGCTTGTGTCTCCGTGAGTGTACCTCATTTAGTTCACGCAATAAACAACTGCTTTTCACTGAACACATTCCTGTTCCTGTTATTTAATGCTTGGTGGTCATAGCCACACAAAAGATATAGAATACAGCAGTGTTCAGTGACAAGAGGTTCATGTGTCTGAAACCCAGTCACTATTGTATACCTTTTCATACATTCTATGCAGATAAGACTGTATTTATCTTAGTGTTTCATAGCTTTCATTGAATATCAAAAACCATTAAGCAGGCTGAATTAAAGACATATGATCTGGGTCAAATTTATATCATTCCACAAGAACAGACATTTCTATGTCATAAGGGGTCTTCAGGAGAGGACAATGGGAAATTCCCACAGAGCGATGTTTGTGGTTGTATGTGGAGGGAGGAATGGGGGGAGAGGGGATGTTAGTAAAGTGAAAAGTCCATAAAGTATGACAGTAAATTCCTGCTTCGTCACCTCACACTCATACAGCGGGGCTGCGTGAGACCCGAGTGAATTTATAGTTCTCTCAATCAGAATGTAGGGCACCGCACACAAGGCTGAGAATAAAAGGTAAGAGTGGAGCTGATGGTTATGCTACAGTGCCTGTAACAACATGTTGTGAGCAGGCGAGCACACCTTGTTTCCAAAGCTTATTGCAAGTGCAACACAAGACCCACCCATGCACCTGCCCCACCTGCTTGGGTTCCTCTTTTCCAGCGTTTTGCGTGCAGAAACTGCGGCAGTATCCGCACATGTGACACGTCTTCGGCACGTCAGGGACAGCTCATTGTTGAATGTTATGCTGCAGTTACAAAATCTATGGCTTCTGTCGGATAGGTAGCCAGGATACATTTCAAAATCTTTCATGATTTACAAAGAAGCCAAATGCAATCCATTTCAATTCCAAAGCACAAGTACACTGATACTGTAATGTTATAAAAGTCTCTAACACAGGATCAGACAATGTTTTAAATTTCTCTGCCTAAACGATCTGAATCTATGATCTCAAATGTTATCATGGGATTTTGTCAGATGTTCCATTTGTGGTGTTTTTATGAAACTCTAGCGTTTTTTAAGACCCATCTGAGCTGGTATCTCGTTTCATTTATTTTGGGCTTCCACCCTCTACATTAGAGACTGGAGAGCTGTCACCTTTCAGTAGAACTTTTATGAGACAAGAATAGAAGGAAAACTGCTACCTTTTTTTAATTTATCTAGTATTTTCTTCAGTAAGGAGAAGCTTTATCTTTATAGCTTTATGTTTCAACCCAAAGAAGGGGTATGTATACAATGCTCCTAGACTTTTTTTCAAAATATGTATAAACAAGCTAGTGACCTGTCACGACAGGTAATGAATCCGACTCCCAGCTTTTGTTTTGAACGAGCTGGCTGGAGCCAGTCTGTTCAGCAACTTTCCAGTGTTCTCAGAGCCTCAGCCACACCTTTCTGCGTCTCTACTGTTCGTGTGAGATACACTGTGAGGTGGCTGGTGTACTGATACATTTTTACAGGACTGACTCACAGAAAGTGGTTTCAGTTAGCGGTTTTTGCATGAGACAAACAAATATATATTCCTCTTACCTTTAATTACTTCAGACTTTGCAATTCTGCGGTATTTACTTCAATTCTCCATGACCTCCTTAGTTTTTAAAAACATGTGTGCAAATACATATTGAGGCCACTGAATGGTGCAATTTAAGATATCAAGTATGAATGTATGAATTTGTTTAACATTACACTGATAGTTGGGTACAAAGTTAATTTGTTTTTGGAATGTGCATTTTAGGAGGTTTTAGCAAAGTGCCAAACAAACACAGCGGTAAAAAATGGACAATATTAATATATTTATTAATGACAAATATATGACCTCAGTTAATGACCAGGCAGCTAATAACACAAATGATACTATAATACAAAATGATATATTTGTTTTATACATGAGTTTGAAACCCCTATACTATAGAACAATCCATATTCATGTCATTATTTAATATCATATCATTTATTATTGTGATTGCTAGTTTTATTAAAAGAATTTGAGAAACAGTAAATTAATCTGGTAGGAACTGGCATCCCATCCAGGGTGTATTCTGCCCTGTGCCTGTTACTTGCTGGGACAGGCTCCAGCTCCCCCACAGCCTTGGACTGGATCAAGCAGTTGAGAAAATGGGTGGAAGTAAGTTAGCACAGGCTTTCTATTTTTAAACCACCATCAGCATAATGTAAATTAACCTTTGGGGATTTAACTTTACTGAAGTTCTCAGAAGAAAAACAGTGTAAAAATTTCCACCCTTTTGTTATGGAGGATGCATTGTTGATTCGATCGTTTGAACTTCCAAATAATTAGCACACAATGAAGGCTCAGTCTCTGAGTGTGAATGACTTCATTCTGTGGAGCTCAGGGCACTGGAACAATCCCGGAGCAGAAACCGTCTCTCCCTGCAGTTTCAGTGGCTAAGAGGACCATGTGACACTGCAGTCACACCCAGAGAATTAGCAGGTATTGTCATCGGTTATTTAATAATGCACGGCTTCCTGTCTGCGTTACCCAGCATTACACAGTAATCTAGTCTCAGATCACTGACCAATCTGTACGCTAGATGAGCACTCTGACATTAAAATTAGCATCGGAAAGGTGCATTAGCGATATCAAAGATGACATAGATCTGAGAGCTCCTGGTTTTGCAGGAGAAATGTCACAATTGGCATGAACCATGTGCCAGTACATTTTGTAGGTCTCCTTAAAATTCTGCACCACAGGAAAAGACTACATTTGCTCAATAAATGACACCTGAAGAAGGCTACATTCTTTTATTTTCAGCATGGAATAAACCTAAGTTTAGCTGTTCCTTTGTTCAACAAAGTCTTATATGAGACCATTTAATATCATTCACTGGTCTGAAGCTGATGACAATGTAAGGATTCTGACAAAACCTCCTGCTCTGTTTGTCTTGAGATAAGACCTGAGGACTTCAATCCCTAGTATCTCCTTTGGCTATGAGTAAGGGGTTCCAGTTTTCTGATTAATAGGTACAAATTGAAATGTTTTTGGAATGACACATAAAAAAAGTGCCAGGTATTTTCACAGCACTTTTCTTTTATGGACATCTGGATAGTATGTTGGCTTCTCTCGCTTCTTAGGTAAACACCAAACACCCAAAGCACATCCACATTTTCTGACATTTTATAAATGCTGAAATTACCTGCATAGCCAAATTATTGGTTAGATTTTAATACATTCTGGTTTCTACTCAAGATGGTCTTCACCAAAGCATCCAGAGAAATAAATTGGCAAATGAAGCAATTAAAATCTCTGGCAATGTTCAAGTATGCGTGTTTCTCTTAAAGACCTTGAAGTGTATTAGTAATTTCAGATGCTAAAGACCCGATTGAGTAAGGAGGGGTGGGAATGGAGGCTTAGATTATGTAGGATTGGTTCTGCTAATTCTAAATGCTGGATACATACAAATGCATGATATATACAGTATATACATGCTATATATATCTTATCCTCAAAAAATAAAAAGGTTTATCTCTTTCACATAAGATTATTGGTTGTAAAAGCTGGCAGACGGCAGACACTGTAGAGCAAGAAAGACAATTTTGTTTATTCATTAAGCACATAATGGTTTGGGACAGACTGCTGATGAAAAACCTGTTTTGTTCTATTAGAGGCCCAGAAAGGTGAAACCTGTATGGCAGATGAGGGTGGAACACCCCTATTGACTTTCATGTCAGTTTAGAGAGGCAAATTTGCATGCCGGCCTTCCATACCTATCCATGAAAATGCATTTACTTTCCTTTCTCACATGAACAAGTGGATGCTCAAGAGTATAACAGCAGTGTTATAACATTAACACCATGTTAACATGAGACCTGATCTTGCAGTTACAAGAACCCTAACAACTGCCCCACACTTCTGCCCACATACACTCAAACTGGAAAGATTAGCTTGGACTCTGCATACGAATTACTTTATAAAGCTTTTGCCCACTCTGCTTGAGGACCTTCTAGTATTGTGCTTCCATATGCTCTATGCACTTTGCAATGCTTTATCACATTACTTTATGTCTTTTCCATGTTAACCTTTGTGTGGGAAGATACATACCTCGGTATAGCATTAAAATACAAGCAGAACTTATCAGTACTGACTGCCAGAAAAATCATCCTGGATGAACGATTTCTGAAGCAGCTGGAGTTCAGGACCCTAAAACATAAAGGGGACAGAAGACGATGGAGAGTAAATGGTTCACAGCACACTGATTGCAGGAACAATTGTATTTCATGTGCACAGAAAAGTTAAGGGGAAAAATGCACTCTGTAGCTACCCAGTTGGATAAGCTATTAACTGACCTTTCCAGACCCTGAATTGTAATCTCCTTTGTCAACAATGTTTCTTTTAGAAGAGGACTACTCAGACCGACAGTCCCCCTCAGAATTAAATTCTAGTTGATATTTTATTTCATGAACTTTTAAACCTTTTCTACCAGATATCACTGCTCAGAAACTGGATTGGGAAAGGGTTGTTGAATTCCCGACAGGGCACACCTGCTCAGGTAATAAAAAAAAAAGCTCCCTTGTGCTCTTTTGCTAAAGGTGTTCTCATGGTAACTGTTCCCTCCTGCAAGCTCTTGCTTGAACTATAAAGGTTTTGTTTGTGTAACTAAAGGAGGAGGTTAAAGCACCCTTGGTTATCTGAACTGGTTCAACTGGTTCTGTGTTCCATAATATGTAAACGGTACCATGGAATTGTATCAGGTGGATACATGGCCTAAATCCTTTCAAAGTTTCCTTGGAAATTGTGCATTGAGGTTCTATGTAACATTTTTTAAAATTATTTTTTAACATCCCATCCCAAGATTTGCTTGGGAGATTCACTTGAACAGAAAAGCCCTATGGGTCAGAGTTAGCACCCGATTCAACAGTGAAATTACAATTATTTCCCCTCTTTACAGCAGTCCCTTCAATTCAGATTCAATTAAATTTCCAAAGCTTTTGAATTCAGCATAAATCTGTTTATAGTTTGTAGCCTGGTCCCAAACCAACAAGGAATGCACTTTATATTTAGAAGCCTTTTCAATCTATGTTAAAATAATCAGTGTATTGTATTTTTTGTAAATACAAAACACCTTCTTCTACAGAACAGAAAGCATAAAGAAGCAAAAGCCTGTATTAATATGCTCTGGCAAAGCCTAGCTATCCTTGTCATTAGCAGGGAGGGATAAAAGAATTTTACATTAGCTATAGGATTCAGCAAAATGCCTGAATGGTCCCATTTGCCTGTTTCCTCCCGGTTGGGTTAATGTTCAATAGTGGTTGACTAGTCAAGGTGAATATTGATTATCTGACAGTACACGCTGAAACTATGTAAAACATTTGGTAACAATCATTTGAGAACACAGTCTGAGAGAAAACAGACACCAGTGTCCCCAGTGTTTAAGAAAATGTAATAAACTAAATAATAACTAAACGTGTGTTCTGTGGGGTTAATACTTCATAGTTTAGGTCTCTGAAGAAGCAGTTACCTCAATGTTAATTCTGAATCTTCTGTTTTAGGTTCCGTATTAGATCATGAGAGATAACACTGTGGTTGAAAAACAGGACATAATCACATTTTTTATATGTAGCATCTAATCATTTCTAGAATTTATTTTAAAATTTGTTTCTGATTATTTTATACTCCCCACAAACCCCTGTTTTCCAGCTTTTCCTGCCTGCATCTGTTAAATTTAATCTTATAAACCTGTAAAAACTCACAATCTAGGCACCATTCAAACCGACCAACGAACAAATTTGTTTTTCTTCAAGGAGGCCCAATCACAGCTCAAGGGGACAGGTTTACTGCTGGCAGAGGTGTTTGAGTTTTGCTTTAAAGGGATGTTATCCATAATCCACCTGAGTTTCTGTGTATTGTGAGAAAAACAATGCCCTGTAATTTGACACAACCAACACAGAGACAATCATTGTTTTACTTCCTTTGAGCACAGAGCTGAGGATGATTAAACATTAAGGAGGCTAACCAGTTCTTTTATTGCTTTTTCCCAGAGTCTTAGCATTAAATAATGGGTCAGTGCTTTACAAAAACAAGAAAAGAAATTCTCTGACAGAAACAAGATTAATAGTGCTATAATTGCTGAAGATGTGGAATTTAAATCACTTTTAATCACGAGCATTTACAGTGATCTTGTAAATTTACAAGGGGCTGATCAAAAAAACCTGATTAGCAAAACCATAGTTTAAGGACAAGCAGAAACTAAATATAGTGGAGCAGTATGTGGTCTCATAATCTTTACATGAAACTCCACAATCTGGTTCTAACCATGTAACAGATATTGCAGAGATGAGTCAAACGTACCCACCATGAAACTCACTGTGGTTACTTTAAATAGATGATGAGTACCTGCTTTCAGTAAATAATGCAGGAGAAACAACCCAGACTGACGACAAAGTCCTCAGGAAAGGAGAAACTGAAACTTCATGTATGCGCAATTACATGCCTTAAGGCCTTTGAAGACAACATGGGATGGCTTTCAGACAGTTTCTCCTATTTTCACGTAAGTAAAGATCCCAGTGAAGGCAATCACAAAACCCCAGAGACACATGGACAGGGGACAGGACAGGAAAACAAGTTTGGAAAACATTGTTATAACTCATTCGTGAATGGGACAGCTCAGAATTTGTTTCTTTAACCTTTTTCTGTTGTTTTTTTTTGCTGAATGAACCATCATTTCTGAATTCAGTGCACATCCATCAGCTAAGCTGCAGCCCATCCGCACTGATTACCACCAATATAAATGAAACACCAGTGAGAAGGCCCCAGCTCCATGCCCTTACAAAATCAAACTCTTATAGCACTAACCACATTATCATTTCCACACAGCTGAGACACAGAGAAGTAAAAATCAGCAATGCACAGACTAATATAGTTAGAACTATGCTATAGCTAAAACAGTTTCAATGATTGCAGTACCTTTTACAAAGAATCATTAGCAGAAATTATCCTAATTGTATTTCCTGGTAGATAATATTTACAAAGATAATATTACTTTAAAAGATATTTAAAAATCACAACTACATCTTAATTGATACTACACTATACCAAAATACTTATGAGTAAAGCATGCAAAAAAAATCGATAGTGTATGGAACTGGTTATTAATAAAATCCTGATAATGATCACAGGTTATTGGTGTGGTGAATTCAAGTTAGTATTTACCATTAAATTAGCATTTCATACATTCTGAGCTAAAAACAATTGGCAACAGTCTTAAAACTAAGCCAATAAATTAGCTTTATTTTCAAAACAATTCAGTCTAAATGCAGTGAAAAACAAAGAATATACTTGGGTAATAATGTATTTGAGTTATAATTACTATTATTATTTGAGAATACATTGTAATGTAAAATCTAAATATTATATTTGATATCATTTATACTTCATAGCTGGACGTGTTATTTATTAACAAAGCAGTTAATAGAAAGTGGACAAAACTTTAACCTTCAAGATATAACAGTCCTGAGGTCAGAAGAGATTTAGAAAATGATTTTAAGATCTTCAGAAATGGGATGTTACCTAATACGTTGCCGTATGACTGATGCATTATCGCTAATACAAACACTGCTCCCAATGTGAAATGTGAAATGTATGTGAAACTTTTCCAGAAAGGACGATTTGTCAGACTACAGATGCAGCATCTGCATAAATGCAATGGGGATTACATTGTACTGAGCAAACAACCATTCATCTTGTATTTGTTTTCCTTACCCAGCTGTGTGTGAACCAATCAGTATGATGTACACATACAAGCATCACTAGCGCCCTCTGTGACCAGGAGTATCCAGTAGATCTCAGCCCTGCTTGTTTCTTTTTGTTATCTAAAAATATTCTGAAAATGCATTGCATAGATTTTTGCCTTTCAGTTTCAGGAACAGACAAGTCATTAAGGACTGTGGACCTACATCTTGTCAATTCTGCATTCCAATTTGTCAACATTTCTGAAACACTCAGGCATATACACATATATTCATTTCAAACCGCAAACAAAATGAAAGAACAGGAGAGAGGTAAGATATGTGAGGAGGCCATATTTAGTTCATCTTGTTTGTTAGGTTGCGAGTACCTGGATGATACTAGAATGACGTCAATCCTCTGGTAATGCAGCCCACAAGTTTCAGATATGGCTTTCACAACAACTTGCTGGAAATCACTGGCATTCATAGAAATATGTTTTTTTTCTTCGTTTTTAGTATTTTTGCAAGAAGGCATAACAAGAAAATAAAATATACAGTTTGCTCACAGAAAAAAAAAGTTTTAAGATAAGAGAAAGCATCTGGTTTTTGTACTAGAGAAGATCTCCCTAGTCATACTTCCTTCCACAAGCACAGTTCTGGGATTAACTGTTACCAAGTGTTACCAAACAGTATAAATCCTATTTTTCTATACATTTTCTAAAGTCTTAAAGGGGAACTACAGTCCCAATATCTCAGACGCGTCATTAAATCTCGGTAAAAAATAAATGAATTGACAGCATCGCAAAATTTTACCAATTCCAAAGTAAACACAAAATCGAGAACTTTGGGAAAGTACTGTATGGTCTCCATATTGTCGACAACCACTGGCCTGGGTGGTGGGGTGGCTCTGTGGCTAAGGATCTGCGTCTGTGGCTGGAAGGTTGCCATTCTGCATGCAGAGTCAAGAAGTACGATTTGTCAGAAAAACAGTACATAAAAGAGCAATAATTATTTTGTATTGTAAGAAATGTAAAACAAAAACCTGCTTATTTACAATCTAATAGGGCCTTTTAACCTCATCAGTAGTTGTGTTGCCACGTTCTGAATCATAGAAAATGGTGCTGCACACACCTGCAATTTTCAGCTATTTTGTGATGGAAATTTGTGGTATAAATTTAAAAATAGCATTGCAGTGCCCCCCTTATGTGTAATATAAATAACGTGTAATATTAGACATTTTTTTAAATTAATAAAACTCATTTTCTGTTAATCCCTCCATTAACAGAACAGAAACTGTGACAGAAGTTTGGAAGAAGATTAAATTCCTGATCTTGTCCCAATCCCACTCTAGCATTAACATCTCGTCGGCCGAGCTCCCCCATTTTCTTTCGTCTTTCTCGCACCCCTCCCTCCACAGCCATTTTCACTCTCGCGGGGGCTCCCTGACTCATTCCTTGTGAAAAGAGAGGGTACCATCAGCCTCGTGCTCACAGGCAAGCTTTGTCTCAATGTCTCAGTAGTGAGTTTACGTCTAATTAATTAGGATTTGACTACTCCCTTTCTACAATGTGTTTCACTTTGTTTTTGCAAAAAAAAAACATCAAAGTTCCATTACACTGAAAGCACATTCCTAAAAACTGAGATTAAATGTAACTGGCCGACTCTCAGATTGAAACATATCTTTTGTCTAATGGGAGAGGAGATTTAAGGCACTATTGGATGCTGTTAGAAAGAGCTCATTTATCACACTGACCTCTCAATCTCTATTTTTACCTTCAGATCATTTACAGTTGTTTATTAAACTCACAGACAACTGTCGCTTTCACATGCTCCCATCAGAAGAAGGACATGACCCGCTTCACAATGTGTACTTCCATTCTGCAAGTTTACATGGCTGTCACCTTCACATACAGAACACAGATGCAGCAAATGCAGTTCAATAATAATTCATAACAGACAGAAAACCGATTGCCAAAGTCTGATTTAAAACAGATTCTAAAACTGATTGCATAATGATGTGATTATAATATGGGGGATAGTCACTGTACTGTGCTACAATAACCACACACCCCCCCCCCCCCCCCCGGAGAAAAAACCCAAGCAGGAAACATGGCTTAAATTGCATTAAAATGATCACTCTTTATCCTTCATTTCTTATGGACAGGCTTAATCATTTATCAGAAATCCCAATTATCCGACTACAGAATACAAACAAAACATATATTGTTCCACTAAAAAGCCATCAAAACAGAGAAGCAGAATCATCCTAAATCCAAAGGTTCTAGTGAATTTCTAATCAAAAGATGGCATTTCCTTTAAATCCTTCTTAGTGGTGTCTGATTTCACATGAATGTCTGGCCCTCATATGGCCATTCTTCCAGTATCAGTTTAGATCTGCAGACTGCAGGGCTGGGCTGAATCAAGTTCAGAGGGATGATACTGTATGTCTGCTGCATTTGACTAGAAAAGAAGCACATTTGTTCTGTGTTTAGTTAATGTTACAGTATTGGCATGTTTTATTATGTCGTAAAAAGAATGTTCTCTGATGAGCTAAGAACCCATTGGCTTCTTTCAGTGTTCCTGCGTGTCTCCGGAGCTGGAGTAGACAATTTGACTCAGTTCAAGGCATGTCTGAGTCGAGCCATGCAAGCCTTTAACATAATAATGAACACCACCGCCCTTGTGTGTCTCCCTCTATTGCAATGTAATTTCTTTTAAAAAACAATCAAGGTGCTATCTCTTGGCTTTAGATCACTTATCAGTGTGTCAATGTGTCAATGCCAACGGAAAGCACCCAAAATCTCTCTGATGTAAGGTAAGATCAGATAACATCACTTTATTGGCCATATACAAGTTATTTAGGAATTGAGAATTGAGGAATTCTTTTCTCATACCCCCAGCTTGCTCTCAAAGGCATGGGCCAGGGACAATATTAAGGGAAGTGACATTAGGCTGCTGCATTAAAGAGAAATAAGAAAGAGAAAGAATATAGAATATGCAAATACACAAAACATACCAGTCGTGTGCTCATTAAATTAAAAAGCATCTAAAATAAGTTTCCAAAAATTCTTCATTTTTTATGGATGCCATTTTTTCCTGTTAGCTTTCCATAAAAGTAGTTGAAAATTTTAACTAATGATCTGGAAAAAATTGGATTTTTAACTAAATAAAAATAACAATGTCACAAAGCCTGCGTTTGGAGTCCCTGAGGGTACAGTGTGTACCCTATGCTTCTGGAAAGGCTCTGGCCATATCCCTCACCATGATATTGGCTACCCGAATATGTGTGGAGATAGCATCGCTTCCTGTCCCTGCCGGGATTCAGTCCTGTTCTCTCGGTGGCTCTGGGTGTGCATAGCTTTACTCCCTAATCAGCAGGCAGCTCCAAACTCACTCCTAAAGATCAGGTCCTCTGCCAGAGTTCTACACTGTTCCGTTTTCAGTGGTGGGTGACTGAGCCTTTTTACTGATGCATGGAAATTCTTATTATTACAATTAGTGTCTGTAGCTTTAGGAAATAAGTGCTAGGTTTTGGTGTCTGACCATACAGTGCGTTCTTCATAAATTTGCTGCTGCCACCTACTGGTATATTATGGTGTCTGTGCTGCTGTATTGAAATTTGGTTTCGATCTAGCAACATTTGGTGTGCCAGACTGTCACCATTGCACAATGTCCACTAAGGTCAATTTTTTTTACACAGAAACAAACACTAGAGAGCCATAGCCTTAAGGCACCTCTGTTAGGGGAAAACAGAAAACACTCTCAGAGTTACAATGAACAAAGTTGCATCTTGGATAGATCCAACCTAGACAGTGAGCACTGAAATTTAAAGAACCATGTGCATTTCCAACAGGATTAAATGTATATTAAATAAAGAATAAAGAAAAAAGAAAAAAACTGAACTAGCCAATGATGTACTTTAGTTACAATAAACTATGCTATATTATCTTTTGTATAACCTGATTATTCCAAATATAACCTGATTGTAAGGTGCCCTATATTTTAAATTCTATAATGCCTGCTTCTATAAAAATTGTTGACATAGTATTAAAAATGAAAATAATTTCAAAACCCAACAAGTTTTTAGTTCATTGAAATTTCTATTTGCATGAGCATTTTAATAAGAACAGGGCAGACCAGAGCCTGTCTCCCAACAGGCAGCTATGCAAACACAAGAGGAGATGGGAGATCAGGCCACTCCCAACTGAAACTGTCAGGCCTCTGGAGAGGAAGCAGCTAACAGAAACTGAATTTGCATGACTTCACTAGTGGAGAATTAGGGAGGGAGTTTTCTCTAAGTGTTAGGAGTACAGGTGCTAGCTTATGTCCAACATTGATTTTTACCCAAACCATACTTGTACTTCTTCTTATGAGGTACTAATAAGGTCAACTCTAATACAAATACTAATGCCAATAACTGGAGTTGGGATTTATTGTCTAAAGTTCTACAGCTTGATACTACCACAACAGAGTGATGGACAATCATAGTGCTTAGAAATACACTTGCTGTAATCATGTCTGAATTACAAACATAGATTTAATATAATTATCAGTAGGCATTTACTACTTGAATAATAAATGAGTAATGCTACCAGTATTCATGTGATGTTGTCACAGGGCATCACAGGGCACCTCAGGTCCTCATCAAAGCTTGGAAGCAATTTGTACTGTAGATGTGTTCATTAAAAGCCATGTAAATAGACTCTAATTTGTCATTTAAAATGACCCGCTTGGTATTTTTCATGATAATAACATGAATCACATGCAAATCAAGGGTATCCAGCCTTGAGCCGGGTCAAACTCTTTTAGGATTCATTCCAGCTGAGATCTTAATTGGAGTTGCTTAATTAAGGGGAAGTTACATGGTGGTGGTTGAGGGGATCCCCATTACCTGTAAAGTGCTTTGAGTGGAGTGTCCAGAAAAGCACTATATAAGTGTAAGGAATTACTTAATTAATATGATACAGTATGTTCTGCAGATATCAGACCAGATACCCAGATTTAAGGCTATCTTTAAGTATTATGGCTCCAGGATCATTGATGGCCACCTTGGCTATAAATAGTTTATTTTCAGTTCGACACGCATGAAATAAAATTGTACCGAATACCTTGCAATACTGACAGTCCAATTCTGGAGACACTGAATAATGCTATATGACTGATATAACCAGTGGTTCTCTCTTCATAACTAAATACACATCCATTCCCAGTGACTGCACACTGTATTCACAGGGGTCTAGACCTTATTTACAGTGTCATGAAGGTAACCATTCTTCTTAAATTACCTTATTTACTTGAGCACACAGGAAATATTTGATCTTCATGTCTAAGTCCACACTTAATGGCATTATTTGAATTGGCTAAACACATTAACCTCAAAACCTTAAAAATGTATATCTTATCAGTGAATACCTTATTGTTTGTGTCAATAATGTACAGTATAGGTAATGCCATGTTTAGCTGATAGGAGAACCTGCCCTGTGATAAGATGAATAATATAACCTGCAGAGTTATTATTCAGTATTTATTAATATCAGTCGTGCAGTGCTGATAGGAGAACCATTCCTGTGATAAGATGAAGAATATAACCTGCAGAGTTATCAGTTTTTTATTTATATCAGCCATGCAGTAGTCAGGACAATACCAACTATTTAAGATTTTCCAGCTGTAGTTGTTTATTACTATATTACATTAATAAAACTATTTCACTTAACCATGATTTTTTAAACTTCGGCAGATTATGTTAATGATTAAGTTAAATAGCAAATTAAATTATTATTCCCTTTTGAAGACTAAGAGGCATTAAAACACAACAAATGCTACTGACTCAATATTCATTTGTTGGATTTTCAATGCTTCTCAGTATTAATATACAGTACTGTATCTTATCTGTGTTAGCTCGTTAGTTCGATTTACCAGCAATAAAGCCAATTAAAGGTCCGATATCTCTTAGGTTGCATGCAGGTTTCTATGTCAGGGTATTAAAGGTGGTTGATACTGAAAATGAAAGCTGGGAAATATATCCTGTACACAATTTCAGGGGCAACGAAATATAAAACATTAAAAGATTAAAACCTAACACAAACAACATTACAACAAAGATGTATTGATGGATTTGCACAAACAGAGACAAATATACGGTAACATTGAAGTGAAAAGTGTCCTGAATCCCTCAGTCAGGATCACCAGCAGTGGGGGGAAGGCTCATTACCACACCATCAAGTCCAACAGTTTCATGCTGTCCGAAGAGTGAGTCTGAACATGAAGACCTATCATGAGACAAGAGGTGCATCAACACCTGCATTCAGGAGTCACTGTGCTCCAGTTCTCCAGATATTGTGAATCAGACATGTGCCTTTTCACTTGAATAAAATACTGGGTGCTATTTCTGCCTGAGGAAGATCTTGACCAATTTTGCTTTTTAACCTAAAAAATGAGTGGATTTTTCCCTCCAAATGTGCTGATCCTGTAGTGTGTGACATCATCCCAGATGGGAGGTACTGTACCAAGACCTGCCAGTGAATGGAGAAGAATCATGATACAACCTAAAGTGGCAACTTTCACATCCCAAAATATGTCCTCTTTTTGAGAGAATAACAGGACGTGTTCAGCAGTGTTTACAGTTACAAAAACCTACCAGGATGCATCTTCTTGTGCTTTTGTTTAAAATATTTGTGAGCATGTAAACACGCCAGCTGTGTGTGTTTGTAACAGTGTAACAGTGACAGAGTGCTCTGGGGTTATAAACAGTTAACAGTTTTGTTCTACTTGAGGTCTCAGTGACATCATTGTACTGGTTATTAATTTTGTCTTCTCAAAGTCAACATTTCTTCCTGGTGTTAAGTGTTTGGCTTAGAAAAAAACTATACACCCTAAAGCTTTTCAGCCTACGTTGGGAGCAGCATGGAAAAGCAATTTTGCTGTTAGAACCCATAATTTCTTCAGGCAGAATTCATTTTAGTTTTTCTGCAAAAAGCAACTAATTATACTAATTTTGTATCCACTACAATAATATATGACAGATATTTCATTTCGTTTTTTTAACATAGTGTTTCAATGGCCTAAAGCTCAAACAATTCAACAGCACAATATTTTATGAATGCTGAAATAAAGAGGAACATATGTTTAGATCATGTTCTTTTCTTTTAGGCAGGTTGTTAATGTTTTAATTGCAAAAATTAAGTTCAGAATCTGAAATCAATGCAAGAGTTAAATGTTAGCGCTTGCACTTAATTTCAGTATCCCTTTCCTTGCAACCTTTAGAAACAAAGGCCACGATTGTATGGATGCACAGTTAAAGACTGCTAAGAGCAATCCTATTGCTTGGGTGATTCAGCAGCTTTTTCCAAGGTTAATGAAAGGCATACAGCTCTGCAACAAAGTCTTTTTATCAAGAACAATTCCTTTAATTCTTTAATGAGATGTATTAATTAGTTGGTAACCTTTTAGTAATGAAAGAACTATGGCATGGCACTGCATCAACAAATATGTAAAACTTGGGTACAGACAATATGCTTTTTGACAATGTATTTTATTTTAAAATTACACACACCGGCAAATAGTTACTTGCCATTTTGTATGTTAAAAATTGTGAACTACACAATATGCTATTCATGTAAATTACTTCAATTATGACACAAAACTGTCATTGTTTCCTGGTTTTTATACCTTTAGTGTCAAGAAAATATTTCTAAGAACAATATAATATGACCTCTACTCTTTGAGAGAGTTTCTTCTTCTGCAAAAGCACTAGATCAAAATATTTTTAGAAAATAGTGCACAAACTTCACTTTGGGTAACTATAGTAAAACGTAGACTAACACTTAAAACTAATGTGTGTTAATCTCGAACTGGGAGAGTGTTGCAAGATCAATAGTTTGACATTTCAACTGAATCAAGATAACTTAAAAAAATGGAATGTGGTCTTTTACTTTACTTTTTACTTTTACCTGACTTGTTTGTTCTTAACATATCTAAAGTTTAATGAAGTGAAGTTTTCAAAGATACATCAACTTTAAAGAAGTAAAAGATTGCCCCTACTGGTAACATTATTAAAATCTTTACTTTGGAATACTACGTGAATTATTTAATCTGATTTTATTTCAGTGCTTGCATGAAGCCATCTTAAACTGACTCCACCTTCCACCTTCTTTGCAGTATAAAGAAGGCATATTCAGTTTCTCTCCCACTCCCTCTCCCCATTATCACCTATTCAGCACTGTGAGCAAGGGAGATCTGATATCACCATCTAAAAGGGCGCTCCTCAGGCAGAGAGAACACCTGGTTTTCTGAGTTCTAGAAAAGTTTCCAAACATTTTTAAAAACGAAGACGTGACAAAATGTATTCGGCTGGCCTAGAGATACTTGGCGTAACGCTGTCTGTGGCCGGATGGCTTGGCGTGATGGTGGCCTGTTTCCTGCCAATGTGGAGGGTCACGGCTTTCATAGGGCAAAACATCGTGGTCGCCCAGGTGATCTGGGAAGGGCTGTGGATGAACTGTGTGGTGCAGAGCACCGGGCAGATGCAGTGCAAGGTCTACGACTCCATGCTCGGTCTCCCGGACCACCTGCAGGCTGCGCGAGCCCTGACTATCATCTCCATGCTGGCTTGCGTCGTGGGCATTTTCCTCTCCGTCGCTGGGGCCAAGTGCACCAACTGCACGCCGGACAAGGCCAGCAAGCCCAAAATCATCCTTAGCGCGGGCATCACTTTCATTGTGGCGGGGCTCCTGCATCTAATCGCCGTCTCCTGGACCGCCAATGCCATCGTCCTGGACTTCTACGACCCCTTGCTGGAGGAGACCCAGAAGCGAGAGTTTGGGAATTCACTCTACTTTGGCTGGGGTGCTTCTTCTTTTCTCATCCTAGGGGGGGCTCTGCTCTGCTGCTCCTGTCCGCAGAAGGGACGTGGCTCTCGGTCGCCCACAGTGGCATACTCGGGAGCGAAGTCCGTCTCAACCACTAGGCACGAAAAGAAAGACTACGTGTGAGCAGCCTGCAGCAGCAAAGTCTTCTCAAGTACCTCTGATGCTTCGTAGCTTCCACAGGTGCTTGTAAGGACAAACCGGCATGTGTAGGATCCAGTAATGACAATTATTTAGCTGCAAAGCTAAATGGCTGGTGAATGAATGAACTCATCTGATTTCATCTGGACATGATTAAGGAACAGCACAGGTTGTACCAGCTTCAGCTCTTCAGCTTATACAAATGTCGTGCCAGTGCCTCTCAATACACATATACTGCATTCATTAAGGCTTGCAATTTGTGGTTAGTTTGTAGATAGAAAATAATCTGCACATCTACAAATATTAATCTGTAAAAAAGTGAACAACTGATATTAGAATTAATTGATAACTGAAAGGGAGGAAAAGAGCGTTACATGATATGTGTCAGAAGAACAGGTATTATGTAAGCAAATCATTCGGTATTTTGAGCAAAATAATCTGGTAAGCATATGATTATATCTGCCTACATTCAAATACAGAGCCTCTCACACGAAAGCATTGCAACCATAATGAGTGCCCTAACTATTTCTGTGCAGTAGATTTTCTTTTATGTTTAATATGCTCTCTACACATATGCAAAACAAACAAAAAAACAGCCAGACCAAAGATACTACAATGCCAATAAAGTGCTTTCTTCTTCTTCTAAGAAAAAATAATAATAACCCAAATCATTTTTGCTCCAGCATTTAAGTATAAAATTATTTTCTTTGCATAAACTGAGAATCAGCTCTGTAGTATAACAGCTAACAGCTTGTATTTTGATAGTTTTAGGGGAGCAAAAGTTTTTGGGTGAACAGCATTTTTGGATAAATATTCATTTTTAGGACAGATTATATTAGTGTTTTTTTTCTCATTTCCTTGTCTGCATTTAGGTGTTTTTTTAGTTACATGCAGTTGTAAAGAAAATAGTGATAAAGCACTTTCTGAGTCTCTCTGAAAAATGTGGACTACCGAGAGTATCTGTTCAGAGAAAATGATCAATCAGCAAAGTGCCATTTGTAAATAGTGTATGTTAATTGGTTAAATTAAACAACAGTATGTGTGAAATCTTACCTGCACATTCTGAGTTGAATTAAACTTCATTAATTTTCCTTTCATTATGTTCTAAGTTTTGTTGTGTTTTCTCTGCTTTAACTGCTCTTTTCAAAATACTTTAACTATCAGTATTTGGTGAAAATCCAAATTATAGCCCATAGAGGATGAAAATTTAATTTTCTGAATGTGTGCATCGTTCTTGTAACTTGCATAATATTTAACATTAATTTTATGACAAACATTATACATGAGATAATATTTAACCAGAACAAAACTTAATTTTTTAAACCCTTTAGAGTACTAATTAATTTAGAATCTTACAGACATAAAAGGATTTTCTCAGTTCTGTAAGTTTTTTAATTTCCAATTTGAGGTACAATATCTTGAATTTGTTATTGTACACATCACATGATATTAATACTGTTTTAAAGGTAGGAGAATAGAAAACCATGCATCTATAGGGGATAATAATATTATCTTTGCTCTTAGACAAAAACGTTAGTACCTACTGTACGGTTGGCCTATCAATGGAGTTTCTTTTTTATCCAAATGAAAATTCAGCACACTGTCCTAGTCACTCATTTACTAGGTCCAAGGTTATATCTGCTCCAGTGACTCACATTCCCTGTATTTACAGCTATTGATAGATGTCTAATTGCTCTTCAGGGACTACAAATTCAAGATACAAGATTCAAGAATACGCCCCTTCCACATAAATTGGGATTTGTTTCCTTTAACATCAGAAGATTTAAATTCAAAAAGTCAAACCTTAGTATAGATTGGGTAGTTTACATGTGAATGACTAAATGAAAGACTTAAAGCTGAAAGGTATTTGTTTAGATTAGTAATGTTTAGCAACCGACTTTTAAAAGCTGAAGGCGTACTCGGTTAGCCTAGACCTAGCAGATGCGAGTACATTGCAGAGAGACAGAGAATGGAAGACATGGGTCTGTGCACAGAAAATAGTAGGTCTCAACTCTCTACAGAGGACTGCGCTGTTGCAATGAGCGCTGTCATTTGAAATCTATACAGCCTCCAAAACTCTTTCTACAACACTGGGCTTCAGGTGGTTTCGGTTTCAAGCTAGCAAGAGGAAACAACAGAGTGCTCTTTTTTAAGGCTGCACTGCCAGGCTTTCAAGGCTTTCATCCCAGGGATAAAAATCTTTTTCTCATCAGATTCCAGCCTTTGACGGACTTTGAAGGAAGTCAAAGCATACATATTGTTGCTTAGAACTTTATCAGAATGGGGATTTTAGTAGCTGTTCCAGTTTTATGATGAGCAGCGAAACCAAAAAAAATCAGAATTGATATAAATAGGGTTTTAGCAGCTGGGCAGGCAGCAACTCAGTGTCCTGCTGATTCTTTAAAGCCATCATTGTTTGAAGTTTTATCATTATCCTCTATAAATACAGTGTGTTATTAGCTTCTGTTGAAAGATGTCACATAATATGCCAGCAATTTTTGTTATTACACAACTTTTGATAGTCTCAACTGATTGCCCATATGTTTGCAGATGAATGAAATGCATTTTTCCGTAAAAAAACTGGGGGGAGGACATTTTAAAATATTTTGGTTTTAATCTCACAAGATCTTTGGCCTTACACTATTCTCCTACATTTAGTTTATTTACTGTAGTTGAATCACGGAACAGCTCTGCAGTTCTTAATCTGGTTTAATGCTGTGCTCGACACAGATACCAGATACCAGAGAACCATGATTAAAAACCTACTGATAAATTTGATTTAACTCTACATGTACAAAAAGGTGATAAATACAGATATGGAAAGGAATTTTCAGACATCACCTTGCACAGGAACTCAAAAAACTCAAAAAGCCAAATCAGACTGACACCACTTACTAAACATCACAGATCCAACCTTTTTCTCATGTCTTGCTCAGAGGTTTGATATATATCTGTAATCAATAGATGTATCCACTAGCAGGGGTGGCCCAATCAAAGCATTTGGTGTCATGAGCGATGTTTGAGTGATGATAGTCTAACTTAAAACTATGCCACACATATGCTATAAAAACATCAGATGTCTTTCTTTAGCAAACCTCCACACACATTCAAGAGCAATCACTTCTAGGGACAATATTTCATAAAACCAGATCAGTTGATCAAAAACAGATTCTTCTTTACATGAGCAGCCTGGAGAGTTCCTATTGTGAGCAAAACATTAACTGAAGCATTAAGAGTGAAGCGTTATGCTCAAGAGAACAACAGCAGTAGTATCCCAGTACCAACAACTCTTCAAATCAGTGCTCTCCAATATGTAATGTCTTCTATTGGTCATAACCTGAAAAGAAATACTAAGGCTCATACTTTGTAAGTGGCGGGAGGGGGGGCAGGTTAGCTCACCTACTGACTGGAAAAACAGTCTTAAAGTTGTCAAAGATAAGAAAAAGGAGAAAACGACTTTGACCTTTCGGCATTATTCAATGTTGCCAAGTAATCCTTGAAAAAACCAGGCTCACACTGGCAGCTCTTCAAGTCAAAGAGCTTTACCAAGAGTGCTTTGTGAGTGCCACTGGTGTAACACACGCTATAACAAAGCATTTCAGTCTTTCACACACCATCAATTAAAGCAAAAGGAATACAGTTTAGACACCCGAGGACCTACAATGCATATTTTAGTATGAAAACTACCAAGAAGATCTCTTTCTAACTTGTGATTTAAAATGGAAGTGAAACTCTTTAGCATGTCAATTGGTAAGCAGTGCAGAGTCTTTAATAATTATCAAGCTAACTGATGTTTTCATGTAGCCAAAAGCTATCTGTTAATCTTTAACCATATAACAACAGGGCCTTGGTCATTTATTTACTTTTTTCTTTCCATAAAGATGACATGGTGACAACTACCACAGGCGAAAGGTTAACTTGCGATAGTTGACGCTCAGAACACATATGAAAAACTTTTCAGCCAATCCCTACATGATGTCAGCTTCGAGCTGGCTCCACCTTCTACCTGTGGAGAGTTATAAAGATACCAGGGGGCAAGGGGAGTAAGTTTCTTCACAGAGGAGAGTTTCCAGTGCTCAGGCTGATAAGCTTTTCCTTGCGATCTCACCAGTAGGGAAAAAAAAGAAATTGTCGAGGACTAACACTACAAAGGGATGGCTTCACTAGGCTTAGAAATATTAGGAGTGGCTTTGGCAGTTTTCGGATGGATTGGCAGTATTTTGGCCTGTGCCCTACCCATGTGGAGAGTATCGGCTTTTATCGGAATCAACATCATGACGGCCCAGATCTTCTGGGAAGGCATATGGATGAGCTGTGTGGTGCAGAGCACCGGGCAGATGCAGTGCAAGGTCTACGACTCCATGCTGGCTCTCCCCCAGGATCTGCAGGCAGCCCGAGCCCTGGAGGTCATCTCTATCATCTTGGGCTTCTTGGGCATCTTGGTGTCCATCGTCGGGGCTAAGTGCACCAGCTGCATCGAGGACGAGGTGACCAAATCCAGGGTCATGATCACGACTGGCGTCACGTTCAACATCGCTTCGATAATGCAGCTCATTCCGGTCTCCTGGTCAGCGAACACCATCATCAGGGAGTTCTACAGTCCTATCATACCCGAAGCGCAGAAACGGGAAATCGGAGCTTCCTTGTACATTGGCTGGGCGGCGGCCGCACTCCTGCTTCTCGGTGGCTCCATCCTGTGTTGCAGCTGCCCACCTCGGGAAACCAAGTATACTCCTCCCAGGCTGGCATACTCCACCGCCCGGTCAGGGGTGCCCAGCGGCTACGACAGGAAAGACTACGTTTAGACTCCTCGAGGTTGGCTTTTGTTTTTGCCATGATTGATTGACGCTGACGAGCGTGGATCCAGGGTAAAATAAAGACCTCCGGAGGTCTACAAAAGACGTCTACATCAATAATATAAACTCGCGTAATGTCAACAAGGGCATTACTTTACTGGTTTCAACATTATTGCACACAGGTTGGATTCTGAAAGGTAACTCCATTTTTTTGTTGTTGTTCTGGTTTATACTGAAACTCCATTGAATAAATTGTAAGACACAAATGTCTGTTTTCGTTTTTATATGGATTTTTGTCTATTGCAGGACCATACCCTTTTTTAAAAAATGGTTTAGAAGTAAATGCTAGCTTGCAAAAAATGCTTTGAATCAGAACATGATTCCCACAAGACTGGGTTTTGCATTTGTATTCTCCTGAAGACTGTCCATAATTACTCATAATTGAGAAGCATTCGACATTTCAAAGCATATGAAGACTACAGTTCTCCTGTTTCTGGCAATGAACCGTAGCATTACAATATCTTTCTGTAATTGGTGTTTAAAGCAGCTGTTAACTTTAATACGTATACTTTACATACTTTATGAACTTTATGTGTTGTCAATAAATGACATAGATTTGGCAAAATACATAAATGTTATCTCATTTTTGAAAGAGGTGCTGGGGTAGCCAATTGCTGTAAAAGGTGAAAGTATATACAGTAATATTTTAATATTTCATGAAAAAGTCATTTAACATATGGCAGATGCATTTTGTTCCTAACCACTTGTGTGTAACATGTATTTATATAGTAGACATGTAAACAGTTTTATATTTTAATTTGTTTTGTAAATATAATACATTTTTCTAGAAAAAATCTTGCCCAGTAATAAAATGAATCGAATGTCAATATGCTATTTGTCCCGCAATGTCAATAAAATTTTTCAAAATTCAATATTGATGGCTGCAGTCTGTAGCTGTGATGTTATCCACAAAGGCACACATCTCAGAGGAATCTGATGCAAACGATTTGTTCAAGTCCATGAAGTGGTCTTGGAACGGATGTCATGTCGGGCAAAGGTACACGACCTGCTCTGTTTGCTATGCCTTACCTTGCACAGAGAAAATCTATATTTGAAACATCATAAACTCAGAAAGGGGTGGCCATCTGAGAAATGAGTCAAAGCTAGTTACAGCACTTTGTGTTCCATCTTAAATATAACAGGCGCTAAACAAATACAACTGCTTCCCTGGACATAGACAGCTGTAAAATGACTGTGATTTCACAACAGGACTGAGTGTACGTGCATCTCCTCACAACCCTCGTTTCTCTATTACAACACATTGTTTAAAGTCAAACTTATATAATTTCTCTGGGAACATTTATATGTTCCAGAAATAAGTCTTATATAAATAAGCTTTTTTTTATTTTCTTCTCTAATTCAATATTGTGTTAACAAAGATTTGTTTAACCTAACTTCTTTCTTATCATGATTGTGATATGGACAAGCCGTAATGGGTGGCACAGTGTAAAGCATGGCTGTACTGCAGCACTCGTGCCTAGGATGTTCAGTTCCTGGGATGCTATCACAGATCCCTGAGTTCATGTGGGTTTCTTCCAGGTGCTCTGGTTTCCTCTCATAGTCCAAATACAGCCTGGTGCATTTATTGGGAAACTGGCCTGGTGTAAGTGTGTGCATGCTGTGTCTGTATATAAACATACAAAGGGCACTGTATTGTCCTTTGAAAATCCTGCGGCAGTGTAGAGTTGGTGGAGGAGCAGCTGAAGTGTCTTTATTCGAGGGAACAGCAGCAGGAGGTCAGAATTACAGCCTACAGGTGCAAGTCCAGAGCCTTCACAATCTAAGCCACTTCCCTCTCCCAAAAATAAAATGAATGACATTTTAATCTAAAACGAATTCACTAATTGGGAAATGTTTTTTTTTTAGAATGTTATTTATATTACCAAAACGATATCACCAAGCATTGTAATTGCATGAGGTTTATGGGCAAAGATAATCTGAAAGATGGCTGGCAGGTTCTTAAGGAAATGTCCCATACCTGCCAATATGACTTAGAATGACTCAAAATTGTAGCGCCCATGTGGATGTTCACCTTGTTTACATCATCCATACACTTTGGCTTGCCACCGTTTGCTTGTCTTTCCCATACCTCCTAGTGCCTTTCCATGGTCTCATTGTGTGACTACATTATAACCCAGTGGGTAATTCTCTGGACTCCTGACTGCTGGGTTCCAGGTTTAAGTACCCACTGCAGACACTGCTGTTGTGCCCTGAGCAATGGAATTGCGCCCATTACTCCAGTCTACTCAGCTGTATCAGTGCAGCCCAGTTTTGCTGGAGGTAATTCCTAAGATGGGCAAGTTTTCCATCCATGGGAGAAGTCACAGGTTGGCTGTTTGCTCTGGAAACCAGAATAAACTGGTTTCACATGCAATTCTGAAACTACATTATAATTGTACTATTATACTAAACTCTTACCATGGAAAATGTTAATTACGGATTAAAGAACGTGCTGTGTGTCTTCTTAATATTTCTGGTTTGTCTGCTCCTTAGAATCTATTGTTTTGTGTTATACAATGGATAACATGTTAAATAATAAGGAGACCTGAAACAAGAACACACACAAAGCCAAGTAAAAACACAAAGTGTGATGTCAAATAATCTGCTCTGCTGATACCCAGGCGTAAACACATCAATGGAAGGCAATAAAGTAGTTATATTATGCAATTTCACCAAATATCATTTTCCATATACGGAATTAAAAACTAAATTTAAAAAATAGAATTCCTAAAGGTACTTTGAAAGAGCCCAAGTGATTTCTGTATAAGGTAATGACCTAAAAAAATGATCTATTTAAATAACAACACTTGAATTAAAGCCTTGTCTACTGTGCTTACTGTGTCTTCATTACTTAGCGTCAGTTGTAAAACTTGTGTGAGGTACCTTCCCTTACTTACAGTACAAACAACCCTGTACAATACTTTTATGTCAAGAGGGAAAATAGATCCCAGTCCTATCTTTCAACAAGGATTGTCAGAAGTCAGAGGTAGTGAATTGTATCTGCATGCTTGAAACACGGTTTGGAAACCATCCAAACTCTAGAGAATTCAGGAGCAGCAGAGTGAATGATTGAAATACTCATTAAAGAACATCAAAGAGACAAGCCACTGAGCAGCCCATTCTTAAGAAAACAAGGTCACAACAAATCTTCCAGAGGACACATCTTTGGTAAGGTACTCAGAAGTTTTGACAGAGAAGTTTAAGCAGAGGTAGCAGCACAGAAATGCTAAACTATCCCTGAAAGAGAGTCATTTATTACAGATTCTATTTGAATAGCATTTTGTGTACAATTAAACACATATAATGGACAATTCAAGGACAATCCAGACATTTCACAAAATAATTTCGTATTGCGAGACAGGTTTTGTTCCTTAAGAGGTGGATGTGTAGCTGCATAAGTGTAAAGGAAAGTGTCAGTCCTTCTAGAATGATCTAAAAAAACTG
Organism: Lepisosteus oculatus; assembly: GCF_040954835.1. Taxonomy (NCBI): domain Eukaryota; kingdom Metazoa; phylum Chordata; class Actinopteri; order Semionotiformes; family Lepisosteidae; genus Lepisosteus; species Lepisosteus oculatus. The sequence goes on along the minus strand of NC_090721.1, from coordinate 5,802,998 downwards.
GGCACAAACTTTTAATGCCCAGTTTTTTTAAATATACTTTATTTTAAAATGAAAAGGATATACAAAATTGCACTTTATTAATGGCTCCAAGTGTTTTACAAAAACATGTAATGTTTTACTCAATGGTGAGTTATTGAAGTTTTCTTTAATATTTGACCTAATGTCACCACAGTTAAGGATGTCGTTAATCAGACAATAGCATGGGGATGATGAGCCTAATGTCAGACATTCACTTCACATACCAACACTTCTGGTTCAGTCATTTTTTATCTGGAGACGTAAGAGCTGAGGTGATCTGGCAAAGTCCAGACCTGCCCACATTACTTTCAAAACAATTCCTCCTTATGCTGAAAAAAAAGATCTGCAGATAAAATAAAAATTATTTTGTTTACTAAGCAAAGAGCCTGCACATAACTGCAAACAAATCTTCTCAGCAGATAAATGGGGTTGTTCTGGGTTTGACCTGATGTTATATGTTATTCCATCATATATATGCATATTTGACTAATCTTTGGTCACACTACATCAACTCAAACACAATAAAAAGTGAATGTCTTCTTACATAGGATAAAGCTACACAATTCTGAAAACTGGTTCTCTTTTAAAAGAGTAGTATAGTAGAATGAGTACACAGTACATCTGTCTTGTAAACCATAGATAATCCATTGACAAATACTAACAAAGACACTCCTTGTATACTACACCTCAGTAAATAACCAAATTCACCGAAGGAAAAAGAAAACTTTTCAAAGAATTCTTGAAAAGGAGTGGTTTCATTCCAAGCACGAGAGAAACTTTGGGACTGAATTATCTTTATGAATTTATAGCAAAATCTTTGATTAAGTTTCACCATGTTCTCACTGTCGTGAAGCATGACATGACCTTTGCTAAAAGACAGAATATTTGAATATGCAACGAGTCAAAGGTTAAATGGGGCAGCAGATTATCAGAGCTCAAATTTGTGACTTCAAATGTTTTCCTTCGGGTGATGACCGTGTCCGCCCAAAAGCCATCCTGACACTTCCTTAAGGAATGCCAGCCAGATTAAATAAATCCACGAAACGGACAGGTGCATTAAAGATGCGGACGTCTGCAAATACTAGCCTTGCTGTGTGTACGGTTTTGTCAAGATGGCTGTTTGGCAGGTTGCTCCAAATGTTCAAACATGGTTATTTGAAGATACTGAATTGATGTTAAACTGAAAGCAATTACTAGGTGCAAGGGAAATGATCTTGAATCTACTCACTGTTCATCCAGTGAAATAAACCGGGAGCTGGCAAAAAATACGTTTTACAAGTAAAACATATTTGTAGATTTAGCAATTGTCACGTTTTGTGACCATTTTAACGCCCTTTTTTACTTTTTCTCTGATGATGAGCGCAGTGCTTATTTGTATACCAAATATTGTGACCTTTAGAAAAAGGATCTGGTTGTACGTGTGTATACAGAACACGCAGTTTCAGTTTTATGTGCATGGTACGCCTGTTGTTGTTTTTTAAGGAAAACCTGCTTTGCCGATTCCGGCTTTGCCAGAGTCCTGCTTTTAACGTAAAAAAAATAAAAAAATTAATTAATTATTTGTGCAAACATTATCAGCTGGGTTGTTTTTGTTTTATGGGCTCGTTACAAACTTTAACATGTAAAGTGCATCTGGCTTTCTTCAAAAACGAGTGCAAGACGTAAAAACCGATTATGCAGTGGTATAATATATTGAAAGAAGGGTTTTGGAAATGCATGTGTTCTATCAAACATTACAGACGTGCAGTGTGCAACACTCCTACTAAGTCAGTCACAGCACACACTGGTAGCATTTTATACCTCCCAGTTTTCTGCTGGAGGTCTGCTTGCTATTCGCGCTGTCTGGCCGTTTGTCATGAGAAACAGCTTTTATTTGGCAGGACAGGTTTCTTTGGAAGAGCGATACTATTGATAATGCACGTGTTCATAACATTTGTTTTTCTTTTAGTTGAAGAAAAAAAGAACATTCTGCTCTCCTTGACTGATTTCTTCCTGTGTCCCGGGAAACAAACCAGCTCCTCACAGCACTTTCAATCACTTTAAAAAAAAACGAGGATAAAACGAGTATTTTCGTTTTATCCCAGAGCAAGTGCCATCTGATCCCTTAACCAAATGTCACGAGATGTAAAATGTGTATGTTTACTAGCTTGACAACCAGAGAGAATGTTTAATTGTTACATTTATTACAGTTCTCAAAATATTGTACATACTGGAAGCCTGATAAAAAATATATAGCTAAAGCATCAATCTTAATGAACATGAACTGCTATACTGGCTCAACTACAAGAACAAAGCTGGAACATTGCAGAGGATTAAATATACACTTCATCAAAGACTGATTTTTCTGTTAGTCTTAAGTGCTTTAGGTAATACATCTAAGTTGTTCCTTAAACTTCTCAAGAGAAGAAATAATGTTTTTCCAATGTGCTTTTCAGGGCTGAATATTAGTGCAATTGTAATTTCTTTGCATGAGCTTTGTGTGTTTGTGAATACATCTTTAGCTTGTTGAATGACAAAGAATAACTTTAAAATCACAGTTAAAAGGTGCACAGTTAAAACATACGAAAAATTATATTTCTATTAAATTATATTATTTCAGATTCCAGCTCGAGTCTCCCATTTTCATTTTCCTCCTGTGCTCTCACCATTCCTCATCCTTCTGTTTTAAAGTCCAAAAACTTTTACCTTTGCTGTTAATGAATAAAAAATTAAATACTGATCCATGGAAAACAAAAAGCTCAACATTTAAGTGAAAGTGAATGCAAACTGAAATTAAAATGAATAAGCAAATGTTAGATGAAAGAGGAAGATTGATTGTCTAAATAATGTTGATTTTTTTAAAAACCTGTAAGCATCTTTACAATTCTGTTGTCTAAAAGCAAAAATACCCCCGGCCACAAATTATTGCTGCCTACATAAATGGCACATAAGCATCTCTGTGCAGGTTAACCCCACCCTTACTGACAGAGCTGTGTAAAGGGACAGGAGTTGCAAAGATCTTCAGCCCTTCCTCCACATGATGTAATCTCCTGAAAGGACTCCTCCCTCTACCTGTTCACTGATATAAAAGATACTTGTTTCCCAGCACAGCCACATCATCCCCCAGAAAGAAACGGGATCCTGTTTGAACTACTGAGTACCACAAAATATTCTCCGGTTTGAATTCTCATTGTCTTAGAAAAGAACTAGAAAAAAGAAACAAGAACAATGTCAGCAGGGTTGGAGATTGTGGGGATCGCACTGAGTGTGCTGGGCTGGATTATTGCAATTATTTCCTGCGCTCTCCCCATGTGGAGGGTGACGGCTTTCATCGGCAGCAACATCGTGACGGCCCAGATCATCTGGGAAGGGCTGTGGATGAACTGTGTGGTGCAGAGCACCGGGCAGATGCAGTGCAAGGTCTACGACTCCATGCTGGCTCTCTCTGCAGATCTGCAGGCAGCCCGAGCCCTGACTGTCATCTCCATCATTTTAGCTGTTTTGGCTGTCTTGATCTCCATCGTCGGTGCCAAGTGTACCAACTGCATAGAGGACGAGGGCTCCAAAGCCAAGGTGATGATCATATCGGGGGTGATGTTCATCATCGCTGGAATCCTGCAGCTCATCCCCGTCTCCTGGTCTGCAAACAACATCATCAAGGAGTTCTACAACCCTTTGGTAACAGACGCCCAGAGAAGAGAGCTTGGAGCATCACTGTATATCGGCTGGGCTGCAGCAGTTCTCCTGATCCTTGGAGGGGCGATGCTCTGCTGCTCCTGCCCGCCCAAGGACAAGAAATATCCCGCCTCGCGAATGGCTTACTCTGCTCCAAGATCAGTAGGTGGCTACGACAGGAAAGACTATGTCTGAACTCTTTGAAGTGTAGCTTCCTTTCACATTGTTTCGACAGTCATTTTGTTTTTAAAGAAAGAAACAGACAGCACGGTGAATTGAAGTAGATCAAGGGACTCCGCCATGAAGGAACTCCTTTGTTGTTGCTGATATTTCTGCCTCTTTGCAATTTTCTCTCTCACTCAGCTAGGGATCTCTAGTAGTTACTGTTATTGAGGTGGTATCTGATTGCGGTAAACCATCAAATGCTTGCCATTCAGCTGACTTAATATATCCTTTCTATGCTTTGTACATTTTTTTACGTTTCGACTTTTAACAAAGAACTGCACATTTTGTACATTTTAACTGGAAACAAGCTACGTCCCAGGAACATATGGAGACTATAGGTGGGTGACAAATGTCTTGCGTAGCTGTTAGCTTGCAATATTTTCCTTGGTTGCGTATATTGTACATTGTATTTTATATTGCTTAACTGACAATCAATTTATTTAAGAAACAAAAAGTTGAGTAAATATATCAAACAACAATGTCAAAGAAGAATAATTTCAATTGCTTTCTAGTTTCACTTATATTGCTTTTTGACAAACATTTCAGTGTTCAGGGAATGTATAAAATACTCAGGCACAAATGTTTTCAATTATATGTATATAAGCTTTATGTCATGTGCAAATCTTTTTCAGTACCGAGGTCATAATAGTAGATTATTACTACATTGATTTTAATCCTGACTACTGATGTGTAATAGCTCCCTCTAAAGTGTTTAATCCTAAAAGAAGAGTTTGGATTTTAATAAGCAATAGTTATCATCGACCATTATTTTCATAAAGACAAGGAAAGGTTAAGAGACAGCTGCAGTTTGTCTCTTTGCATTTGCTTTGAATAAGGAAACCAGAATGTAAATTAAATAAAAAGAACTATTCATATTAATGTGCCCCAGTGATAGTTCATATACAGTACATACAAAAACACATAAATAATATTTCCCTGCATTATGCAATTAAAATTAATGTTGTTAGATTATTTTTGTGAATTTTGTTTTATATTTTCTGTGTTGTATTTTGTAGCCTTTTGTTAAATAACATATGCTGATGTGTGGACAAAGTGTATAAAATGTTTAAAACTAACAGCAAAAATGTTTTGACACAATATTTGTATGAGGCATGACTTTTGTTTTCTCATGTTTTTACTGTGTTTTAGTAAATAGAAGCCTTTCAGGTCATCTTGAGCAGTAAACAATGCCTGTGTAAAACTACACCATGACTGCAGAATAATTTTGGTATTTCACAATAATAGAGCTAACATTGTTTGTCTTAAATAAAGATAGTAATTATTTGAAAAAAAAAAACATGAGGCTTCCTTTTCTCAAAACTCTTTAATTTAAATATGGTGTCCATCTTGTGCTAAAATGGTCTGGTAAAGAATGTTTTAAACAATGGAATGAATGGAGTATACACACAGAAACATTAGTTTCTGTACTTCAAAATTGTGCTAGACCCATTTTCCAGACTCTCAAACGCTATATCTGGAGAAACACAGGATGAGGGTGAATTGATTTTAATGTTGATGACTGATAAATTAGCCATAGATTATCATGAATTGATTATATTAATTATAATTGCTTATAGGGCTGCAAGGGACCCAGGTGTAATTGATTAACTGTTATAAAAAAGGATGACTCCCAGATGGTCTTTTTTCAGAACCAACTATGTTTAATGGTAATGGTGAAGGACAGACCTTGGCACATTTTAATTATGTGAAATTTGGACAAGAATTATTGATAAACTTCTGCATATCAATTGTGGGAGAGGTCTCTAATGAGTCATACAAATATCACCTTACCTTAAAAACGGCACTGTTACTCAATATGCATCATTGTTAAACACACAATCGGCTGTCACCTGCTTGTGTCACAACATGGTAGCTACTGTATCTCCATTAATAATGGCAGCACTCACTGGCACTTTCTAATTTCCTCAGAGAGAGAAGCTCAAAGACAATTCCACTTGAAGGGTTTTGCGACTTGTGATCTTTGTTAGGTGGTGCACACCTAGCTTTTTGTCTTATCACCCAACAAAGTAAACCTGTCTAGTTGAATTCGCATCTGTAGCTCCTTTATCCTAGGCCTTCAGTCAATGCCTGATAGGTACTGAACCTGACTCACTTCAATTTCACTGAGAAGATTTGCCACAAAGTTCCTGAAATTACGGTATCAATAATTAAATGCAGTGCAGCTGCTAGTAGCCAAAAGCGTGCTTGCAAACCTTCAGATTCAAACCTTCAGTAAAAACCTCAAACAACAAGTATTTAATGCCTTTTTTTGGTAAAGGAAGCAAACTCTTCAAAAGTGTTTCATTTATTTTTTTAATTCAGCACCATGTAAAACAATGGAAGATCAGGCAAACCTATTAATTACTTTACACGCAGATGTTGCTTTTACTATGTGTAGCTCTTTGTGCTGCACCTGTTTTCCTGTCCTCTGATTTGCATGGCTTATCTGACTGTAGAACATGGACAGAATAAGACTTAGCTATAACATTTGGGATGTGATATTGCCTGTTTACTATGGGAAATACCACTGAACTGTCCCCATTTGAAAGTGTTAAGGCAATCTTCACTGCACTAAAAGGAAGTTTCCCATGAAAATGGCTGGCAGCCTAGTTACAGGACAACAAAACTAAACTTTCATGAGAAACCATTCCAAAATAGTAAATGAAAATGTTGTGATACTCAAATATTTAACAGTTGAAGCCTCCAAAAAAAAGAGTTTACTGAACCTCTTAGGCAGAGGAGAAATACCACTTGTTTCTCTAGACCACAGAGACAAAATACAGACCACAGAAAAAAATCAAAGACATATGTTTGAATGACATTAATCACTACATTAAAGCAATGAAATGATCAGGTTCTTTTGCCCTTCAAGTAATCTATGACTTTCAGCAAAGGTGGTTTAACCTCTTGGGTTGCAGTTATTTTGGAAGCAGGACGCCACACTCTTTGTAAACTTTGTTTCCATAGCAGCAAAATCCCAAGGGCCAGCACACATTCATTTCCATTTCACTTGAACAGCTATGCCTGACTGCACACACTGGGAGTTTGCTGTTGCCTTGTCTTTAGTTTTAACAGCTTGGTTTTATAATCTGCACAAAGAGGCACTGACAAGATTTATGATGAGAACCAGAAATCTCTTCTATCCTCTTTGGTCTTTTTAGAAACATTCACCCGCGATAAATTCTGTGTAACGACTGCAAAACAGCATTTCTGACAAAGCGCAAAAGAGTTCTGTGCTTTACAAAACACACATATATTTATAAACATTGTTGTCAATATTTATTTAAAAACCCATGTGGTATGTGAATGCTTTGGACTATACTGTATACAACCAAAACTCCTTAGATTAAAAAAAAAAAGATTAATTTTTTAAAGTACCATTTGTTGCCATACAGGACAATTAAGCAGTCTCTCCAAGAGTTCTGATTAAATTAAAAACAAACATCCAAGTGTTCCCAAATTTCCATCCTGTAAAAAAATGATTGCACATCCAAATGAATTGGTGGCAAAATACCTTGCATCACTGTTTGGAAGCCCAGGGGCAACTCCAACATCTACAAGGTCATCACAAGTTTCATAACAACTGTTTGCTAACTTTAGCCAAACTTTATCAAGCAAATATTTGTCTTAAAAGTAGAGATAGCCTTTATCTTCTCATCAGAGAGAATATAGCAAGCACATTCATTAAAAGGGGGGACTGGTAAAATATGTCAAAAGTTGTCAATAAAAAGATTGTTCAAAAATGGTTTGTGAAAAAACCCATCTTATTTCCATTACAGATTACAGATTGTTTCTTTGCTGGTAGATTGGAATTACCTCTTAGGGTTGTAAAATAAAAACTCTTGGATCCAGGACAGATTTGGATAAGCACTGAATAATGGAAACAGTTGATAATAATTTATATTTCCTTACACTTATATAGCACTTTTCTGGACATCATACTCAAAGTGTTTTACCTCCACCACCACCAGTGTGCAGCCCCACCTGGATGATGCAACGGCAGCCATAGTGCACCAGAACGCTCACCACACATCAGCTCTCAGTGGTTAGGAGAACAAAGTTTAGAAGCCAATTCATAGATGGGGATTATTTGGAGACCATGATTGGCAAAGGCCAAGGCCAAAATGAAATTTGGCCAGGACACCAGGATAGCACCCCTACTATTCTTGAGAAACCCCCTGGAAATGTTAATGACCATGGAGAATCAGAACCTTGGTGTCACATCTCATCTGAAGGACTTTAAGTAGGTAGCTGCATCAGCATGCGTAGGCTGCAAAGCAACAAGTAAAGGTTTTAGCTGTGGAGCCTTCTTCGGGCATGAGGCTCCACAGAGGAAACATTGTGTTTCCTTTCTTCTCTTTTCAGCATGGAATAAACCTTTACTCATCCAAAGGATGGCACCATTTTTACAGTATAGTGTCCCCATCACTATACTTACTGGCTCCACTAACACCTGTTCTAGCAACAACTTTAGGTTTCCCAGAAGGTCTCCCATCCAGGTACTGGCCAAGCTCACACCTAAGTAGCTTTAGTCGGTTGCCAGTTGGAAGTTGCAGGGTGATGTATCTGCTAGCTGTACCAGTCAGCTTTCAATTGTATGTGCTTTTTTACAGAAAGGTAATTTAATGACAAACTAAGCTACAACAGAGTAAAGCAATCCTCAAAAAAATATTTAGAACAGGATTATATATACAGTATATATCAGTTACCCTACATTTTATTAAGCCCTGTTAGATTGACAAATAACAGGATCTTAAGTGGGCTCCCTCTTCCTTGACCCATTAGAAATTCTACTTCAGATTACATTTTGTGTATGACAAAATTAAATATTTATTTTAGGGTTGGCTTGTGATTTTGCAACCATATTTCTTTGCTGGAACATTGTCAATACAGCTGCATCTCAAGAAATCTAGAAATTATAAAAATACTCTTCACAGCTCAGAGGTCAAGACAAGGATAAAACTAAGAAAGCTTTGCTATCTAAATTGAAGCTGGGTGTTATTTTAAAACCACAAGATACAAAGTCCAGTGAATAGCTGTGGAGAACTGTTTAGGATTGGTGAAGATATATTATGTGCATTTTTGGCTGTGGATTAGATGAGAGGAAAAGCAGCAATTAATTATACTCATGAGCTGCTATTACTGTCAATACCACACTGAAAACAGGAGGTCTCACTCATTTTGCACTGCAGAGGAGGCTGCATTGTGATCACGTCTTTAATTTAAAACACCTTATGATGCTTTTTATTTGGCCAAATAGGTACAAATGTACAGTTCTGGACAACTCAGGATTTTAGGAATGTGAGAGGCTCAGATACCATCTCCCAGGTCAACATTGATTGATGTATTAAATCATTATTAAAGAGCTTGACTCATATGTCATTGCTATTAAAGCTCAGGAATTACAGAATTAAAGCTTATGAGCTCCATTGCATCACTACATTTAAGCAATTTAATTTTGGTTTGAACTACTTTTTATACAAACTCAAGTCCATTTGAGGTGTAAACATCATTGGTCAGAAATCAGAACACATGCAGAAAACCCACACGAACAAGGGGGAGAACATACAAAATCTTCACTTTAAAGTTTGTTAGGCTTAAAATATAACAGTTATCTTGGAGTGATCACTCAGCTTCATGATGTGTCCTTCCTATAAACATCATTTATACATCCATTTTCTTACCACTTTATCCAATACAGACTCGAGGGGGAGCAGGAGCCTATCCCAGCAAGCAAAGGGGTGTAAGCCAGTCAAAAGCAGGTCACACACAGTCACAACCAGAGCCAATTTTCCCAGAAGCCATTTAAGCCACCAGTACGTTTTTGGACTATGGGAGGAAATCAGAACACATGTAGAAAACCCACACGAACAAGGGGAAGAACATAAAAAAACAACCAAACAGCTGAGCACCCCAGGAATTGAACCCATAACTCTGAGGCAGTGATGCTTGCCACTGTGCCTCTGTGCCCCTGCTACTCTCTCCATACCTGTGTAGCATTTTTATATCACCAGACATCCCCTACTTCAGGTCTACCAGAGGTGGTAGCAGTGCCAAAGTTGCTCAAATTCTGAAGAAATTGTTTCTATAATATAAGGAAGGGAATTTTAAGATAATGAAAAGGGACTTAATAGCCGTGGATTAAAGAGCAACCTCAACTGTACCAATTAACAGGTCCAAACATTTAAACTGATGCCAGCTTCAAAAATCTCTTTGTCTCTGTGTACTGAACCTTGATAAGCCAGGTGCATGAGTTCAGCCTTTGTATTTGCAAATACGGTTAGAGTCTGTTTTTCTTTTTCCCCAGGGATGCATTCCAGACAATTCAGGGTCGAGCAAAGGCTGTTACAGCCAAACAGATGTAGGTTAGTTCAGGAAAAAGGTGAATTAGGGCTTGGCTGAAGGACTTGGCTTCTCTCTCTGTTTCTGTTACTTTTTCTTTTTTCATCATTAACAGCATCTCACAAAGATCTTGTTTAAAACCCACTCCCAGGAAAGACAGGCATTCTCAATAATTAAACAAGTACTTGTCCAAAACTGCAGGAATTGAGGAAGTCTAGAAGACCATTCATATTAAAAATATACTAAATGCATGCGATCTAGAGAGATTATCTGCATAATCTTCCATGTCTCCAAAAAAACAAAGATAAAATTATTCAATAGTCGATGTGGAACTGGAGAATTCTATAAAGCAGAAACAAATGTGTACTTCCCCTAAACAATAGTCTGTAGCGTGCCATTTATTATTGTTGGTTATTTGCTTAGCAGAAACACGCTTGCGGGAAGACGTATTAAATAACAAACACACAAAATAAAATACAGAAGAAAATGTAAATTGTAAAAGTGACAGGTACGTCATAGAAGCGTATGCTCGTGTGCACGGTGAAAAACGTGTCACCCTACATACATACTGTAAATATAAAGCACCATCAACATATATATATATATTTCTTAATGAACTCAAAGTTTTTCAGACCGTCTGAAAAAAAAGACGGAGTTTGGTAAACAACCAAATGTGTTGCAAGAGGTGGAATTCAGGGGCACGATTTAGAGTGATATAAAAGTCACCGGCTTTTTGTTGCGCGAAACTTATACACCGTTACCAAATGCTCTTCAATTAAAAACCAAGAGCCTCCAAGAAACTCAATTCCTCTCTTCATCTGTGCTCTAGTGATTACAGCGAAACTGGTGTCATGTGACCGATACTGGGAACAGGGAAAAGAGAAGTTGCTAGGCACCTGACCTTATCAGAACTAGGGCCTTCCCTGTTTACACTGAGGATACAGCAAATACCGTCGCTGTTTTCATCGCCTTCGTGGGCAAACAAAAGCGCTTTTCTGGAGGTATAATCACGCAGAGGTGCTACCGGACTCGAAACGCCACTCTTAGTCCTGCATTATCTTAAATAAAACTAAAGGGGCTGTTTTTATTTTAGACTCTGTGATTATATTTGAAACCATGGTGAATACTTTGAGAAGGAAAGCTTCCCCCTGGTTTTCAGGAACATTGATACTTGAATGACAAGCTTTGTTACTTTTGCAATATGTTAAATGACAGATCAAATTCCACTAACACAGTGGAGAACCCTATACCTTAATCTCTTGAAAAGAATTAATTCTGAGCTAGAATAGTACACCTTTTTTATTTATGCATACAGAACTTTTTATATCAATAAGATAACATAAAAATCTGTGATCATGGAAAAAATAGAAGGATATGATAGTCATCGCAGTGAGTAAACATTTGTCTTTCAATTGGGTCCACACAAAAGGCCATTTATCCTCTCAACAGGATTAGGAAGTGAGACTAGCAGATAATCCGCCAGGTTGAGGTTAAGTTACAATTATTAGTACGTTTATTAGTTTAGAAAAACAACGCACCAACATCCTAACTTGGAGCTCAAAAGACTAGCGCACCTTTGCGTCTTTGGGCACAGTATTCAACTGCAAAGAGAATGAAATCAAACCAGCAAGACACCATAGAAAAAATACAGGTCCAGATCCCATTCCCTAACGGTAAAGCGTTTTTGCACTGTCAGAAGTTTTAACCATTTATTAATGCACACCTATCCTGTACACATAGTCCACCATTCTCATACTTCTGCTGACTCTCAGGCTATTAACCTCCCTCAGATTCCTGCTTTTGGTAGTAATATCCAACACCACAGGCCAGAATGATCCTACGCAGGGATTTTTTCTACTTGTGCTTCCTGATTTACTGTCAAACTCTCTGCTTTATGAGAGTTAAAGAGTCATTAATTTAGGACTGTTAAACAAAGCAATTTGTACTGAGTCTTTATCCTCCAGCCAGTGATTACAGTTCTGGGCAGTTTCACGGCACAGGGATCTGAAGTTGGCACCATCACAGGAGCAAACATCACAGAACTTATTGGTTTTACTGAGTGGGAGGGTTCTTTGATGACCAGTTCCAACATTCTTAATTTCTTCTATTATCACATCACCACAAAGCGTACACACAGGGCATCCACCCACTCCAAAGTCCTGAGATACTCATCTCAGTCGCACCAGGGATGAGATTTGTGTTTCCATCATCACAGCTAGTCAAGCAGAGTTCCTGTGGCATCGAGACTATAAAAAAACGCCGCTGTCACCTGCTCAAACCTTGGTTAGTGTCAAATTCTCCCATAACAATGGGATTTTCTTCCGAGAAAATGGGACACGCTCACGGCTGTAAGTAACGCTTGTACCGAGAACAACAAAGAATTTATATTGAATTTATATTTATACTAAGAAAGTATATTGCAGAAAAAAAACCCCGATGTTCCACAAAGCACAGTGAAATGGCCGATGGTGAAAATACATCTGCGACAAACTGTCAGCGCAGACTCTAAACACAAACCAGGAAATAGGAAAATAGCACAACATTGATTATTTGTTTCAGAATGATAGCAATAAACAATTGTATTAAACCTGAAATAAGCAATAGTTTTAATATGCTATTGTCCTGAGGTACCCATTTTATCCAGAATAAATTAAACTTCATGATGCTAGGAATCCACATTTCTCTCCATTTCTCTGAATTGTATTTGTATGTTCCCTAAAGAAAAGCATACGCCTATGAAAATGCTGAGAAGCCGGTCTTTTAAACAGCTGTATGACGCATTTCCTAGAAAACCACTATATCTATATTTACAGTACATTTATGATTATTGGGTCCCTAGGTTAATTGCTTTCTGGGTAAATGTGCCTCAGTGGGAGTGAATGCATGTCTGTGTCTGTGTCTGTGCGTGTCCAGCGAAGGACTGGCCCTGCTCCTGTCCAGGCTGGATCCCATCTTCCAGCAGCTGCTTGCCTGGATAGACTCCAGTGTCCCCAATGACCCTATACTGGATAAAGCAGGTAGAAAATGGCTGGAAGGATTATTGGGTTCCAAACGCTGCAAAGAAAAAATGGCACCTCTACTTCTCCTACAGTAGGTTTGACGTGTGTCACTTGTTGGTTCCTATCCTGTCGTTAGGCGCTGTAATAATGGCCTAAATTCGGCTGTGTTCAATCAAAATTATGTGGAGGAGGACAGCACTTCCTACTTCGCTGGGTTCACCATGTGCATAGCAGCGTACTTACACCTTTTAAAAATGAACGGGCACACGCTCAGCCTCCGGATCAGGGCACTCATCAGGTTAGGAGGGAAATCAGAATAGCATCAAATGGAATTGCAACAGCAGAGGCAGCAGTCAACCTGCACGTCACAGGTTTGCAGACAGATCACGTTCGCTGAACTGTGCCCAGCCAATCTCTATGTCAGTGTTGAACTGTCGCCCTCTTCCGGCGTGTCTGCAAAGTTCAAGTTCAGTTTTGCTACAAAGTTAATTCTCGGGAAGAAATCTTTTTTTTTCCCCCCCGCGGATAAATTTATGATTCGGCGGATTATTCTAAAATAAGCAAACAACCGGGTGCATTTGTACAGAAGAAATGGGAAAAAAATCTGTTTTTAAACCTTAGGAAAGCAACAATTCTACGTCTGCAATGTCAATTTTCCGTTAGATATTCGTACTTTTGTACCGAGAAAATAATCACAACAATTGAAATAAAAGCTTGACTATTAAAACATTAACCAAAAACCCATCGCATGCATTGCTGGCAGTGTTGTACCAATTTCATTTTTATTTAATAAAAAATATGAATGTGCTGTAGGGTCAAATAAAACGTCTCGTACAGAGCTTGTTCGGGTTTTAATCGAAGACTCGGGGTACACTATGAGTCAGGTAAAGCCTTGATTACACAGAGAACGCTTATTTTTAATAGCATATTTCCTACAATGCGTACAGTACATTTCATAACAGCCGCCTATTATTTAAATGCCTGGAAAACTTGTGCACCAGCGTGAAACGTCACCACGTTCAGCCTGCGCGCTGGAGTGGGTCGACTTCCTCTGTGTGGTGCCCGTGTCTAATTTTTTTTTTTCCTGGATGTGTCATTTTGCACTCCTGCATTTTCTCCGATTGTGATTCTTGCCTACACGTATGGTGCGGGGATAGTGGAGCAGGACGCCGCGACAGCATGAGTCTCCTGTGTCGGATCTGCCCCGCGGGGCTGCTGCTCAGACGGACTCTGGGTCTCTGTGCCGGTTCCGTACTTTTGGGGTCTCGGGGGTTGTGCTCCGACGCGTCCCGCTGGAGCAGTGTGCCCAACGCCAGCGTTGGTTCTGCCAGGTGTGCCCGTAGGAATTGCAGATATTTTTTCGGTAACGCCTGTTGGTGTTGGAAGAAACGAGAGAGGTTGGAAACAAAGGAGTGCGGTGCATTAAATTTACCATTGCCCTTCAATCGCGAACTCCTGATGCGGGTTTCGCGAACCCTGACCGACCCATTGCGTTTGATAAAAATTGAAGTCTGTGCAACGAGTGTAATGGAATAATTCTTGATGTAATACACGCTGCCTTACATTGAACTACTCGTTGTTGTTGTTGTTGTTGTTGTTTTAGAACAGCTTTTAAAAACGTGTTATCATTTCATAACAAATAATGTGTAACCTTGACGTTATGCGTGCGCCAGGATGAGTATCTGCTTTGCGTTGGTTGCGAGATCGTTGTATTTAAATAGAGTGGCAGGGCAGAAATCGTTGAACTCGTTTGCCATCCAGGCCCCACCTGTCAGTTTCTGGCATAGCCCAGGCCCGAGTCGCCGGGAGTGAATAAAAATAACAAGAGTAGGCAGTAATAAACAGTCCTACAGCCCGAGGATTATTTGCAATAACAGTTTCAGGATCTGGTGGGAAGGTTGTTGGTTTTTTTTTGTAGCATAGAATCGCCAGAATACAGCGTCCTACTTGGAACTTGAGCGTTTTTATCGGGGGTCCCCAGCGACACCCACATTTCATTTCAAAGGGGATGGGGTTAGAATTTATGGGACAGCTGTC
The DNA here is from genome assembly GCF_040954835.1 of Lepisosteus oculatus. Taxonomy (NCBI): domain Eukaryota; kingdom Metazoa; phylum Chordata; class Actinopteri; order Semionotiformes; family Lepisosteidae; genus Lepisosteus; species Lepisosteus oculatus. Next base: position 5,787,723 of record NC_090721.1, on the reverse strand, counting down.
ATTTTTTGGACTTAGTCCCTTCACCGCTGCAAAGGAGAGGGAAAATTGCAGGGCTGAGGAATCTGGGCAGATGACATTAATATGATTAAGGGTGTAACCTGCTTACATGCGCTTCAGGCGTGTTGGTGTGCAACGCGCGATTGTGAACGGCCGGTAACCTGGGCGTTTTTCCCTTCTGTCTTCCAGCCCCGTCAGCCTGTCGTACGACGTGTTTGACGGAAAAGGGACGGATGCCCCCCTGGTGTTTCTCCACGGCTTGTTTGGCAGCAAAACCAATTTCCACTCGATAGCCAAATCCCTTGTGCAGCGGACAGGGAGAAAGGTAGCACCGACCTGCAGCTCCGTGGTTCCGTGGCACATTTCAGCTGGCGAAAGGATTTTTACGTTTGTAACAAAATCACTTTGCATAACCACGGCATCTTAATCTGTTTTACTTATTATTTCTCCATTCTGTCCTGCAGATAACACCCCCTTCGATTTTATTTTTAATTCTGCTCATCTTAAGCGATTAAAACGGTACATAAATGATACTGCACCTTTTTAAAAGTGGTGCACCAATACAGGTGCATTTGCTTTAACAAATATCCTATTAGAGTTGCTGGTCTGAACTAAACAGGGGACTATGCACTGCTGAGAATGTTTATCGACTATTTGTGTGTTAGTGTCCTAATTTTCCTTTGTCCAGTCAGGTGTTGACTGTGGATGCTCGTAACCATGGCAATAGCACACACAGTCCTGTTCTGACCTACGAAGCTATGACCAATGACCTTCAGCACCTCCTTAGCCAACTCCACATCGGGAAATGTGTTCTGATTGGCCACAGCATGGGAGGGAAAGTTGCAATGGTGACCGCTCTGCTGCAGGTAGGCCATGTTTGCAGGTCAGGACTTGTTCAGATAAGGAGCAGGGCAGTCGAGCCAAAGTATGAGGTTCCTAATCTGTCCAATTAGGAAGCTTTTAGTTTGTAACTCTTACTCTGTGGTAGAGATATTTATTAACAAAACGGCAAGTTCAGTTACTGCTGCCTTAGCAGTTTCTGGTTTGTTTTGTTCGGTTTAGGCCTAGTTTTGCTGGTGTACTCTGGTGTTCTTCTAAGCACATAGAGCAGGCCTCCACTTAAATCCAGTTAGTACTTCAGCGTCGATCGGATTAGGGCTTTTTAGTGCACTTTAACCCTGGAGTGTCTTTGCTGGGTTTCTGGGGTGGCCCTCCCTTTAGTTTCTGTCTTGTATTGACTTGTCTTGAGTACAGGCCCATTTGCCGGTGTGACCCCTACTCCTCTGTTTCTCACAGCCGGCCCTGGTGGAGCAACTTGTCGTGATTGATATCAGCCCCAGACAGACAACGGTGCGCACCATGTTCCCCTCTTACATCCAGGCCATGAAAGCTGTCAAACTAGACAGTAACATCCCCAGGTCCACTGCCAGGAGGCTAGCTGAGGACCAGTTACGTGCACATGTGAAGGTTGGTATTCTGTAGGGCTTCACAGATGTGGTGCTAGAGGGCTACAGTGCTTCTAGGTTTTTTTCAAAGCTGTTTTGTACCTAATGTTAATGATCTAGTTACTAGCCAGACTGGGTTAGCCTCTTCCCTGCCCTTTGGCTTCTGGAGATAAGAGACCTGCAGTCCTCCAGGGTTTAAACTGTGCACTCCTGGTATTATGGATGATGTGCTTATAGTCAACATTTAAGTACTTATTGCTGTATTTATCTCAATTTGATGTTGTGTTATTTTGTATCTTATTTTATTGCATTGGTAGGAAAATTGCATATTAATGCGTTTCATTTTTTTCCCAACCTCCCTGCTGCCAAGATTAAATAGGATCAGTTCAGATCCTAACTACCACTTGTGTCCCCCTTGATAGGAACGTTCCATTCGACAGTTTCTCTTAACAAATCTTGTGGAGCAGAACGGTCAGTATTCTTGGAGGGTGAACCTGGAAGCCATCTCTGAGCACTTGGATGACCTTTTGAGCTTCCCTGATTTCAACATAACCTACGAAGGCCCAACGCTCTTCCTGGGTGGAACCAATTCTTCCTATATCAGGTAAAACTCTTACATTTTTAAATGTAAGGTAGCAGAAAGTATTATAAAGAACTAAACTGAGGATCACCTATATGGAAATAATATCCCAGGAAAGTTATCATGACTTTAGAACGGGTAGGTCTTGCCTAAAGAATTTGTAAGAGCTCTTTGAACAGGCAACGTTAGTGACTACACAAAGCACATGATGTTTGGAGGGCATTCGATAAAGTTCGTCATAGACCCTTGGGTCAGTTACCTACTAACTTCAAAACTAGCCAGATGGGCTAAATGGCCTCTTCTTATTTGTAACTTTATGATCTAACTGTATGTGTTTAATTACAATCTTTCAACTAAAATGTGGTTTAGCTAAACATACAACCTGGATTAAATACATTGTGAAATAGTTTCTTAAAGACCTGTTAACAGAACTTCAAATGCTTAAGTACTGTATATTGTGAATCTAAAAATGAATCATGATTGCTGTAGGCGTCCTTCAGCACAATTACAGAGTATTGCTTTTCCAGGCAATCACACTGAAAGGTATTAGAAAGAAACCTCCTGCCCTTACATAGAAACCCATCTGTTGTTTCTGATGTCTTTGGTCACGTTTGTGCAGCTCTGAGGATTACCCTGAAATCCACCGCCTGTTCCCCCATGCGGATATTCAGTACATACCGGACGCTAGCCACTGGATCCACGCGGACAAGCCTCTTGACTTCATCAGCTCGGTCATTTCATTCGTGCAGTCTTAGCCTCCCGCAGGGAGTCTCCGGAGATCACGGTGCTGCCACCGGAGAGGGAAGAAAGCCGGAATTTCCGTTGTAAACCCGCTGCATCACTGACCCTAGGAAGTTAGTGTTCAGTCAAGGAAATAATACATATTTCCAGTAATTATTGTGCTTTTATTTTAGTATTAATCAATGTTTGTGTATGTTAAAATAGATAGATAGATATATATATATATATTTTTAGTGCGGATGGGTGGCTTTGGATGGCAAGGGTTTCATCTTGACTCCTGCTCTCAGAGGAAGAGTTTCGTACTTCGAAAACTCACAGGGCGATCTGCTGTGTTGAAAACTATGCACTACTGCCTGCTTTAACTTTGCATTCCAGATTCGAGCTGGTATCATCCGAAGGGCATTGCTAGCTATGCAAAAGAAAGCATCCAGTGATGTGTTAGGTTTCTCAGTGTACTTTCCATATATATGAGAACATTTATACTGGATATTCAGCTACTGACTGTATACCTGAAGTATACAAAGAATATATCTCAGCTGCCTCAGAGCTAGATCTTAAAATGCTTTACTAAGTACTTTTACAGTTTGTCTAAAGGATAACTCTCAAGTCCATCATCCCATTTTTACCTTCAGAGGTCCAACGAATATACTTGATGTTCAGCATTTTTTAAAACCTTTATTTTCAGCAAAGACATGGCATCCAAACAGGGAGTTCTTGGATACTTCAGAAACACAGGTCAGTCTGTGGGGGTAATATAGCACAACTCTATGATCAGTGGCAATTTTTCAGTTTAACGTGTCATTGTTTGTGAAATCAAGTAAATATGTTTAAACTGCAGCTGTAACATTTAAAATTATCCAAATGATGTAATACTGACATCCATTTGTGTATATAGTTTTTAATTTGTATTTTATACTGTTGAGGGGAATACAGCACTGCCTCCTGCCATTGTCCTTGATGAATTGCTTTGTCCACAATCACTGTTACAAGACGGTTCAGTCATGTTACCATCTTTTTTGTTACTTAACTCATAAACATGTTAATACAAAACTACAGCTCACCTAAATATTTAATTTTGCAGTGGTGTGTCTTTCTTGCTTGTGTTATTGTGTTAGGGTCTCTGGGTGGGATCCTATTGGGCTTTCTGATGAGATGTTCTCCATCTTCAATGCTGCCTGTTGTGTGTCAGATGCACATCATTATTGAAATCCAGAGAAGGCCTCTTTCACATCAGTAATAAAATAATTGGCTTGCTTCTTTTTCATTTCCAAAAATGTATGGACACTACAATTCCAGGGATATGCGTCTTTGCAGTGTGCACATTATGTATGAAAGCACTGGCCTTTTCATCGTAACAGCTTAATAGCATTACTCTAAGCATCCAAACCATGTGAGCACTTAACTTAAAATCCATCCATTCGGCTGCAAAGCATGAAGGCTGGTAAAGTATTTTTTTTACAGAATGTGAGCTGTGAACCCACCACTTCTTTCTAAAAACTAAAGAGACATGCCTCCTCCCCCAAGATTTGAGGTATCTTGGATGAATTTGCGGATTAATACAGATGAAAATAAACCAGCTATTTTTATAGTGGAAAAGCAAGTAGCGGCTGTTAAAGTTCACTTAAAGCAATTGCCTTAAAAAACAGGTGTTTTGCTGAAAAACTTTGAAAGCCATCCTGATTATGAAAAAAGTGTGCTGAGATAATGCTTGAAAATGGATTTATCATAAGGCAGCCATCTATCCAGCCTCTATAAAATGATTTTATTTCTTAGTACAAACAATACAGCTTTATTTGTCCCAGAAACACACATTTCAATAAACACAAGGTATAAAGCATGGAAAGTACTTCTTATACATTCTCTTGTGATTGGTGAAAATAATTATAAATCTTGTTTTAGATCTGGTAAGATAAAGGACATAGGTACTGGCAACATTCAACATCATATCTAAGGTCACAAGAGTCACAGTGAGGGTTTTTTTACATATTAACAAAATACTATGGCTACATAATTCTTTAAATGATCAGTTGATGTTTCACAATGTGCCTACAATTTGTTGATCAAACTTAAAAAGGTTACTTTTTTTGCCTCTTTCATTTACACTTTAGTGATTACATTAGCTGTTTGCGTGTACAGTTTCCAACAGCTCCTTCATTGAAACACTTTTACAGTACTACTGACAGACAGAACAAGTAGCCCTGTGATTCTTTAATTAGAGAAACATTTTAGACATTTTTTTTACAATTTCATACTGTTGAATGTAACATTTTCCTTCTCAAGTTTTCAAAAGAGCTTACTGGAACAGAGTATTTAAAAGCTACCGCTGGCTCAAAACACCACCCAACAGAAGGGCTCCCATCTCCTCTCCCCAAGAATAAGCTGACTCTCGGGAGAGTGAGCCTGTGTCTAAGTTGAGATTGTGCTCTTATTGGTATCTTATTGCTCCTGTGCTCATACCTGGATTTCTCCAAATCCCTTCACAGCAAGTTGCTGAAACCTGATGACAGGTAAGGGGTATTTCTGCTGATATTCCAGCTGATTAATGAAGGCTGCCTACTAATGTCAAGCTGTGGAGCACTACAGATCACGTTTAGACCAGGGATGTCTGATCTGGATATCCTTCTAAGGGTGTCCAATGCTAGTCCCAGCTCCCTAGGACCCCTGGAGATTTTCTAGTCTCTTTAAAGCACCAGCGCCTAACTAGCTAGCTAAAAAACTGCCAGTTTGGTCCACTTAAGCCAATAATGAGTTGTAATGAGGTCACCTGCCCACCCAGAACTCCAGAAAATTGGAGTCTCCCATCAAGACCTGACACTTCGGCACATCTCTGCTGTTCCCAACCAAAAAAGCACCAGCCTTACGGCCACCCGCTGAAATCTATCTCTCACAGTGCACCTTGACAGCTGGATTATGAGTCTCTGATATTGGCTGAGCACCCTTTCCTGACTTCCATTAGAGTTACCTCATCTCGGCTCTGTGGGCAATCAACCTAAAAGTCCAAACTGGCTTGTGTTGAAGTTTCCACACATCGTGGGATACTGATCAATTCCACACGTTTTTTTATTCTGTCTGCATCATTCTGTGTGAATTCTTACGAAGCAGGAAAGACACAAATCAATTCATTGCTGTAACCTTCCTGTTCAGTTGTCTCGCAGAAAAAGGAACCGAACAATAGACCACTGTGAGTATATAAAGTAATGGCCTACACAGCATCTCTTTACACATCCTAAGAGCTAAATTCCTTCAGGATACAAACGGTAGGCCACTTTTTAAAAAGAAATTACTCCATCTCCCCGCATGAGTAATAAATAAAAGAATCAGAAATGGATTCTTCCAAGATCTATCCAGCAGATACTGCTGAGTAAATGTCCCGCTGTGTGACACAGTGATGTCCAGGGCTCAGGCTGGCCTAGCCTAATTCCCAGGCTACCCCAGCTTTCCACCTTTCAGCCATTCCTTCCAGTGAGCCGGTGTGCGCCTGGGCTCTGAGGCCTGGGAAGACGTAGAAGAGAGGTGTCTGGTTCTCAGCGTTGGGGTGCTGGGCCGGCGCAGGAAGGAAAGGCGGCCGGTCCCCGTGGACACAGAGTTCTTCCTCTGAGCCTGGTCTGTCTGCTGCTGGGTCTTCAGCTGCTGGTTAATAATAACTTGGATATCATCCTGCCAAAACATTTTAAGAAATAAAAACAGTCCATATTACTCAAGTGGACATTTTAAAAGCTCCTGTGGCTGAAAGGCCTTAGAATGTTTCCAGATGTTAGAAATTGTCTCTTTGGCTTCTCATTTAGAAAACAAATGTTACGCTTCTCTGAAACGATGAAATGATTGTGTTCCGGCTGTTTTAACTATCTGTTGCCACTAGAGGGAGCAGGATACACGAGAGAGAAGCCATCGCTGTGCAAATCTGAAGAAAGTGAACTTCGCCTTGGTACAGATCTTGGAACACAGACTTTAAACAGACCTGTGAGATCTTCATATCAATTAGCCACTAGCAATCAAACAGGCTAGATGGGCAGAATCTTTAGTTTGTAGACTCTTATGTTCTTTATATTTTCCATGGCCTCCAACAGATGCATAGCTGTCCCCATCAGTGCTGAACGATTTTAATAATTATCATCGTTACTCTGCATTAGTATTTTATGCTTTCAAGGCTATATTATTTAGCAAAATCTGCCACATTTGAACATTTTAGAAAATGATCTTAAAAAAATAAAAACCCACTGTGAATTGTTGTGGCATTTTCTTATTTCACTATTAAAATACCATGAGATGAAGTGTTATTAAAGGTACTATATCAGATTACTGACATCAAAATGTAGCCACTTAAAAAAAAGGCATACCTGTAACCAAAGTAAAATTCTATGAATAGCAATGGTTTAAAGGTTAGACCAAACCAATTCTTGACCCTTATAAGTTTTATTTAAAGATGGCGGTCCGCTCCTCCTGAAATATGGCATCCAAGAACCTCCCAAGCATTCCTGATGTACCACTGGCACCCCCTACAGGCAGCTCTGAGTACTGTACCTGCCAGGCCTCCAGCTCCTGAGACAGCTCCAGCTTGCGTTGAATGGCTTCCAGCAGCTGATTGTTCAGTGACATCATCTCATTCTTGCACTTAATCAGTTCATTCTCCATGGCGTTCTTCCTGAACACAAAATAAAAACATCCATTTAAATAATTCAAGTTTTGCTCATATAACGAAACAAATCCATTGCCGCAAAAGCTATCAAATTGACAATTTCCGATACTGTTTGAGCCGTTTTTCATTTTTATCCTACAAGTATTTCAGAATATCAAACTGTTGTTAACATCGAAACCCAGAGCAAAGTATATTAATTTATTAAAAAAACAATGGCTCACACAACAATATAAGCAATGAAAAACACTTGTTCCGGTATATTTTAATCAATAATACGATACAGCATTCTCACATGACACGGCTACCGGCTTCTGCTGCTCGGTGAGTGGGTGTCTCTACTCACTTTCCAATGGCCTCATCCCGATCCCAGATTGCCTGCTGTAGGATCTCGTCAGCCTTCATTCTTTCCGCACACAGCATCAGCTCCGAGTCCTCCTTCCCAGGCAGAGCGTTCTGGAATGACGGGGCAGAGGAAAATGCCGAGATTAATGCTAATCGGCAATGCAAGGTTCCAAGAACCACTTCATGGCTCCAGACGACCTTGAAACCACCCACAATAAAATAACCACAGCCTTCGTTTGTAAGTGTATTTTTGCAAGTACAGTTTCCTTGTACAGTACACTTGTCTTGAAGACACAGCAGCTCCCTTTCTGATACTAAGTTCTCTTGCCAAATTTGTTTTGGTAACCTCCGAAGCATGAACACCATTGCTGTAAACAATTCTTCACAAGATTATAAACTGCCTAATAAGATTCTAATTGTCCTTATTGTTGATGATAGTTAAAAGTATATTAATAATCAAAACTCTAATGACTCGTGTGTTCTGCTCTACTGGACTCTAGTATTGGTTGCCATGCTTTGGTGATGAAAACTTATCGCATAGTGGCACAGAGTTCAGAACCTAATCTTTCATCTGCAGAGAAATAACATGGAGCAGGGTCTGATGTATATGATTGTTTTCTATTCTGTTTTGTGTTGGTTTTTAAATTGACTATCGTCTATACATACGTTTATACAATCAAAATAGAGTTTTTAAGGGACCACTTCATATACACTGTGTCAAATAGTAATTTCTTGTTCCTAACCTCTGTCATTAGCAAATAAAGCCAAATGATTCAAACAAAATAATGTGAAGTTAGGATCCTGTGCTGAGATTGTGCCACTAGATTTTGGATTTTTCTTTTATGAGTTTGCGCTGTCCACATTTTAGCTATAAACTAACCATAAAACCTTTAAAAATATGTACCTGGAGCACATTTAACATTTTTATTAACTGGTCTAAGTCAGGTTTCCCAAGAGCAGATTTAAGCTCATGTGCCACCGTTACCTGATCTTGGAGCTGCTGTATCAAGTTCTGATTCTCACAAGGAATTCTCTTTTGCAAAACACTGGAGTGATTCAGCTCCTAGGAGACAGGACATTATACGGAGATCAGGTGTCAGTAAATCTATGTCACAGACATCTCTCTGTTGGTCTCATTGTGCATTGAGAACAAGTCAGAAGAGCCTTGGGGAAAGGAGAGGGCTCGGTTTCAGTATCAAATGCACCTTCCAAAATCACCTGCTCTTTCACTCAATCGGCTGACCACATACTGAAAAAACTTCAAGCAACACAAAGGCAGTGACAATGCTACAGATAAAATGGCAGTGTAGAAAGTGTTGGGTCAACCCATAGGCTATTTGCAAAAATGTTTTTTATAATAGATCTCCAAAGGGGCACAATAAAATCTTTTAAAGTACGTGGTGAACGTACTATGTGTTCGGAGTAACGTGCACTGTAAAATCACTGCTGAGGTGCTGGTGCCATCAGGATTTAGCACAGTTTGCTCTAAAGGCCCATAAGCTTTGTCCTGACCTTCACGTTATCTTGGTCACTCCCTCCCGAGTCATTCTCGGGAGAAATGTCAAGAAAGGTGACCAACTGAAACCGCAGGCTTTTTCAGAGACACAGAACACTCTAACTGAGGTGCAGAACTCAGCCCAATAAATGTTTTTTTTACCAAGGTTCAGATGAGAAGACAGCAAGCAATTTCTCCCTGGAATTAATAAAATCCTCCATGATGCCATTTCCCAAAAAGCTACACATTCTATAGAAAGCCCCCCTATTGTTAATAAACCACCATCTGAGAACAACAGCTACAGTAACAGCTAGTGCCACTGCTGCCAATGACTGACATGCCTTTGTCTGAGTAGGGATTTCTGTATCATAGTGAGAGGAGTCCCCACAAAATTGTAATTGACTACTGGAACACCCTACTTGCTGGGGTATCTAAAGCCACACTGAACAAACTTCAGAATGTCCAGAATTTGCCAGCCAGAACCCTTACCAGGTCTTGTGCAAGTGATCACATTACTTCTATCCTGGAGTCCTTACACTGGCTCCCTGTCAGGTTTCTTGTCAAGTTCAAAATCCTCATGCTCACCTTTCATCTGACTCTCATCCTTCTCCAAACCTCTCAACCTTCATTCACCTAATTCTGGTCTCCTGTCTGTATCCCCAGGCCTGTCTATACTCTATGGCCGACCAAGCCTTCTCTTGCCCCAGAGCTCTGGAATTCTATAAGGATATCAGATTGTCACCTTTTCTGAGCCCTATCAAATCAAGACTCAAAACTTTCTTCTTCAGAAGGCCTTTTTTTATCTTGTCCTGTTCATACCTCATGTATTTCCTACCGTGTTCCAAACCCTTATTGTAGTTGTGTAATCCTGCTGTCTCCTCCCACTGTTCACCTTTTTTTTTACACCTTTTATATTACAGACGTGCTTTGATGACCAGGTGCCAGCATGTGCTTGAACACAGCTGCATCCCAAAAAGGATATTTCTCCCCGTCCCTCCTTAATAAAACCCTGTAGTCATCCCACCAATCCAATTTTAGTCTTTTGTATTCACTAAAAATGAAAATGAGATGATGTAGGTGTGAGTAGTGTTTCACTGATTGCCTAGTCGTGACTCTGATAGAATGAGGTCAGCTCCTGTTCAGGTGGGTGTTGATGTAATTTTAGCTTCACAAAGAGTGGTGACACAGGAAGAACCTCAGAAGCCTCACCTGAGATGAGTGGCACTGTGCCAGCCTCTGTGCCATCTTTTTGATCTGCGACAGCATTACAAGCAGACTGTCCTGCTGGTTTTGAATATCCTTAAGGCCTTCTTCTGGGGAGCAGTCAGGTATTGGAAGCATCAGCTTCAGAATGGACAGCACTTCTCTGGTCACCTGCAAATGTTGAGATTTAGTATTGAGCACATGACACCACATTGCGGAACAGCCCCATTTTAAATGTTTCCAAATCAGAACTGGAATTGCCCAATACAGCAGAATTGAATGGCAAACTGAAGACAACCTGTTAGGAAGAGACTGATAAAAAAAGAGATTCTGACATAACAGTAGCTTTAAGTTATTGGCACCTCCTGTCTGAAAGCAGTTAATGCACAAATGCACATGTAACATTTGCTACTAGGTTGCAAGTTGCTTACTAGGAGGAGTCTGTGTTTAAGAGTCATTCAGTGAATAATATTTATTGTTCCACATGAAGGGGTCATGCCCAATTTTGTCAAGAGGAAAAAAATAACGGATGTAAATTGTAAAACAAAATCCAAAATAAGCACAAAGGGAAAAAATGCAAATAAAGTCATAAAATAACCTCCTTCAATGCTATAATTGTTTATGCCTCCTGCCTATGACACCTCCAGGATTACTGAAACATGCTTGCTTGCAGACTGATGTGGGTGTTTTCAGGTGCGTTCTTTGCAGAGAGACAGGAAGTCTCTTCATATAAAAGAAAGGGTAGATTGAAAAACATTTTGAAATTCACTTTTAACTTCGAGAAAAGCAACAATGAGAGTACAATATTTTACAGGATGAGTCACTTTGCTGTAATAGACTAAATTAGTGTGAAAATTGTTTGATTCTAGTGTATTATGAAGCATGAAAGTGGGGGGAAATTATTTATCTAGCATCTAGCATCTAGCTTGGAATACAGCATCTTACTCACCCTAGCTTTAACCCACCTAAATAATGACATGGCCAAACTTAATTATATGCCTGAATGTGTTAGAGAAAGGAGATATGCTAAAAGGCATTAAAAATGCAACAAATGCTAATGGATCCAACATTCATTTGCTGCATTTTGCAATACCTCTCAGTATATAAATATAATGCCAATGTTAAATTTCTATTTACTTCTATTTACGATCGAAAGCTCTGATGAAGCTCTGTAGGCCTGGAAGAATTATTTGATTGTCAGCATTATACACAGGAAGCACAAAAGCACATTGTATTTGTTTTAATTTCGGAGATAAAAACCTCTGGTGCATCTTCGTACCCAGTGTTCCAGATAAGTAATTATGGTTGACATCAAGTGTCTGGGATAGTTACAGTTACCAGGAGTGACAACAGTTCCTGCGCATGTCGTACACAGTCGGTAACAATAGCTGTTTTAAACTTCAAATGTACAGACCACAGAAAGAATGGCTCAACAGAGTGTGTGGGTTTTATTTTCTATTTATATACAGTATGTATGACTTGCTTATCAGAGGCAGTTTCCTTTAGGTTAACCACTACAATTTTCTTCAAGAGACCCAAGTCACATGCCTGTGTGATCATGAGAAGAGGATAAGAACACTGCATAGGCTGAAGTTAAGTGTTTTCCGCTCACTAAAATGACAAAAGTTCATTGACGATATCCTCGAATCCAATCTCAGATAAACAACCACAACTTAATGCCACTGTCATTTCAGAGAATCTCTGTATCTTAGAAATGTGTTTAATTAAGCATCACTTCTGAGTAATAATGATAACAAAAATAAGAACAACCACACACAGCAAACAAAACGGTTTTGACAATCCAAACCCAAACAGATCTGAGTGAAAACACTATCTTAATAGGTTAAAAAAAGTTCTGAAGCATTTAACAAATAGAGAATATGGAACTACAGTGCCTTGCGAAAGTATTCGGCCCCCTTGAACTTTTCAACCTTTTGCCACATTTCAGGCTTCAAACATAAAGATATAATTTTTTTATTTTATGTGAAGAATCACCAACAAGTGGGACACAATTGTGAAGTGGAACGAAATCTATTGGATTTTTGAAACTTTTTTAACTAATAAAAAAATGAAAAGTGGGGCGTGCAAAATTATTCGGCCCCTTTACTTTCAGTGCAGCAAACTCACTCCAGAAGTTCAGCGAGGATCTCTGAATGATCCAATGTTGTCCTAAATGACTGATGGTGATAAATAGAATCCACCTGTGTGTAATCAAGTCTCTGTATAAATGCACCTGCTCTGTGATAGTCTCAAGGTTCTGTTGAAAGCGCAGAGAGCATCATGAAGACCAAGGAACACACCAGGCAGGTCCGTAATACTGTTGTGGAGAAGTTTAAAGCCGGATTTTGATACAAAAATATTTCCTAAGCTTCAAACATCCCAAGGAGCACGGTGCAAGCGATCATCTTGAAATGGAAGGAGTATCAGACCACTGCAAATCTACCAAGACCTGGCCGTCCCTCTAAACTTTCAGCTCAGACAAGGAGAAGACTGATCAGAGATGCAGCCAAGAGGCCCATGATCACTCTGGATGAACTGCAGAGAACTACAGCTGAGGTGGGAGAGTCTGTCCATAGGACAACAATCAGTCTTACACTGCACAAATCTGGCCTTTATGGAAGAGTGGCAAGAAGAAAGCCATTTCTCAAAGATATCCATAAAAAGTCTCGTCTAAAGTTTGCCACAAGCCACCTGGGAGACACCCCAAACATGTGGAAGAAGGTGCTCTGGTCAGATGAAACCAAAATCGAACTTTTTGGCCACAATGCAAAACGATATGTTTGGCGTAAAAGCAACACAGCTCATCACCCTCAACACACCATCCCCACTGTCAAACATGGTGGTGGCAGCATCATGGTTTGGGCCTGCTTTTCTTCAGCAGGGACAGGGAAGATGGTTAAAATTGAGGGGAAGATGGATGCAGCCAAATACAGGACCATTCTGGATGAAAACCTGTTGGAGTCTGCAAAAGACCTGAAACTGGGACGGAGATTTATCTTCCAACAAGACAATGATCCCAAACATACAGCAAAATCTACAAAGGAATGGTTCACAAATAAACGTATCCAGGTGTTTGAATGGCCAAGTCAAAGTCCAGACCTGAATCCAATCGAGAATCTATGGAAAGAGCTGAAAACTGCTGTTCAAAAACGCTCTCCATCCAACCTCACTGAGCTCGAGCTGTTTTGCAAGGAAGAATGGGCAAGAATTTCAGTCTTTTGATGTGCAAAACTGATAGAGACATACCCCAAGCGACTTGCAGCTGTAATCGCAGCAAAAGGTGGCTTTACAAAGTATTAACGCAAGGGGGCCGAATAATTTTGCACGCCCCACTTTTCATTTTTTTATTAGTTAAAAAAGTTTCAAAAATCCAATAGATTTCGTTCCACTTCACAATTGTGTCCCACTTGTTGGTGATTCTTCACATAAAATAAAAAATTTATATCTTTATGTTGTAAGCCTGAAATGTGGCAAAAGGTTGAAAAGTTCAAGGGGGCCGAATACTTTCGCAAGGCACTGTATCTCCGGATGGGGTGCTAATCCCCAGCAATGCAGTCACCTGAACAGTTGAGGTAAAGCATTCAATAGCTGTGTGTGCCGTAGTGACTCAAACCCACAGTTCAGAACACTAACCACTATTCTACCCTGTATTAGCAATATGTTTTTTATTAGCTTGTCAGACATTAATGTGGTTCCTCTTTTAATGATTAAGCAGTCAGATTCCTAGATGATTTCCATTAGATCAGGTTTAAGAATAATGTGTCAGAGTGTGATTCACAGTCCCACTTTCTGCTGTGCTATTACATTACTTAATATAGACAGACATCCTGAGCTCGACAGAAACAAAATCTTTGAAACTCAGATTACTATAATACAGAATCCCACCTGAATCTGCTACTTCAAGTAGATAAGAGCCTAAACTAACACCATTTCTGAAACCAAGCTTCTGTTTTCTTTTGTTCTGCAGTATATACAGTAATTTAGCCTCGCTCAAACAGGTCCTACAGGACTTTATACAAACGAAAGAGAAGAGGCCATTTAGCTAGCATGTATGGTAGCAAATAGCTAATAGATCCAAAGGATCTCATCCAGCTGTTTCCTGAAAGCCCAGGGTATTGGCTTCTACAACTTGCAACTTGCCTGATTAGCTCGTGCCTCCAGATCTCAGTTATAAATGCACTCTCAAAGTTTCCACTTGTGGCCCCTGGTTCATGCTTCCCTGTTTATTCTGTTATTTAGTCTGTTAGGTTGACTTTCTCAATGCCTTTGAGGATTCCAAGCACTTGTTATCAGTTCCCCTCGTAATCTACGCTGTTCAAGACCTAACAATGATTCAGTTCTATCATCACATGGCAGATTAAGGTGGGAGGGTTTCTGATTGAAGCAGTACGTTATACATGTGAGGAAAGGGAGTGGCACTATGTTTTGATCTCTGTACACTCTGCAGTAGCTCAGCGTGGTTCTGGGATATCTGCCCTACTCCCAGCTCTTGCTGTATTAAGTATCATGACGATAGCATGAAGATTTGACACTGGATTGCTGTACCTGCTCCTTGTCCTGGCTCCAGCTCATACTGTCCAGGCTCTGCTCCAGCTCCGACTGCAGGGACACCTCCCCCCCGCTAGAATCCCGCAGTGAGGCCTCCTCCTGGAGCTCTTCGAGCTGTGACTGGAGATGCAGGCTTCTTCCTCGTGCGATCTCCACCTCCTGCTGACAGTCCTTCAGCTGCACACAGCACAGAAATGCACAGTCTGGTCAGGGCCAGCCCAGCAAACCACTCGGCAAGCACGCATTCGACCCCAGAGGGAGGCCTTCAGCATTCATCTCCGAGAGGCTTGCAGGTACACAGAGAAAAAGGTTTTTCATTAGTTGACCTGTAACTGCACGGTACATGGAAAGACAAAACCCGTAAAACAGGAAAAAAAACTTGAGGAATCATCAAATTTGCATTCAAAATGCATGTTGAGTCCTGCACTTAATGTTTAAATAAAGCGCATTGCCCTCGGATGTAAACAAATGCACGCTACATTCTTTGTTAACCAAAGCGTTACAGCTATGGGAGAGCTTGCAGATCCAGATTCCAGTTAGTCACTGCCTGAGCCTTAAAAACTTCCCAAGTATAGAATCTTGAGGTGCAAGTTAAACAGAAATCTTACAAGAAAGGATTCCAGACAAATAAATCCAGTAATTCTGCATGCTGATACCCACAGAGAGTGGAAAACATGGTAAGCAGTTTCTGTTGGACTGGTGCTCTATAAGCTTAGCCTCTTCAAAATGTGTTTATCACACAGCTACTAATTAAACAGTCAGGAAGTCTAAGTAATGGATCAAAGAACACATTTTTATTAAACACTTAAAGCCCTCTAACCTTTTAATAGCTCCCCTTGTTCATTTTCTGTGCAATGAAGGTAGTTCTCAAGACACAGTGTTCCAATCCTTGTGCAATCTACCGAATAGTCATGCATTTTCTCCCAGCACTATAATAAATGCCCTTATTCTTCACTGTAACAGAGCAGTCCACTTTATAAACCTATTATCAAAGCATTCTGTCGCTGCTCTGTCTTTGTGAAAAGTGACAGAATTAAAACCCAGGTGAAAAGTCCTTTGTACCCGGTACTCTCTGCCCAGTGCTGGTCTCAGTATATGTACCTGCAGTGTCTGTTGCCTGCTCTGCTCCTCCAGGCTGCTGACGTGCTTGTGCAGACTGGCCATGCTGTCCCGCAGAGCGGTCTTCTCCTGGCACAGCGCCTCAACCTGCCTCTCCAGATCGAGCTTCTTCTCCGACAGAGACGCCACCTGGTTCCCAGAGAGACACACGCAAGTAAGCATGGGACCGAGACAGTGGGGCATCCTCCATGACGTCAATTGAATCTCAGGTTACATAAAAGTCAGATTTGTTTAAATTTTTGCTTTATCAAGACCAGTAAATATATTCAGTAAAATTGTGGGAACGAGAGCTATCTAGAAGAGGTTTCCTTTAAGAGCCACAGCCAGCACTGGGGTGCATTACAACCTTTGTGTTTAACTTGTTCCAGTGAGCAGTGGGCTGCTGTCTCACCTGTTCCCTCAGAGTGTGGATCAGTTCCTCATCCTGTCTCCGAAAGCTGGCCTTCTTCTGAAACTCATCCTTCAGAGCCTGCACCTCTGCTGTGAGCGCCCTCTCTGCTTCAACTGCCTGCCCAGAGGAGAGACACATCCTGTCAGCTTTCAAGCCCCAGAGACTCACCACCACTGATCATTCACCTCCCTCTTTGATGGAGGTGTTATGATGGGAGTGACCCAGGGGCCAGTTACGCCACGATACAGCGCCGTTCTCTTTGTGTTAAAAGGCTCAGTAGGTTTGGTCAAGCAGTTTAACAGTAGTACTCGGTGGGCAGAGAGCCTGGACCGTCATCCACGCTCAGTGAGTCACTCATTTCATGAATGAACCCACGCTAGTAGCAACATTTCTTCACTTGCCTTGGGTCCCCACGTCAGCAGTGACACACTGAAAAAGCAGGAAGTCACATGGGCTGTTTTGACCACTCATTAAAACAAAAAAAGCCTTTGTGGATACTTAATAGCACATTTGTATTTTCACAGTGTGTCAAAGTTTATCACTCTTATGATGCATTTATTTTGCATCACTATGATTTGTCATGCATTGTTTTATACTTGTATTATATTACCCTGTTTTACTGCATCCAACACAAGGGTTCTCAGCTCTTTACCTGCCCACCCTGAGCTATAATATTCTAGGCTGTTCTGACAACGGCCTGCACTTGTTTCTGGATCTGAGAGAAACTGACTCATTCCCCAGGGTATCCTATTTCATGTGTCTCGGACACTGTCCAGCCCTTTGTACCCATGTGGTATCAGGGGACATTGCCATTCATCTGATCATTTTAATAGTCGCAATGAATCAGCTCTTTTTTCTCATCTAAAATCAGTCCCCTCCCTGTTACTTTTATAGAGGATAAAGCACTTGATTTCTTAGAGAACTTGATGGATGATGGATGCACTTTGTGACGATCATTTCTCTTCCTGTAAACACCTCACTCATACCAGCTAATTCAAGTTTTGCACATGCACCTAAAACCCCCCAAAACAAGTTCCATCATGGCAGTGGTCCCAGATGAAGACTTCTCCTAACCCTCTCTCACTCAGGGTGTGCCTGGCACCTCCACATGTTTTAGCAGTATCCTGTAACTGAGAGTTTACGGTTGTGTTGTCCTTTTCCATTTTAAAAATGCAAACAGAAATTTTTAAAGAATCAGTCATTCTACTGAGCCAGAAACACGAACTTTCTATACAACACTGCCTCAGTCCCCACCCCCCACCCCCCAACTGATACAACGTTGCCGAAAAAGACCAAAATTACAGTTCACTTCACTAACGCTGCCCCAGTGTTCCATTTGCAACAAAAACAACAATTCAGACATTAGAGCCGAAGTGCAGAGCAAAAGGTTCCCCATTCAAAGCCCTGAATCAGCAGTTTGTCAGAGCTGTTTCAAGTCACATCACACGGCGACAATGGCAGATGAAAGCCCAGCAGCAGATGGAGCGTGGTATCTTGGTCTTGGCAATGACATCATCACGCCACATTAGGCAGAGCGTGGAAAGCACACAGAGGGAGCACGAGAGGAGCTGGGATAGAGAGAAAGCCAGAAAAAGAGTAAGACAGCAAGAAAGATGAGTCCTGTTTTTTTTTTGGCTTGGGATGCCTTGAGCAATTGACCAGCAACAATTTAAGCAGTGTTACAGTGGGATACTATAACCTAATTTATTCATTTAAATAACACTTTTATCCAAAGCTACTTACAGTTGTACTCATTTTTATAGCCAGGCATTATTAAGCAAACGTGGTGCTCAAGGATACAACAACCGTGTCTCACCTGGGATTCGAACCTGCAACATTCCAGCACCCTAACCCCTGCTCCACACTGCTGTCTTCCCCTCTTCAATGGGGGGGAGAGCACCTATAGCTTATGCATCAGCTAAGAGGCCCGTTGGCTCAGGCGGAATAACAAAGCAAACACAGAATTCGGTCCCCCACCTCGCGAGCCCCACCCCCCCCCTCAGCTTGGGCAGCACAGGCCAGATGAAACAGCTGACACCCCAAGCCACACTGACCCCCAGGGGGACTCGAACGGCTGCTGTGATGGACAAACGCGTCCCCAGAGAGTGATTTAGGAGAGTCACGCGGGCTTCGGACACACACTGTGCGAGAACAAACACAGGAAGGAGTTACTGGCACGTGCAACAACAACTCTAATTTTCACTGCGTTACACCGGTCTTAGTTTGGATGAGGAAGGAAGATTATATTTAAATATATAAATATATTAAATATTGGCTCAGACATATTAAAACCAGTTTAAAAATGTATAACATTATAAAAGTAGCAAGAATGTCTGCCATTGCACTCTTTTCAAATTCTGCTTTCTTGCACCATAAATTAGTTTTTGCTGCGATTCACGACTTGATTATGATAGATTAATTTTTAATTTATCATACATTTATAATGGGTCTTAAGGCCCTCAACTAAGAAGCCGCTTTCGGGTACAGACATCTTTGGGTGTAGAAACTTCTTTTCTGCCTCTATGTCACAAGGGTAATGAAACAGAATTGTGCTCTGGGTGAGATATCATATACCCGGTTGACTGACCTCTATAAACTAAAGAACAAATGAAGCTGAATTCTGTCATTTTTGGGATGAGCAAGGTTTCAGTGTGCAGAGATAAAATATAGCATTAAGAGTTACCAGAGAGATTTTTTTTTCAGATACATAACATAAACATAATCTCTGAAAATACAAAAAATGCACAGAACCTTGCCAGTGATTTAAAAACAAACAGGAAAGAATGGGTGTAACCCACCATCATAGGTCCCTGTGTAGCAAGTGTAAGATAAAAGAATCAAGAATCTTTTGGGCAAACGGGCTGTTTATAAACCAGCCATTTTAGTTATCAGCACTTTCTAGTCCATAACAGTTTAAATGTCTACAACCACTAAATCAGAGCCTAATTCTTGTGACCTCTTGCTCCTGCCTCATTCACACACCAGCTCCTTCTTTGCTCTATGATATTGGTCCAGTTGATATCCCTGTCTACATTTTCATACTTTAGGAAGCACACTTAACCTCCAAGTGTGTCACCACCAAATCATAAAGAATGCCCCATATCTCTTACCATTGCAGTGTTTTAAATTGCTACAGATACTGCCATTTCAGAAGACATAACAGGTACGAAAAAGCACTTGACAGAGAGATACGAGTCCTGAAAGCTTCACAGTTCATTGGTTCAACACAAGGACTCTGTCTGAGGAAAGTGCCCAGATTAAAGGCTTAGATTATAAAATGAAAAGAGCAGGCTCAATATTTGTATTGTATTCCACAGGCTACTCAAGCTTCTTAAGAGCTTAACGTCTACAACAGCTCATTACACACTGCTCAGCATCCCTACTCCCTACAATCTCAATGTCTCTGTGGAACACAAATCCAAACTTTCAGAAACATGCAATATGCTTATGAAAGCAGTACCTCAAAGCGCTACAATCATAGCCGGGCACAGAACATCTCGTTCAGTCAAAAAATACTTCCAGAGAGGTTTATAGTAATGTCCATTCTTAATTAGATTTTGAATAAAAACACAAAGGCAAAAATCCATCTACCTAGATATTTAATCTGTCTAGTCACAGACCTGAAAAAGTAGAAGCAAGAGGTTACTTTTAAAAAGATCTCATCTTGTCGGCAGAGCTTACACAACAAAAAACAAATATCATAACTGTGTCAGAAAAAGGGCCACAATCACTGCAGAGCACAGAACATCTTGTTCAATCAAAAACTACTTCCAGAGAGTTTTATAGTATTGCCCATTCTATGTTAAATTTAGATGAACATAGAATTATTAAGATAAAACTTCTGTCCAGAACACAGTAGGAAATTTCACTTGCATGATTTATTTCCTCATATTTATGCATACTCTAGCATGAACATTTGATATATTATAACTCACAATGGATTAGGTTTTGGCCAAGCAAGCAAGTGATAAAAAGAATATTTGAAAGCTTGGGATTCAAACCTACTGTACATGAACCCCAACCAATTAAAAACATTTAGCAAAAGAACACGTTCTCAGAGTGCACAAGAGAACACTACATAATGATTATTCATAATATTGAAATTAATGTAGCTGCATACCACATAATGATAACAGCATTGTCATTATCAAAGAAAACCTCCATCAGCTGAGGCTCTGCTCCAATCTGTTTGAGAAACAAAAACTTAAAGTCCAGAATATGTCAGGTTCAAGGGCCACTTGAGAATAAGCTGTCTGACATTACTGACCACACACCGCTCATGAAAGGATAAATACAGCTTAGGCTCATTTTTATAAGCTTATAGTTTTGGTCCTGCTGCTAGCACAATGATTAATTCACCAGTCAGATCTGGTACACTGCCCAAGTGATCTATTAACAATGGCTAAGAAAACGCTAACTAACAATGACGGTAAATTCTCTACACAAGGAAAACCATCTCCCGAGAAAATATGTTACCCCACTGCATTCCTGGAGCAATGCTCACATGAAGCTTTTCTTTTGCTGCAGGGGTTTGAAAACTGGCCCAGCTTGAAATGAGTATCTCAAAAATGCATAGCATGCTTCAGTGTTTTGTGTGCAGACTACAACACTGTACAGCTGGAATCCAGGGAATGCTCTTGAAAGATTTAGGTGCTTACAAGCTGACCTATTTTATTAATTGGAAAAGCCATAATAAACTGTTGCATACATAATCCACACTTGTGTACATAAACTCTCACATGTTAAGCTAACATTACACTGTTATTACAGAAATGTAGTGAGATGTGTTTCTAAGTGTTTAAATACAAAAACAAACATAAGATATTACAGCGATATTGTTTCAGGTGCACTGCAAATGTTGCTCATTGCCAACACAACTGTGTCAACATTACAAGAAGAACCGATGGTGGGATAATATTTAGAAATAGCAGGTCTGCTGGAAGCCACAGTACAATGGAAGCACTTACAAATAGTTTCAGATTTTGTAAAGCCAAATGATCTCTTGAGAAAATCTTGATAAACAAGGTAAAACTGTAGAACTTCTCCCCCTGTTCACATCATTAACCTCCCCCATCCCTTTCCTCCCCCAGATTCCACACAGAAATGGCACAGATTCAAACCCAGGAACGGAGAGATACAGCTCTTACTCACCCTGAGAGGTACTGACGACCTCCTCTCAGAAGCGGTATTTGTCACAACATCAGGTAAAGAGCTGTCTGCAGAGGGACTGGGAGGACACTTTGCGGTATTAAATTCTATCTTGACAGAGCAACTGGACTCTGAAGACTCCCAGTTCTGCCATTCATTCACTGCTCTTGGAAACACAGACGAATCCATAGTCTCTTACTCAGGCAAATATCTCTGTAAGACTTCCTTCTCTGTAAGTGCTCAGATGGAGTGATAATTTTGTAAACACGCTTTTCCTGCCCTTGGAATTCTGTAAAACACTTGCCATAGGCCAGAGCTGTCTTCAAAGCATGAGACTAATGAGCAATGTTTTAAAGGAGACTACGCCTTCTACAATGAGGGAGAGACAGTCACAGAGTATAAGATGTAAACTACAGGCCTTCTCAAAACCTATATCCAAGAAATGTTTTGAGCATCAAAACCAGCTTGTTCCTGATCTTATGAAAATATTCTTCAACCTAGGTAAACACAGACCTGTAATACTTTCCACTTCCTGTGCTGTGGATTGGAATAGATTTGGAGGCTTTCAAGTTCCATCAAGAACAATGAACTAAAATGAATTACAGATCTTGAATCCTGAACACGCCAAATACAGTTAATAAGAAGTGAGACAAATACCGTATACCACACTATTGCAGTTTCATATTAATTACTGACATACCAGACAGAACATAACTTCCAAGCAACAGAAAGAATTCTACATATTTATAGAAAATTTAGAAATCACCCAGGCTAAACACATATAATATATAATTTAAATAAATGCAGAAAAGGTCTGGCTACCAATTCCACACCTATAACTATTATGTACAACATGAATAAACCAACTAAAAGACAAAACAGGACCTCTGATAGCTTTCCATTGAGGTCCCAGCCCTTGAATTATTTTTCTTACATGTGATTTTCAACGGTTCATGCACATCGAGGTCTTGCATTTTGAATGACACCTTTTAGTTATTTCCTTAAAGATCTTTTAAAATTTCTCAGCTACACAAAACATAGTCTAACTAAACCAGGAACTGCAATGTAGACTGTTTAGTGCCAGGAATCACGATCCTTCAACTCTAACGTCATGAGTGGAAAAAAAACTTTCCTTGTTTCCTTGTTGTTCTGCTGGCCTGTCTTGATTTGCTTCCTGTAACTCATTACACACTTCCTTAAGGAGTTTATAGAAAAACTTATAATGTCCAAATTAGCCAGTTTTCAAAGAACATCATACTGTTTACCTTCCATTGAGATTTCAGAGTCTGAAATCTTAATAGTTATATTTGACAATTTGTTACACCACTGTTAAATGTTGCTGACAGGTGTTGCCTGTAGTACATTAAGTTTCAGTGGTAGTGTTCAACAAAGCCACACCTACACTATTTTTAGCTCAGAGACAGGTATAAGAGGCAGGTGAGGCCCAACTACAATCTAAGGCTACTTTGATAAGGTTCCTAGTCATGGGAAAGTTGATTTTCCTCCCTACTGTGCAGAATTGTTTAAAAATGATGTCATGCTCCTTTTTCTGTAGCCATAATGAACCACGAGGCAGGCAACTAACAAACTACTAACCTTTACCTCATAGAGTAAACTATCATCTTAAGAAAACTTTAGAACGGTGTTATAAGAAATAAAGCATATTTAGTTACATGCATGAAAAACTGCCCACCACCAGAAAACAAATCTAACCTAATGATCAATGAAAAGAGGCATAACTCGTTTTTATAGTAAATGTGTATTTGAAAAGTATTGTGATTTAAAGCAATTACCAGAAGAATCCCTCAATCGTCTAAATTTGGTTAATATTCAAATCACTTGCATTGAAAATCTGCATTGACAAAATGCAGTAAAGCATAGTTCATGCTCCATTACCTCGAGCCTGTATGAAGATATTTTCAACAGTGCTTTTTCAACATTTCCAGAGGCTAAACAGCTAAACATGTCCTGTCACAAGATGAAAGGAGTATGTGGGAAGTTCCAGTCGATTTCCTTCATGAAACAATTCTTGCAGGCGCAGAAAATGAAAATTCTGTGGCATCAAAGGTATGCGTGGAGGGCTGACGAGTACCATCAATGAAACGGCTTGAAATGTAATCTGTTTCAGGGCAAGCCGAGTTACACAATCCTACCTAAAATTCCCAGAGTTTGGAAAATCCCTAATTTAGAGGAAAATAGACTGGCTTATTGTCGTAACCCGCCCAGCTGGGGGAACGCCAACTTTCTTTGGAACCCCCACACCCTTCTTTTGGGAAGAAAGACCCAGGGTGTGACTAAAAGGAGAAAAGAAGTAAAATAAAGGCAACACTTTGGCAGAGAGAGGGATGCACAGGCGCTGATACTTTCACT